>NC_134574.1:123435041-123735041 GCF_050947875.1 Dermacentor variabilis | reverse complement strand
ATCGCGAAGGAAGTGCCCTCTGCACTTTTGTGAATAGAGGAAAAGTTCTTGCCTTTACTTTGATTGATTGATTGATTAATTTTAACGCCCCCCCCCCGCCAAAAAAGAAGAAAAGAGCGACGGTGTGACAGACGTCGCAGTGGAAGGCTCCGAATCAATTCTGACCACTTGTGGTTTCTGTAACGCGCACCCAAGGTTGGCCCACACGGGCGTTTCGTGCAACCCACCCCCATCGAAATGCGACCGCCGCCTGCGGGGACTCGAACCTGCGACTTCGCGCTCAGTACCCGAACGCCATATACAGTAACTGAGCCATCGCGATGGGTTCGTCCCGTTTGTCTTAACGAGCGTTTACTGCTCATCGCGCGACCACGCCGGTACAGTCCAATCCACGAGTCGATAAGCGTTGCTTATCGACGGATGTACGCCTTCAGCGCAGCGACATCTGTGAGCGAGCGTGCCAGATTATAACGGCACGTACACTCGCGTATCGACACGCGGCTAACAAATCTCAGACGAGGTGCGCGAGCTCAGCGGAAGAAGCCTGTTAGTAGAGTGTTCACTGCACACTTCCCTCCCTCCATCTTGCTTCTCGTGATATGATAATTCTGGAAGACTTTTTGCAGCCATTACAACCGACATCACTTTTTCTCAAAGGTCACCGTGTTTTCATATCAAAGTCAACACTGCCAATGGGACATACGAGTTCTCGGTGAATGTGCCGACAGGGTGAAATGACGTGTGCCTTCTTTCAAAACCGTTCCTGCGAGGGCTCTCAAAGCGCTCGTCTCCTCTCACACCAAGAATAATACAGTGTGAAATGGCGCGACGTATAGGCGACAATATCGACAGCCCCGCCTCCGTTCCCGCCAAAGCCCCGTCTCGAGCGCGCCCCATCCCATCGCGGTGTGCGCGTAATCCGCTTTGCTAGTCGCTGCCCCCCCCCCTCCTCCCCCGCCCCCCTGCCGTAACGCATCCATTCTCTTTCTTCTGTACGATTCCTTCCATCGCTATCGCTCGTCGCACCAAGATGACAACGCCAAGAACGGACAATACGAGACGGCCGCCCAGAAACACACGCCTGGCACGCCTCAAGCCGAGGCTGAACCAGAAGTCCTTTTCGACTTCTGCACAGGCTTCTTCGCTCTTCGCTATTTCGACGCGCCGACATGCAGCCTACAAGAACAACGCACACGGATTAACGTTCCCCCTTTCCAATTACTGCACGTTCTTCTCGAAGCGCCCCCTTACTAGCGCCGCATTTGTTAGGTGCAGTGTGCCGGAAGCTGCGTCTGTCAAGTTAGAATGGCAAAGAGGCATCGCTGCGCTTTTTTCCCTCCGCTCTAGCGTTGCAGGTCAACGCACGCCGATGCGGAGAAGCAAGCAATCGCGCTGTTGACGCTTTGGCGAGACCGCACCTTCGTTTTATCGGTGCATACATCGCGTCTGTGATGGCACAGCAGTGACTTAAGAGTCGGAGACGATGCAAGAGACGCCTGGGAATGCAAGTCGACAGGATCTGCTTAACGCGGCATCAGCCTTATATACTGGCGCGTATAGGCCGTGCTTCGAAATATGTTAAGTTTCGCCTAGATCACCGTTAATCCAATTTACATGCTTGGGCCACATATATCCGGATTTTACACGCACAAGGCGCTGGTGGTCGTCCAGAACGAACGATCTTTGCAAGGCGAGAGAGATTATAGTCGCGTGATCGACGGAGTTGGAACATCCCAAGAGAGAGAGAGAGAGAGAGAGAAAAAGAGAGAGAGAAGGGAAGAAGGAAAGTCAGAGAAGTTAACCAGACTGCGTCCAGTTTGCTACCCTACACGGGGGAGGGGAATGGGGAGTGAAAGAAAGTGACAAAATATGAGTCTATACCGCACTTTCACATGGTCTAAGTTAGGTGTAGGATATCTATAGTCGGGCACTCAAGTCTGTTGCCTTCAGGTAGTGACATAGCGCTCGAACTGCTTTCTGGGCTAATGTACTGTGAGGCCAGGCGCCCAAGATCTTTGCTTCTGTAAATGGCCTGTCATCCAGTCTATTCAAGGCACACTGGAGAGTCTGACTTTGGCTATCAAAGCGAGAACAGTGGCACAGAAGATCACTGATGATCTCTTCACACTTTCACTCAGCGCATATTGGTGAGTCCGCCGTTGGAATACGACAGCTGTAGAAGTTGGTGAATGCTACTCCTACCCACAGCCGACACAGCAGTGTTGCGCCACGTCGTGAAAGGTTTGCTGGTAATTTAAGTTTCAGTGGTGGGTCGAGGATGGTATAAACGACACTTAGAGTTCTGTGGTGTATGCCAGTAACTTAACGTCCCAAACGTTAACATCCCAAAGCGACGAACAGGCTAATATATACGAGAAGCGACGCAGAGGCGGGTTCCGCGTCCATTCTAATTACCCGGTGTTACTTAGCGCCTACCTAGATTGGCAGAGGGGCACGAGTGTTTCCATAGGCACGTGACCCCGTTCCCCTTACGTACCCCAGCGTGAACGTGAATAGAACGTAAACACAGGTTGCGCAGCAGAACGCTATGAATAAGCACCAATTTACCTCAGTGGCTGGTGAGAGAAATTAGGTGCCACGCAAACTGATGCGTATCCTATTACAGAATATGCAGAAAAAAAGTTCTTGTTCTGCTGCTTCCCGACGCAGTCTTGAATGTTGTAGAGTACAAACTGAAATTGCCCCTCTGCAGCTAACGTGACGTAAGACACTTCCGCTAATATTCAGCACCACAGATCTATCTATCTATCTATCTATCTATCTATCTATCTATCTATCTATCTATCTATCTATCTATCTATCTATCTATCTATATATATATATATATATATATATATATATATATATATATTATAAATTTTCAAGCATGGAAAATGCGCTCATACTCTCGTACGTGTGTGTAACCTTGAAAAACAGTCACCTTAATCAGAAGCACCAGTAAGCTCCTGAAGGCTCGGGGCGCCTGCAAAATTCTTGGTTGACACCGCGGACATCACACAAGGACAATGAAGGGAGTATCCGAACTTCATATGCGTCGATTCGCGGGTCTACATCTGTTATCGGCGGACAGTTCGTATAGTCTCGGAAAAACACGTGTGGATTTTTGGGACAGTCTAAATCTGCGTATCTAACGTGCTTTTCTGCAGTGCGTGATCAGTCACGAACAAGTTTTCTCGGATGAATCGATCTCTCGCTTGATCCACGCAGAGGTTCCGAGTTGCGCAGTTCGATCTTCCCATTCCGGACGCGAACTGCCGAAAAAGTCCCGACACAAGCCTATCCGCGCTGCGTGCAACTGTGCGCTTGGTAGCAGCAGGACTTGAGCGTACAGAGCCGCCACAGCTGTCCACATCTTCCCGCCAGCCCCTCGAGGGGGGTAGACGCAGGGGGATACGATAGAATGTCTTCGGGGCTTCTTAGTAAGGAAGGCCGGCCCCCTACTGCAGCGGGCGGGGGTTGACTTGTGGACAGAGCGAAGGAAGTCGGGTCCGATGCCATACACGGCCGAAAGACAATAAGGAGAGCGCCCCAAGAAATTGGGAGGCGGGTGGCCAATGAGAGAGAGAGAGACGTTGTTCACTTCATTGAGGGGGGAAGTCCAATTTGCCGACGCCGCAAGAAACTTTGCGAGGCCCGTGATGAAGATCCCTCTTCTCACGAGGACCACAAGAGGGGGGGTACCGCCCTCCTGCTGTGCAAACTCAACTCGGGGGGCCATGTGCTCCTCGCACCGTCTTTGTATTTCCAATGATTTCTTTTCGATTTCTTTTTTGCTGTTATTTTCTTTCCTTTCCTTACAAGCGTAAGAAAACAACGCGTCCCTCCGCCTGTCAAACGCGGCGCAAGAAGTCTTCTTCCGCGCCTCCGTTTTTGCCCGTCCGTAAACGTATTTACGGAATACCGGAGAAACCCGCCGTGGTTGCTCAGTGGCTATGGTGTTGGGCTGCTGAGCGCGAGGTCGCGGGATCGAATCCCGGCCACGGCGGCCGCATTTCGATGGGGGCAAAATGCGAAAACACCCGTGTGCTTAGATTTAGGTGCACGTTAAAGAACCCCAGGTGGTCAAAATTTCCGGAGTCCTCCACTATACGGCGTGCCTCATAATCAGAAAGTGGTTTTGGCACGTAAAACCCCAAATATTATTATTAATACCGGAGACGGGGGTCCACGGCGGCGACAGCGCTGGTATCGCCATCCTGTGACGCTTTGTTTAACCACAACACCTCAGGAAGAAAAATAAAACAAATTTTATATATAACAAAAAAAAAGAAAACGTGGTCCGGCAGCTTTGGTTGGCTTGCTGAACGGGAGGAATATTTTTCTTTTTTTTTTTCTGCGATTGCGTAATTATTCCCGAAAAAGGGGGGGGGGGGCGTCAAAGTACGGGCAAATTATTGTTGCTGCAGTCACCTTTGGCACCAGCAGACAAGTAAAACACCGTGCTTGCAATTGTAGTTCTGCGTACTCTATAGTTGGCGCCAATCTTGGGTAGCCTAGGTGGTACCACTGGTGGCGCTGCGAGCATCTCTCAATCCGGTGTTCCGGTGACTGATACTTCACAAGGATGTGCTGCTGACATGTTAGTTCGTTTGACACAGTTAAACCGCTCGCACGAACAAAGCTCCAAGAACGAGAGCACTGGATAAGCGCCGACGGGTCAGTGCGATCCAAGCTATTTCTGGGGTCAACGTCTTTAACCATGGGCCGGTGTCGGGTCGCTTTCCAAGTCGAAGGTGTGGATGGACTGTCTTGCACTGATGAAACATTTTTGCTAGGGAGGGATCATGAGTTTTGCTTGTCAGTGCTGCTATGTGCAAGCCGGCGTGCCCCTTTTTCACGAGCCTTCTCCCACAAACACACGCTCTTGTGGACATATTTTCCGACACAGGGCTCTCTAGCTGCCCGCGTCTATGGCCCCACTGCCGAACCTGCCCTGTCCTTGTTCAAAATTTCCCCGGTTTAAGAGCCGCACAGTCGGTGCCACACTTGTCACGTGTCGGCTTTTCAAAGTGTTCCTTAGCAGACACAGTTGAACGATGAGCTGTAAAGCTCTGCCGCGGAGCCACACGAGAGTGCGGCACCCCCCTCCGACAGCGTCAAGCGCTCAGTGTTTCCTTTAAAGTAGTTAAAACGATGCCGGCCTTCTGTGTCAAGGGTAGAGGGAAGCGAATCAACAATACGGTTGCTCTCGGGCGAGTCGAATGCGAGGTAAAAGTCTGCAGCGACACTTTCGGAAACGCCTGTACTTCGACAACGACAACGACAACAGCCCACCGGGTCAATGTCTCTTGTCCGTACTCCCAAGACGGTTCGGCGCGTTAGCCGCCCGCTTGCCGAGAAAGTGCATTCGGCACAACCCGTTCGACACGTCGCGCGCCTTGTTGAGGTCTCCGCCCTGGGTGCTCGAGAGTACACACACGCGCGGGGATGGGGCAGACACAAGAGGATTAACGCAAGGCGCAGGCGAAGGCGGCGCGCGAGGTAGACAGACATCAGAGGGCGCCGCAGTGTTCAGAGTATCGCGCGGTGTGACGACTGGGTGCTTTTACGCTGGGCGACTGCAGAACGTTAGGGGATGAAAGCCGAGGGTGCACCGGAGTATACAATCTCGGACGAGATGAATTCGACGAACAACGCGCCTGGACAAAGCGTGCCGGTGACTCTTTAAGAGGCAATCCACGCGCAGTCGAAGTGGGGGAGCTGGGGGGGGAAGTCTCTGAGCGGAAGCGACGAGAAGGGTTAAATGCCTAAACGGCACCGAAAAAATAAGTCGAACGCGCGAAAGACGGAGGGGTTTTGATGGATGGATGTATTTTTCGAGTACCCCCTTTTGAGACTGGCTGTCGGCTGCTTCCACCGAGCTCGCTCTCTCTTTCTTTTTTTTTTCTTTCTACTGAATTTATTTTTTTCGGCCTTACAAGACCCGTGGTCATACCGTTTTGCCAAAGTAGTGTTCACTACTGCACGCGTTGAGCTACAACGAATGTTTCAGACAGGCTTCGACTACGTCATGCGTCGCACAGGTCCCTCTGTGCGCGCTATTTGTTTTCGGTGAAAAGAAAAAAAAAGTGCCTCAGGCACTTTCTGTGGCAAGCCAATTTTCCTAATTTGACATGGGGCCTATAACCTCATTGAGTTCGGCTCATTTGCTGTGAACCACCCAGCAAGCATCACCTGCGCTGACATCCACCCTCTCGTGTTTTTCTTCCTCGTATCTCCCACTAGCCCGTATGGCACCGTTGAAATAATCTCAGACTTGACAGACAGTTACAAACGCCATGCTCTCCCTTTCCTTCCTAAACTCCGTCCTTTCCTACAAGAGTAATTGCTCTGTTAACAAACCACCCAATTTTGTAAGAGAGAGAGAGAGGATAAATGAAAGACATGAAGGTTAATCAACCGTGCGTTTTCTCACATGGTTTACAACACTACACTCCGCGAAATGAGAGCAAAATATTAAGAGCAGGAGAGAGAGTCAAGAGTTCATGTGCTCGGAGCCGCCGACATAATGGGAATTCTCGTCGTTGTGTACATCAATACAAACATGCCAAACTCATAGCACAAACAGGCCAACGCATTATTCAACATGCGTTGTGCGGCCAAAATGATTCCCATTAACACACTCCCACATTACATGGCATCTGCAAACTTTTAACTTTCGAAGGATGTATGGTAGCACAGAATTTGTTCTCCAGTGTTCTCGCCGCCACATGCAGCTACTGCATTCTGCGCTACAAGTCATTACCATCAAAAACGAATATGCGCTGGTGAATGCAACTCCGATGCGTAAGCCACAAAACACTGTTTCTTCACTTCGAGGAAGATAAGGCAACAGGCGCGGTTTCTTAGAACAGTCGATCGAGTAAATAAAGCAAACAACGGCGAGTGAAGTCAGGTGTGTGCGACTTCTGTAGTGTCGAACCATGTGATATGTAGTTTGCTTAGTTGCTGTGCTGCGTCAGCTCTCGATAAATGCGCAGAAACGAAATGCGTTCTTATCCATGTGCTTTTCGAGCAGCATCGTGGAATCTCAAAGGCGTTAAAAGGCCAAAAAACAGCAGCAAACCACCAGCTCAAGAAAGCGCAAACACGATCTGAAGTTACAGAACAAGCTCGCCGCAGCAGTAGCCGCTGAAGAATGCGGACGACATTTGCATCTGGCAACACTGAGGTATACCGTAGAAGTCGGACGGGCAATTGTAGCAGGCCGAAAAGTAACATTTTTTTTCTACGCGCGGTGCTATTACACGACCAATGAGTCTAACCGCGAGCATGCTAATTTTTTGCTCCCTAAAATCCGCACAAACTGTTGTTGGGAAAACGACTGATTGCTCTGAATCAGACCCGAGCTCGCCTTCGTCTCCAGCCTGAACAAATATGTTTCCAGTGCACAGGAATGTGACATCCACAACAGGCTGCGCGGAACGAAAGGGAGAACAAACGAACAAACCAAGCTAGTAGGCAATTCATAATTGCTGTGCAATCAGCTACTCTTACACGAACCTGGCTGACATATAGCCGACATCGATGCCGGCGCTATAGCGGGTCGGGCCCAGCGAACGTCGTTGTGGGTCGGGTCAGCCCAAGTGCACGGGGATGGATCGACATGCCGCTGTGCTCCGATTGGCAAAAAGGAGCGTGTCAACGAAATCTCGTAGTTAGCCTGTATAGGTCAAACCGATCTCTCACTCAATCCGCTCGAGTCGAGTTCGCGTATAAACGAATATAACGTCACGTCGGCCACGCGTTTTGTCAGTTCAGGCAGAGAACAAATAAAGAGTGTGTAGCGCTATATCGGGCAAGTCCTCTATGCCACAGACAGTGCGAAGGGATCGGTGGCAGTGAGACGGTTCTGAGAAGAATAAGAAGAGCGTACGGTCAACACAGCGACACAGAAGGGGGACCGAACGCTGTGGAAAACGAAAGAAAACGCCCAGCTCCAATTCGCGGTTGGTCCCTGTTTTCTCACACAGAAGGAAAACTAGAATGACAAAAGAAGAGAAAAAACAGGGAAGGAATCATAACGTTGGTCCACACGCACACAACCCATCGCCTTCTCCGCTGCCCCAGACGCATTGTGCTGGACCAGCCAAGCCAAGCCAGACCCGTGGGACGAGATGAGAGCCCGCGACTTGATGTCATTAGCCGCCACGGAGGCCGGCCGGGGCACATCACGCAGGAGCGCTGCGGAGCCCGCCGGCTTTTCGCAGTTCTTCCCGCGAGGCTGGAATTCGAGAAAAGACTACACACACACACCCCGCCCGCCACCTCCTGATGTACACACCTTTTCTTAGTTCTGTGCCATTCCCGAGGGTCTTTTCTCGATTCTGGTTATTCTCTCTTTTTATCTCGCTGTGTCCCCGGAGAGACGGGCGGGGTACACCGGGTCTAGGCGGGTTAGCGCCCGCGCGCCCGCCCCCTTTTGGCAGACGCGAACAGTTTTGCCTCGCGATCGGAGTATATACTGACATGCGTTCACTCTACGGTCGCTATAGATCACCGTTGACGGCGGCTGTCGGATTTAGTAGAGAGCATTAGGGCTTGCTCGTATACATGCCTTAACGGAATACCGGATTATGGGAGACGTGAACAGCAGTAACGACAGCAGTAGCGACGTCTTGAAACATTTTTTTTTTTCGCTAACAGCAACGCCTGTCTGCATTACCAACAGATTTCAGAGCGGAGCGGCGGCTGATTGAAACGTACATTTCGTGTCATTACTGACACGGTTGCGTTTGACGTCATTCCCTTTAGGATGAACGTCCTCTCTCTATAGGCCCGCTCATTTCACCACGACTTCCATTTCGCGCTACCCCGGTCATCCCATCACCATCCGCACATTCGCATTATACTCTCTTCTTTTCTGTGCAGCCGAAAGCCCGCGCGATGCGTCGCGTCCCACAGCTCAATAGAAATGGCGCCGCAGACAACGACGTCGTCGCTATAGAGAAACGGAAAGTGCTCGTGGCGCGTTGCCGTGCGCGCAGAACGTCAATCCGTTCGCTGCACGCAGAAGAGACCGCGTGGCCCCATCAACCGACAAAAGGAAATTCCTTAGGAGTACGGCGCGCCGCCTCGAAACGCTATATAGGGGGCCGCCATCGCAAACGGGCGACGACTTCGCAAGCACAGCTCACGAATCACCTATTCAAAGGGCCGGCCCGAATACACAAGAAAACGGAGCTCTTCTGGAACGACTCTGCCCGACGTCGTCCGCTCGTCGTCGAGGCACGACGTCATTGCGGTCGTCTGGCACGCGCGTGAAATGGCCGCGCGGCAGAAGGCGCGGGGGCCATTGCTCGTGTCTCAAGCTTCAGCGGCAATTGTGATGTCAAGAGGACTGCTTTTCTTTCGTGCATTTTCTGTCTCTCCAGAAAGAGTTATACTATGCCCTGCAGCGTAAGGACCGAGCAGCATCAGAAGCGCGAGCCGTCTGTTCACCGAGGATGCTCAGAAACGTCGTCTGTCGCGAAATTTTTTATCCGTCTGGCTTTGCAGAACCGCAGCACATATATGACGCAAGAGGCTCGCGCGGGTCACCGTTCTGAAGAATATGAGCACAGTAACTTGGTTCGCTATGTGGCCAATTGTGCGTAGAATATACAGCCATCTACGTTGGGCCATCTACGTAAACCGGCTCCGCATGCACTGTCGACACGCAGCGGCCTCATAAGTTGGATATATAGTGCCATTGCGAAATCGTTCTGCGGTACAGACCCCTTTTCACGGCGATCCCAGGGCGCCGCCATGCTTGGTCACGTGGTGACACGTCCATCGCTTGCCTCAGCTGGCTCCGTAATTACAATAGTCGTGGATGACGCCCCGGTGCGCAAACATAAGTTTCGGCGGATATCGAAGACGGTGACTGCATGGGTGGACGACGTGCATGCCTTCTGAAACTTCGACCGCAGCTTCAGAAGACACGCAAACGACTTTGAACTCATTGTGCCTTGTCGAAACGGTTCGAGCAGCGTATACGTGGTGCTCATACTAGAATCAGAGATAGAAATGTATTCCAAACTGTCCAAGCTTGCCTCTCCTGAATTAAATAAGGGTCAGTGTATTTTGCTCGTCGTTATTTATTTACCAATAGCACTGAAGTAACGGCTTGTCGTGTTTCTGATTAAGTGGCGTATCTCGGTGCGGTCGCTGTCTGAGTCTTTATTATCTGCCTAACCCCTCGCGGCTGGGCTCGGGTGCGATAAATTGGTTCTCCTACACGCACAAGGCTTGGAATGTAAATTCGTGCTTAGTAATAGCTTGTAGCAAAGTATGTATTATCGCTAATCACTCACTTAGTCTGTGGATTGTCACGAAACGTTCAGCTTGGAATATTTGTGCGCTGTCGGTGTAGTCGCCGTCACCCATGCTTCGGCGCATCGATTCACGAGAGTGCCCACACAGTCCCTTCTGTTCTTTGATATGCGGGCGACAGACTGGTCGTAAAAGTTTTGGAGTGAGTTGGGGTGGATGTGTGTAGATAACGTGCGAGAAACTTACTATGCTGCAGGAAGCGGCGCTACTCCCTACGTCACTGTGTAACGAGGAGTACTCTCCTGCCGACATTCAGAGATCGAAGTGTCTTCTTTGCAGATTACAAGCAATGCAGCGCTGGCGGATGAATGACTTTTTTTGGTCCCCGAGGAAAGCCGTGCATCGCGAAGGGCACGTAACACAGGCAGTCCTTGTGTAGCAGCGCTTTGTGAACTTGGTCACAGAGATTCATTCCATTCTTTAATAGGCCAGTGACAAGTTTTCCACCCAGTTGAATTTTTGACAGCTGATCGCACCCCAGAGAGAGAGATAGAGAGAGAGAGAGAGAGACGTGGCGGGGAAGGCAGGGAGGTTAACTGGAGAAGATTCTGGTTTGTTACCCTGCACTGGGGGAAGAGTAAGGGGAAATGAAAGACAGAAAGAATAGCGGAAAGAAAAAGCAAGGACACGGAAAATAAATAGAGGAGGTTGGGAACGTCCGTGCGAACTAGAGTTCCTCTAATATAGAGGCCACTCGAACGCGAAGATTTCAAGAGTACCTTGACTGTCTTGTGGTGTGCACAATACATATTACCAGTGCAGAACCGGTAATGGTATCGCACTCCTACGCTTTCGCTAAAGGCAGTGCATGGCTCCGCGCCGCCGCAAGCGCCATCTCGTTCCTCTAGACCAAACTACTCCGCGAGAAGGGTCTGTAGCTTCGCAGAGAACGTCGCAGCCTACACACTTAGGATAACAACGTCTAAGGTAGCCTATAAATGAAAGTAGCCTGTAAGAGATAAACTAGAAATGCGCGATTTTAACCTTTTAGTGAGTTCCACCGTGCTTGAATATCATAATGGCCGAAGTGGGAACATATACATATCACAGGCCAGGTTGAGAAGAAGCCATACTGGGTGCTTTTTACTTGTTTTTAGGTCTAAAATGTAAAAAAAGCCGCCTGTGTCAGATAGCGCAATTCTAATCCTTTACATAATTTAATCAATGAGGCGGCTATTACTTCTATGAGAAATCAAAATACCTAATTAAATAATTAGCATAATTAACCCAACCTTTTCTTTAATTCTTTTACGGCGCATATTTTAATCTACGAATTGTAGCAGGGAGTTCGCAAGGACAAAGTCTATGGACTGCACAAGTTTGGACATTTAATTGTCCGATGAAACGCATTGATGTTCAAGATACTTTTGCGCTTCACTGGATAAAACAGCATTTCCTTAAAGCAAGTAACAGGAACGCCAATGCATTTCGGTGGAAACATTGAAAATTAATATTTTGAAATTGGCACAGTCCTGAGAATTCGATTCAAGTGAATGCACCTTGCGAACCCACAGGCTATAATTTGTAGATTTAAATATGTGCCGTAATGAATTAGAAAGTTAATTATTGTAATTATTTCAATGACTTAATTAAGCGTCTTCATTTGTCGTACAAGCAATGGCCGCCTCACCGACTAATTTAGAACAAGGGTTCGAATTGAATGCTACCTACAGGCATATTTAAAAATTTTTGGACCATCTAGAGAGAGAGAGAGAGAGAGAGAGAGAGAGAGAGAGAGAGAGAGAGAGAGAGAGATCGGTTTAGCGTACCGTGCATAGACAGGGTTGCGCTCGGTAAGACAGCTCATTCGCCGCTGCGATAATAGAAACAAATGTTTAGTTTCGATAACTAAATGAAGGCCTCTTTAAGTGCGACAGAGGAGGCGCACTCCACTCTTAGAGAGCGATAAACGCTAAGTTGCAAAACGAGCGCGTAGGAGGTCTTCCCAAGCACCCATCCCTTAAAAGCTTGACGCCCTGATACTGCTGGCTCTGCGGGGAAAACACGCACGAGGTGACATCATGGCCCGGGTCCGGCCCTTCCTCCAATTAATTGCCGCTGCGAAGAGAGCTTCGCTGGCCTGGAAGATTTTCAGTTCTCCAGCATCATTTTCTCAAAAGCTTTCAAGCGCCCCTAGACAAAGATCGCGCCTCACACCGCGGAAACAGTAATAAAAATAACAACGATAACAAAAACAAAACACAACACCAGAGAGAAAGAGTTACACGCACAGTCTTCTCCAAGACTTCGCGAAAAGTAAGAAGCACCGCATACACAGGCAGCTGATGGGACCACCACAAACGATATTTTGCGGCCTCTCGAATGCTCGAACCTCTCACGTGTTTTATTTATATTATTTCCCTAGGGTGCCTTCCTTCCCAAATCCTACGACGGACGGGGCTTTCAGAAAAAGCCGGGATTGCACCGGCGGCAACGTCCGTGCCAGGCCGCGAAACGCACTCTTGTAAAGTGCCTTTCCTCACTCTACACAGCCCTGCGGCGTCGGAACGCCCGCATAGCCTCGGCCATTGTCTCGAGAGCGCTCTTTCGAATAACGAGCTTTTAACGACTCGACCGATTCGAACCGCGGGCACACACGTACCACGTACTCGGCTCAAGCGGGCGCGAAGCGCACACTCCTCCCATTTTGGAAAAGGCGGCGACGACCAGAAGTGGGCCGTTCAATCCTCTTTCTCTTAGCGCGAAACAATACGTATTCTTTCTTTCTTTCTTTCTTTCTTTCTTTCTTTCTTTCTTTCTCTCTTTCTTTCTTTCTTTCTTTCTTTCTTTCTTTCTTTCAAAGCACACTGCATCCGGTTCATTTGAAAGAGAAGGACAATGTAGATATAAGGCGCTTCGGCGGCTTCGCAAGCAGCTTTTTTTGGGGGGCGTACTTGAGACTGGGTGGGCTGAGAGCTGTCCACAGGTCATAGAGTTTCCTACGAAATTTGCTATAAAAAAAAACTCTGGCACTGTGATAGTTCAGCTATGGTGTATGGAATTATGGGTAGTGTGCGGGTTCGTCTGTCGTAGGATTTGCCTGTTTTACGGGTAATCTTCATACTTGTGGCTTCTGACGTTCGTGTCGCGTCGTATGTTACGCTTGATCCTCCTAAATTTAGAAGAAATTACATATTTCTTAACACAGAAAGGCATTGAGTGAGTGAGTGAGTGAGTGAGTGAGTGAGTGAGTGAGTGAGTGAGTGAGTGAGTGAGTGAGTGAGTGAGTGAGTGAGTGAGTGAGTGAGTGCTTCATGTTAAACTTATCAGCAAAAAATTACGTAAGTTACAGAAGGAAGACCACACAACACGAGTGCAGCCTATTAAGTGAACTTGCTCTTTTTTATTTCGGAAGAGTTAAAGAAAAGAACAATAACGCTGGATGCGCTGCACTTGTATTGCGCACTTGTAACGCAACTTATGCCTTCCCTCTAAAAGAACCTGCGCGCAATACCAGTGCGCGTGCAGTGTTGTTCTCCTTTTTATTTAAACCTTCCTTCGAAATAAACGTTCCGTTGATAGGCACACCGCTCTTGTCGGGCGGTCTCTCGTCCACTCCTGCGTAAATTTTCTGCGCCGAAACGTTAAACATGGCCACGTGCCAACTCGCTCAGTTTGCCCCACATCCGAGTGTTGCTAACCGAAGGCGAACCCATGCTACGCGAAACCTGCAAGGCGCCTGCTGCGCCCGTGCGCCACTTATCACGTGCAGCGGAGAATGAAGCCCATCGCGATAAACCTGGCAACACAAGACGCGTCACAACGCCAAGGGCATCTGGTAACGCGAGGAAAGCTAATGGCGAGGACTGATTTGAACTGGGGCGCACGCATGCAAAAGAATGCTCCCATTCCACGTCGCGCCGCCCTGCTACATCCCACACGCACATATATACGGTCAGGCAACCGAGCATCTGCGTATATATACATGGGTAACCATTGGGGGAATTGTTGCATCTATAACGCGATATTCTGTTGACAATGACTGCCACGAAAACTCACGGACGCAAAGCTGTTTGAAGACAAAATAGAAAGGAAAAAGAGGACAAAGTTTAATTAGTCAAATCCACGCACTATACCCATCTTTTCCGGGCCGCCTGAACCGTCACACTTGCTGCAGCCCCCATCATTCACAGAATGGAAGAATGGAGGCGGGAAAATAATTAGGGACTACTGCACAACGCGATCGAAGCCGAACGAATCGGCGCAACACGTGATCGCCACGTCAGAGCGCGCGGTATACGTTAATAGCGCTCTGGTACTACAGGCTGTAGAGCTACGTCAGGGCAGCCGAGCAATTGCCGCATCGATTTGGAAACTACCAGAAACCAAACATTCCGGGCCAATACGCCGACTTAGAGGCCATGTGTTTGGGCCGGCAGTTGGGAGGGAGAAAGCGAAGTGAATGACTTCCCGGAGAGTTCGCTTGTTAAGGCAGGCAGCGTGAAATAATGCTCTCTGCTATAGTTTATTTAAACAATATGTGATAAGACGGTTCAGGGGCTTATTCGAAGTCCCCCTGCCCTGCGAAGGAAGCGTGCGCAGGCAGTATTCGGGGTTTACTTGCGCGAGATGGCTTGGCCACAGGCTTGGCTCGTCTCGAGGCTTCTGGTTCGCATTTAGGGCGATACTGCACTGCGCGTGCGTCTGTGTTTTGAACGTATACATACAAAGGGAACAGCGCGATCGCCTTGTGCACGCTTTGGATGCGGCGCGGTTGTAACTGAGGGCGACCGACCTATAGCACAAGTACACACCACTGCTTCCAAAAGAAAGGAAACGGACAGAAGGAAAGAAAGAAAGAAAGAAAGAAAGAAAGAAAGAAAGAAAGAAAGGGAAAAAAGAAAGATAGAAATAAGAGGAACGAAAAACGGGTCACATAAAAAAAGAAAACAGAAACAAACATGGAACCGACAATGCTGTGCGTTTGTGGAGGGGTCTACGTATAAGGAGCACGGAAGCGTTTGCATCTGAGCCCATATATACGCTCGAAGAACGCCGAGCTTTCAAAGTGAACAGGCCTCTGCCACGACTGTGCACGTCTCTGTGCCACAGAGCGAGACGATCCGTGCAACGCTGACCCGGTTTATGTTGGCACGCGTCGACGTGGCGTAAGCTTACACTCGCTCTTTGACAAGGCGTGCGTGGTTATCCAATGAGCTAAAAGAGCTATCTGTCCGCGAAGTGGGTTGAAAAGTTCAGGTGAAAGGACAGCCCAGGCCAACAGCTTAAGCGACAGGGTGTATATGCGAAACAGTGCTCTGTCCAAGTGACGCTGCGCGCGGTGAAACACTTCCGAGAATTTCGCCCCAATCCGGTGGCTGCAGCGAAAGCAGCCACTACACCCGTATACAAAAGTGTACGAAACTAGAACTTCAAAAATAAAGAAATAAAAAATGAAGTTCGGTTTCTTGGCAGTTTTGTCACGCGGCCTGAATTTCCTCCTTCGCTCATAAACCGACACTGAAGCACTGGTATATTCCACGAAGCCGCGCACCAACTACACGATTTTCAAACATTTCGTTGTTGCTTTCTGATCACACTAAAAAAAATTCAAAATTACTTAATGAAAAGTCTACGCGCACAACAACAATTCTATTTTGAACATGCTGCGTTAAATACGTAGTCCTGCTATTCGCTTTCGAAAAACTTTCTTTTTTGTTCGCGCGTAGAACGGGCTTATTGTGTCATTCCGCACATGTATAATTTCCTATATACTGCTGTCATCGTGAACCGAGAATGTGGGGCCAGCTAAACTGCCGTAACGTAGATTTTCTTTCCCCGTCCCAGAGAGAGAGAGAAAGGCAAAGTAAAGACAGGGAGGTTAACCAGAGATTATGTCCGGTTGGCTACCCTGCATTGATTGGGGGAGGGGCAAATGGATGCGATAGGTGAGAGACAGAAAAGCAAAAAAAGAAAAAAAGAATGCCAATAACACACACACACACACACACACGTACACACGAACTGTTTCTGTGTATGGGTACTGTCACGCAGTCTCAGCAGCTTAAATATCTACATAGCCGTATGGTACATGGCGAATAAACCCAAATCAGGTCAACTCCACTCGATAGCCCTGTCGTGCTCGGCAACAGAATGCCGTAGCAATCTGAGCCTACGCGGCCGTGCTTATCGTTAACGCTTTTGGGTCGCGTAAACAGACCACGTTTTCTTCCTAACTAGAAAGTCAGCGATCGCGTCCGTTAAGCATTCCTTTTTTGTCACCATCCGCTTCTGCACTGAAGTGTTCGAGACTTCGAGTATCGAGTCCACACGTCATGCGGCCTCGTTTAAATCCACCGCGGATGTTTTCAATTACGCGGAACGGAAGAAGTCTCATCTGTCATCAGGACTGCAGCCTATAGTGTAAACAATTCGAAATCTCGAAAGTCCTTTAGCGACGCGTATACCCACTTTCCTGGAACTTTCTTCAACTACCAAAAAGAAAAAGAAAGAAAAGAAAGAAAAACTTCGCATCTTGTGCCCGCGTTCATACTAAATTAATAAAGCCATTCTCATGTCGCTGCCGCTCCCCCCCCCCCCCCTCCTACTATCATACCCAGCGGAATCCATTTGCTCGAATTCCATTTCCGAAAGCCAGACTCGAGCATCTAACGACCGTTACAGAATAGAAGAAAAAAAAAAAGAAACCGAAAGGAATAACTTCGAATCGCGCTATCCGGGCTTCCGCGAACAGTAACGACGAAAGCACAAGGCCGCCTCGGGCGGCAATCAGACGCAGCTGTCGTTTGCTTATACCGCACAGATCGGGGTCTGGCTTGCGCTCCTCGAAGAGCCCGCGGCTCATAAATATTAACCGCAACGGGAACCCGGGGTCGGAAACAACGGTTTCCGGCAATGAATTGGGCCGCGGACTCGCCGCAGCATCGATGATCAAACGACTGTCGAAGCCAGGCGTCGTGGAGCGATATGTATGCGCACATGTTCCGTGGAGAAACTCCGCGCGTTTGTGTGTGTCGTATAGGCGAGGGTGGCAAGCTAAATAAATGTGACGGTGCAAACGGAAGACGTGTGCATGTATTGGGAGAAAGAAATAGCAGTGCGCGTGACACTGCCATAAATAACTAAACAGCAACCGCACGCAGTTGGTTATAACTCGTTCTTTTCTTCGTACGCAAGCCCCACCTGAAGGTATACAGCCAGTAGGACTATAGCATAGCATGTAAAGAGACCTATGCGATACCAGATTTGATCGTCAATGTTAAAGTCTGGGTGACGTGAAGATGTAGCTTATACAAGTTGTTTGCGAGTCTGTGCTGTATCCGGGTTTGCGTATGCTTCGTTGCAAATGTTTACAATATGAAGCACTGGAACATGCTACTGGAATGACTCTCTGCATTCTACTTATCTGCAGTCGCAAACGTGTAATCCGCGACGTCTTCCTCACGAACTCCTTCTTGCACCTTTTCTTTTTTTCGTTGCTCTTCCAAAAGTTACTGTATACATGAGCGTTTACTGTAGGGCGAGTTGAAGCTGTGCAACTCTGTAGCTCTTCCAGAATACGCCTGTCCTGTATTGCGGTTCGTATCTACGCGTACGTTTGTCCACAGGCGCGTCCCCGTAAGTAGAGTTTAAAACATGGCGTGTACGACGTCACGTCGCAGCTTCCATCATTTGGTGTGCAACAAAGCATAACCTTCGAGATCGGGGGATGCGACGTGGACATCACAAGGGACGAGAACGAACGCTAGTCCGCGTTCCTTCCTCCCTTTTTTTTTTTCTTTGGAAAGCAGGCACGTAACTGTGTCAAGCGTTATATTGAACGGTTCGGACCATAAATTGCAATGTTGCTGCGAGACTTCCGCAATAACCGAGCGTCAGTAAACAGCAAAAGAAAGTTTCTTTAGGACGCGCAGGGAGACCGCGCGCCTCCGTGCAACGCACGCATAAACAGATGATGATGACGATGATAGTGATCTAAAGAAAGGAAAGGCGCTTGAATCCGCATAAACAGCCACAAACAGCCGCTGCCGCGCGACGTCGCCGGCGCGTACTCACAGAGTATGTTGAGCTGGGCTCCCTGCGAGGCGAGCGAGAAGCCGGACGAGGCGTTGGTGGCGATGCAGCGGAACTCGCCCATGTCGAGGCTCGGGTCGACGCGGGTGAGCCGCAGGTCGGAGCCCTGCTGGAAGCGGCGCGTCGTGTTGCGCAGCGGCTCGCCGTCCAGCGTCCAGTGGAAGGCGACGCGGTCGGCGTTGGACACGCCGCAGCGCAGCGTGGCGCTCTCGCCCTTGCGCACCCGCACGTCGGCCGGCTGGGGGCTGAAGTAGAAGCTGTCCTGGCCGAGGACGCACACGGACAGCGCGGCCAGGAGGAGAAGCAACAGGCGCGAGGCTGCGATGGAAGAGAGAGAGAGAGAGAGAGAAATGAGGAAGTTCCATCGTCATCGTTATCGTGTAACACTGCAACTGACAAGAGTATCCAAAGTTCTAAGGCTACGATAAGGATCAAGACTCCGCCAGGCTACAAGACGCATTACGCAGCACGGACCTGGCGGAGCAGCTCTGGGCCGTCCAGCGAGCCCACGATGCGGCCAGGGAGTTACAACTCCCGGTCCCAACGTGGGAGTAGCCCGCTCTATGGGACCTTGCGCCCCGTAGCTCGCAGGACCTTTCTATAAAGTTACTCCATCCATAAAGAAGAAAAAGAAAAAGGAAGTTCCATCGTCATCGTCATCGTACAACACTGTAACTGACAAGAATACCCAAAGTGATATTCTGGATGCCTGGAGGAGGGAAGGAACTATGGCAGAACTGTATAGGAGAACTGAACAACACGGTCTGAAACCAAACGAGCGGACCCAACACGCGATTTTTATTACGTCAAAGCGCGCGGAAGGTTTTAGTACTCCAGCTCCCGACAGGCAGCTCAAGAGCCACGGCAGAGGCATGGCGGAGCAGGCGAAGAAGGGCGCCCCGATCAAAGAACTACCGGGACCCAAACACTCGCGGCCAATACTCTTTTGAGTTTCAGAGATCGCGTGTTGGGCCGACTTTTTGTGGGGGCGAACGCTGTACACGCGCAGTGGCGCGTAACGTACGTAGAAACGGTGTTGCGTACAAGTGCAACATGCCGCAGTGATCGGTCGGTCGTAATCGGCACATTTGGCAATGTGTGAGCCACTAAAACTCGGAAAACAGAACGAATGGATACAGTACATACTAGTAAAACATACGACTCATGCAAATACCAACAGCAACAACAATATCAAACTTAAAACTATACTAGTTCCTCTTCTCCCCGAACGAGTTATAGGAGCTGTTGAACGAATTCTTAACTGAAATTGAATCTGTCCTTAAAACAATGTTCCAAGTCACTAGCCCACAACGCAACCATGACACGCAACCGGATTAAAAAAAAAAATAGCCCACAAAAATGAAAAAAAGAATATTGAGAGGAAAAAAAAACGAAGTCCACTGTTGTTAAAGAGACAGTACCAGATGAATATTGCAAGTAGCGATCTAACAGCGAATTACGCTTCTGCAAGAGGAAAAAGCGAAACGGTTCCTGTTGCTGTGCGAGAAAAGCTTGGAGAGCCAGGAAAAGTGTCGCAAACACAAAGGACGGCCGGGTGGAAATGACGCCCAGTATATAGAATGAATGCACCAATAAATACAACTTTATTAGAAACAGCTTTTCGTCCTTGCCGCCAGTCGCTTCGGTGCCGTGCGATAACGTAGTACTTGAGCGGAAAGAGCGCAAATAAATTACATGACGTGAGAAAAGGCCCGACAAGCGCGCTGACCGACGACGACATGTTTACTCTTTCGCGCACCATATAAAGGTACACCCCGTTGCAAGAACCAGAAAACACGCGAATCAAGGAAGCATGCGTGGAAGCTCAAAAAAAAAAAAAAAAATTGGGAGTGGCTTAGCTCGGCTATGCCAGGAATACGTAGCGAAAGCGAAGGCGTAGATAGCATGGTTAGGCTTGGTTAATCTTGATTGCAAGTCCAGGTTAGTCTCGTTGTCTAGCTATGTTGCGGCGTTTAGCCAGTCGTTCGGCGCGCTGTTCGTCTGTTGCCTGGGCAATTCCATTTCCCCTTCATCTCGTTCCGATGTCGATTCCAGGCCTCCTCCTGCTTATCAGAATTGTCGCCGTCCATACTGCCGCCTCAACTGTGGTTGCGGCGCACGCGAGCTCTCCTTTTCAATCCTCCGACAGGTTATCAGGCATGCGACGCAGCTGGCTAAGCGAGCGGAGGCGAGCGCAACGACGAGGAATGCGGCGTGACGCCGTACCAAACGGCGGCGGTGAAAGTCGCGGCGCTGCGCAGCGGAGGAACATCTGTGGCTCGGTGCTACTAGTGGCGTATGCGCAGTAGTGACTAGGGAGCGAGAGAGAAATATCCGCGGCGAGGTGCGCGTTGTGACGTCATGTGCCTCCTCGTAGCGCCGTCACGGCGAAATCGCCAGTTCGCGGCCAGTAAAGCTATCGCTTTAAAAAAAAATGAATTTAATGACTCCAAAAAGAATGAAAGTTCCTTCGGAAGGAGCGAAATTGAAAGAAACGCATGCTCCCTTTAAGGTGACAATGATACGTGAACAGGTGTCATTGTCTCCTATGCGATAAACCTGCCCTCACGGAGATATCACACTGCGATTTATGAACCAGCTCGACGTGAGATCACCTTGCCGTCTGTCGTCGGTGCAAACTCGGCGACAAACTATAATGACGCATTCGACTGGTTCATATATACCGCGCTTCAAATCGGTTTGGGCCGATTCGGAATCTTCTCCAGATTGTGGCCAGGGAATAACGCATATATCCCCAACCGAACGCATTCAGCTGCTACCAGAGCAACGGGAACATAGCCACGCGATCGAAGATTGTTTGTCAAATCTCCGTCGCACTCCCCACCTTGAAGGTGAAAGCGTCTCTGACCGCTCCGAGCTGCAGGAGCATGCACGCCGCTCTGAATGAACCAAGGGAATGTGTTCCGAGCGCTAGGGTTCGACCAGCCCAATATAAATGATACGGCGAAGGCGCTCTACCCTGTAAAATTATTTGCAGACTTAGAATTGAAAAATGGTGTAACTCTGTCTGAAATTATAGACAGATTTGGACCGTTTTTCCCTCTTCAAGCTGCAAATTATTTTACAGTGCCTAGAGATCTCGAAAACGGCAAGTCCCAAATTTACCAATAGGATTCAGTACAAGCTCCACCCACAGGACCACGCTGTATTTGCCCTATAGCTCTGCGCCTCCGCACTCCAGAATATTAGTTGCCGAGGGACGTCACTGATTGGAAGAAGCCACGCCTCTGCCGTGACGTCAGAGAAATGAACGATCGGTGCGTCCGCAGAAGTTCTCGCTGAGTTGAACAGTGTTGCACACCTGCCACTCAAATCTTGGCAGAGTTGTCGCCGACCGTAGTTAATCGCTTAATACCAAAGAAGAACCGCATTATATTTCAAAAGGAACTAATGAGTTAGCTTTTAGTAAACTCCTGGAGCTCTTAATGCGCTAAAACAGCGAACAAAAATGTGAGAAATCACCGAAAGCCGTTTCATCACTTCGAGGTTTTCTCGGCCGGGTTTTAAAGTTAATTTAAAAAAAAAACAGAAATAATGAAAACAAAAAGGAAAGCCCGTCGTCATTTTCTCAAGTTCTAATTAACTCTAACGATTCAAAATTAAGGAAAACAGATTTGAGCAACGATACTTTATCAATACGAACTGATTGCCTGTTGATGTTTAGCGCGCGCTGAATGCGCACAACGTTGCCTGCACAGCCCACTCTTATTGGCGCGTATAGCAGACTAAGTCGTAAAACCCCTCTGCCAGTGGCTTAATCGCAATTTCAATGCCTTTAAATAGCCGAACAGATGCCGGTTTCTATGCTGACATCCCCGCTTCTGCCCCTCCCCTCCCTTCCCATTTTCGTTCCACAATATAAACGAGGGGAGCTCCCTGAAATTCCACAAACAGTCACTCCCTCGCCTGTTGCACTGAACGACGTCGACGCAATAAAAAAAAAACAATTCTTACTGCGTGGATCACCCCCCCCCCCCCTACCAGGGTCACGAAAAAGAAAACAATATTATACTGCGCTGAAAGCTCGGCGTCGCCACATTTAGAGCACAACCGCCATAACGCGTCCGCGCGGATCCCCGAATAACACGTCTACACGTACGCCGCCGTCGGATTCCCAATGGCGACGCGCACGTGGCACAAAGTATACACATTTCTCCGTGGAGTGTTTATAAAACTGTCCTCTCGAGACGGCCGCCCTCAGCCTCTGGCCGTGCTGCGGACGGCGTTTTACGGGCGCCGTCTAGAGGTCTTGTTTACGCTGCCAGGGGGCGCTCGATAACCTCCTCCTGCAGGCCAGCCTTCTCCCTTTCGGCTCTTGCGTCTATAGCGTCTCACTCGCACATGGCTTCATATCCAGGGGCGGTCATTAAAAGATGGGAACAACGTTGCAAGTACCGCGCGACGGGGGCGCTCTCCATCTACTCCCCCTTTCCCATTTTATTTATTTCTATATATCTATCTATCTCTCTCTACAGCTCACTAGATATACAGCTGCCTCGCCTTTATTATTTTTGCTTTTGCGTCTGTGTATATGTGTTTGCACGTGTGCTTGGAAGCGAATAGAAAAAAGAGCCATCTGATTTATAGAACGGTAAGGATTGAGGAATGAAATTTAGTGTTGATGCTTTTATTTTAAACGTTTGCATCAACGTCGTGCAACTATGGAACTCGTGCAGTAAGTAGCTCTGACCGCAACAGGGGGAGAGAATGGAGGAAAAAAATGAACCTGTATGGACTGGCTTATCAGAAAGGACCAAATCAACAGTACCAGAACTTGAGAGAAGTTCGTGAAAGTAATACACCGCATCGTTGGTTAGTTAGCTCCACAGACTGGATAGCGATAGATAGATAGATAGATAGATAGATAGATAGATAGATAGATAGATAGATAGATAGATAGATAGACAGATAGATAGATAGATAGATAGATAGATAGATAGATAGATAGATAGATAGATAGATAGATAGATAGATAGATATGGATTATTAGCCTGTTTCTAAGAAGGGTTTAAAGGGAAGCTGAAAGGTTTTCCAGAAAAAATGAGTGAACATGTGTACATAATGGTTTTCAACCCTCCGAATTCGAATATCGTATCGAAATTGAGCGAAAGAAAGCGCAAATATATTTTGTTTCGACGAAAAGTGCAGCAGCGGACACGCCCAGCTCGCGCGTCTCGTTTCCGCCTGTGATTGGTCGGGCGCCTCGTGACGTCAACTCTAGCGACCGACCGCTGCCGCTACACATGAAGCGCGGTGCCAGGTAGTTTGGTGCTGCAATGGAAAATTAAGAGGTAATGGAAAATTGAGAGAGACTGCGTTTTTCTGAGGAGTTCAGCGTTACTGCCTACATGTACGAGCCGATTGCGAAGAGCCGGCCTCTCGAAGAAGCAAACGATGCTGGTGCGAGCAGTGCTTTCGACGCGAACGAAAGCGAAGTCTTGGGATCTCCTCGTGTTGGAAATGCTCTTTGGTGAGCATGTTTTTTGCAAAGCGATCTAGTGATCTCGCCGATCTTTCGCCGATCTAGTGAGCTCGTTTCCGGTCAAACAACTGTAGTGTTGTGTTCCTGCATGCCTCCTCGTGGAACGTAAGCGGGGATGCGATCGTCGGCATTTGTGCGCTGTCCAAAGCTGTCGGCAATCTACAAAGACGGTTTAAACGCGTGAAAAGCTTCCCGGTTCATGCAGTACGTGTAGTGACCTTCATCTGTGCGCCATCCGCACACTACTCGTAACCGAAGTCCTAAAGGCGGCGAATTCCGTCGGCTACGTGAGACGGTCGGTTTCTCGCTGTGCGCGAGAGAAGGGTGGAGCGTAGCGTCCTGGCGTGTGCCGGCTTTCCAGCACATGCAAACACTACATTTGCACTGCGTTATGGTAGCTGCATGCAGGCTGTTTTACAACACACGTGCAAATAGAACGGCGCTTTGCGATGAAACCTGCGTCAAGGGCGGGAGATAAACATGCACCTTCCGTTCAGCGTGCTAACACGAAGGAGCTCGCAGTAAATCAAAATCCAGGTTTGGGCGAGTTCGTGTGTACTGTTTGGGATCGGACTGCTGGTACGATCTGTTGGGAACTCGGCGCTGACGCCCGTGGTTGTACCTGGGTCGCACGCCCCAAGGGTAGCGTTGGCCTGGCGGCCTGGGGTACAACTGGAAGCATCCGAAGGTCCCGGCAAAGCATGAGTCGACTGGTAACAACGAAACAACTTGTTTATTTTAACATCGCAAAGAGTTGGCGGTCAGGTTTGACCGTAGTAGAGAGACGGGAGAGCACTTCACTCAACAGAAGAAATCGGAGCCCTCCTTTTGGCGTCCGGGGGCAGCTGTTTTTATACTCTCGCAGTTGAGGGCAAGAAGGAACCCCTCAAAAGACGAGCACGTGAATGTACAATGGGCTAATGGTGACGCACACTGTCGTAGCGATGCCGTAGCACCATGTCGAGCACGATCTCGTAGCACCCTGTCGTGGCGCTGCCGGTCGGACACAATGACTGTAATGAGAGGATGGTCCCTGCTTTGGCATCGCCTGTTTCGGGCACAATGACTGGAACGAGATCCCTGCTTTGGCATCGCCTGTTTCGGGCACAATGACTGGAATGAGATCCCTGCTTTGGCATCGCCTGTTTCGGGCACAATGACTGGAATGCGAGGATGATCCCTAGGCGGTCGCATCGCCGCAGTCGCGCCTGGAAACACCTGGCGATGAGTGTTGCGGCGACGACGATCGGGCCAAAATGTCTGCCGCCCCGCCGCAGTCGCGCCGGCAAAACCACGTGTCGCAGGCGAAACGCAACAGACCGCCCCGCCGGGGGAAGGAGATCCCGATGGACAGGGGACTGCATCCGCTGTCCGGAGGGATGTCGCTCGATGATGCTCATAACCGAAGTCGGGCGTCCCTCGACGTTTCTTGAGCGCAGCGCACAGAGAAGGCCTCGTTCTCTTGTTCAGGTTCGCACGGGACACTGCAAAGTGACTTCGGGAGAGTTCACATTTTTGTTCTCGTTCCCGGCAAGCGTTAGAACTACGCTGAAACTCAACCGCTCAGTCAGCAAGCACGGCACAACCCTCACTAAGCCCTGCCAGGCTCTTTCCCCTTTTTATACCACTGCCTAGTTCCTTACAGTAGTCTAGCATCACTCAGAACGCGTCCACAAATTGAAAAATTGCACTAGAAAGCATATCATCACTTTGAAACACTAAACAAAAGCAATATGTTAAAAAAAAAATCCTGCCTCAGGAAGAAAACATCAGTAACAAACAATTTTGAGGCTGATTCCTACGTTAGGGGCTTCGACTTAAGCCATCGGCGTTACCGTTGAGACTCCCCTTTTTGTAACGCACCTCAAAGGAATATTGTTGTAAAGCGAGGCTCCAGCGCAGGAGGCGGCCATTTTTGGGAGAGATGGTCTGCAGCCATTGGAGAGGGCAGTGATCCGTCTCAATGATAAACCTCGAGCCGGCTAGATAGCATGACAATTTCTGAACGGCCCACACGAGACATGCACACTCTTTCTCGGTGGCGCTATACGCCTGCTCACGACTGGTCAGCTTACGACTAGCATACAGGACGGGGTGTTCTACTTCTCCATTTTCCCGTTGGCACAGTACAACGCCCATGCCTCGCTCACTAGCATCGCACTGAACAATGAACCCTTTTGTATAGTCTGGCGATCGTAGCACAGGCTGGCTTGTTAGGGCACTCTTTAGGGCGCTAAAAGCTCTTTCCTTGGTCTCGTCCCAGACGACTGTTTGAGGCTCTGTCTTTCTTAGAGCATCCGTCAGGGGAGCCGCGATATCAGAGTACCTAGGGATGTACCTCTGATAGTAGCCGGCGACACCCAAGAACGACCGAATATCGGTCTTGGTGCGCGGTTGCGGAAAGTCTCGCACAGCGGCCACTTTTATTTCAGAGGGGCGGCGACGACCCTGACCAATCACGTGACCGAGGTAGACAACCTCGGCCTGTGCTATCTGGCACTTAGGAGCCTTGACTGTCAAGCCCGCTTCGCGCAGGCGGGTTAGCACTGCCCGCAAGTGTGTCATATGCTCAGACCAGGATGCGGAGAATATCGCTACGTCGTCTAGATACGGTAAAGCGAATTCTTGCTGTCCCCGCAACACTTTATCCATGAGACTTGAAAAACAGTATGGCGCGTTCTTCAAACCAAAACTCAACACTTTAGGACGGAATGTTCCCATTGGTGAAATGAACGCCGCATACCTACTAGCCTCTTCTGTAAGTGGAACCTGCCAATAACCCCTGACAAGATCTAGGGTGGAAATAAACTGAGCGCTACTAACTTTCTCAAGGCGCTCCTCGATGTTAGGGATCGGATAAATTTGATCCTTAGTGATGGAATTAAGCCTGCGGTAGTCGACGCAAGGACGAGGTTCCTTGCCCGGTACCTCAACTAAAATCAAAGGGGAGGTATAATCACTCTCACCTGCCTCAATAACACCGAGCTGTAGCATTTTCTTTACCTCAGCCTCCATAATATCGCTCTGGCGGGGTGACACCCGATACGCCTTGGATCGTACTGGCTCTGGGGAGGTAAGTTCTATGTCATGAGTAAGGACAGAAGTCCTACCAGGCCTCTCAGAGAACAGACCTTGAAACTCTTGTAATAGCTGGTGTAGTTCGGTTTTCTGCTCGGGCGACAGCGGTGCTTTACTGATAAGGTCACTAATGACTTGACCGGTGTCTTCCCTGTTCGTCACTGAGCCTAGTCCTGGAAGCTCGACCGGAAGCTCTTCAGGAACGTTTACCATCATGCACACCACTGCTTCCCTTTGTCTATAAGGTTTGAGCAGATTACAGTGGTAAACTTGCTGTGCTTTCCGCTTTCCTGGCAGACTTACCACGTAGTTAACGTCCGACAGTTTCTGAACAATTCGTGCTGGGCCCTCCCACTGCACGTCTAGTTTGTTGTTTAGCGATGTGCGCAATATCATGACCTCATCGCCAACCTCAAAACGACGGGCCCTGGCTGTCCGATCATAATAAACCTTGGCCCTCTGCTGGGCCTTTGTCATTGCTTCACCTGACAACTCCTGTGCCCTTCTTAAGCGTTCGAGGAGCTTAAGTACGTACTCCACCACGACTGGGTCGTCGCCCCTACCTTCCCATGATTCTCGAAGCATGCGAAGCGGAGATCGAAGCGAGCGACAGTACACCAGTTCAGCTGGCGAAAACCCCGTAGCCGCATGCGGCGCGGTCCTTAAAGCAAACATCACCCCAGGCAGACACAGCTCCCAGTCAGTTTGATGTTCAAAACACAAGGCTCTCAACACGCGCTTCATGACGGAGTGGAGCTTCTCAACGGAATTCGACTGTGGGTGGTACACTGAGCTGTGTAGCAGCTTTACCCCACACCTTTCGAGAAAAGTTGTCGTCAAAGCGCTAGTAAACACTGTGCCCTGATCTGATTGGATTTCCGCAGGAAAACCAACTCGCGCAAATATGGACAGTAGTGCATTGACTATCTCAACTGAGCTGAGTTCTTTAAGCGGCACTGCTTCAGGGAACTTTGTCGCTGGGCAGATCACAGTCAAAATGTGTCTGTACCCCGTGGCTGTTACCGGCAGAGGTCCCACTGTATCAATAACGAGCCGTCTAAAAGGCTCCGTTATGATAGGTACCAATTTCAACGGCGCCCTTGATTTGTCCCCTGGTTTGCCCACCCGCTGACAAGTGTCACATGTCCTCACGAAATGGTCTGCGTCCCGAAAACACCCTGGCCAATAGTACTCTTGCAAGAGACGGTCCTTAGTTTTCTTAACTCCTAGGTGTCCGGACCACGAACCCCCGTGTGACAAGCGCAACAGATCCTGACGATAGCATTGAGGCACGACCAGCTGATCGAACTCCACTCCTCGGCGGTCTAGATACTTCCGGTACAGGACTCCACCTCTTTCCACAAAACGCGCAGTTTTCCTGGCGATACCTTCTTTGACATTGCAGCGCACGTTTTCCAGGCTGCCATCCTTTTTTTGCTCGGCTATCAAAGCCGTCCGGCTGACTTTTAGCAACCTATCAAGTCCGTCTGACGTAGGCGCGATGAGCAAATCAGTAGATAGCTCTTCTAACTTTCCCGCGTCGGGCGTTTCCTCTCCAGTATCTGGCGCCTTTAACGTTACAGACTCAAGTTTATTCAGTTCGGGCGTGCTCTGAATATCAGCTTGCTGCGCCTCTGACCCTTTTTCGTTGTTTGATAACGTCGGCCTCGCAACTACCGCCTTTGCAGCGAGCTCCCGAACCTTCGATCTGGTTAAGGCCTGAACACTAGCTTCACCAAACAAAAGCCCCTTCTCGCGCAGGAGGTGATCGGACCTGTTTGAAAATAGGTACGGGTACTGGGGTGGCAGCATAGATGACACTGCCGCCTCCGTCTCAAGCGCTCCGAAAGGTCCTTCAATAAGCACTTTTGCTACCGGCAGACACACGCTATGAGCTTCCACGGCTTGCTTGATCCATGCGCACTCGCCCGTGAACATATGGGGTTCTACGTAAGACGGGTGAACTACATCCATCGTAGCTGCGGAATCGCGAAGCACTCGGCACTCTTTCCCGTTTACGAGGAGGTCTCGCATGTAAGGCTCGAGAAGCTTCATGTTCTCGTCAGTGCTGCCTATTGAAAAAAACACAACTTTTGGTGTTGTTTCCGGACACTGCGCCGAAAAGTGACCCGGCTTCTGGCACGTATAACACAAGCGCGCTCGCCTCATCTCGAACCGCTTTCTGCGTTTGGCTGCCGCCGTCTCTTTACGTTTGGTCGGACTGCTTTCGCTCGCATCCTCACTACGCGTGTCCCCCTTTAATCTCATGGGTGTGAACTTCGGCCTCTCAAACTTCGAGCCAAATTCACCCTTTTGACCGTCCTTAGCTCTGCGAGCTCGACGCGTCACAAACTCCTCGGCTAGCTCAGCGGCTCTAGCCACCGTACTCACGTCTGGCCTATCCAAGACCCAGTATCGCACGTTCTCCGGTAACCGACTATAAAACTGTTCTAGCCCGAAACACTGCAGAACTTTATCGTGGTCACCAAACGCTTTCTCTTCTTTGAGCCACTCCTGCATGTTCGACATAAGCCTATACGCAAACTCTGTATATGACTCACTTCTGCCTTTCTCATTTTCCCGAAACTTCCGACGGAACGCCTCCGCAGACAGCCGGTACTTTTTTAGAAGACTCGATTTCACTGTGTCGAAATCCTCTGCCTCCTCTCTATCCAAGCGAGCGACTACGTCGGCCGCCTCGCCGGGTAACAAAGTGAGCAAGCGCTGTGGCCACGTTTCCCGAGAGAACCCCTGCTTCTCGCACGTTCGCTCAAAGTTAACCAGGAACAAACCAATGTCCTCTCCAAGCTTAAACGGCCGCATCAGGTCAGTCATTTTGAACAATACGCGTTCTCCTGCACCGTGTGCCTGACTTCCATTACGAGCGCGTTCCATCTCTACCTCAAGACG
Organism: Dermacentor variabilis; assembly: GCF_050947875.1. Taxonomy (NCBI): domain Eukaryota; kingdom Metazoa; phylum Arthropoda; class Arachnida; order Ixodida; family Ixodidae; genus Dermacentor; species Dermacentor variabilis. Next base: position 123,705,181 of record NC_134574.1, on the reverse strand, counting down.
CTTCATTTCCAAAGCGTGTTGACGGTCACGCTCTTGTTGCTCTCGCTCTTTCTGTTCTTTACGTTCACGCTCTTCTTTTTCTTTTTGTTCTTTACGTTCACGCTCTTCTTTTTCTTTCTGTTCTTTACGTTCACGCTCTTCTTTTTCTTTTTGCTCTTTAAGTTCGCGCTCCGGTCTTTTTGCAGTCTCTCTCTCTTCAATGGTCTCAAGGCATTCCGACAGCTCGTCATCCTCAGCCTCTAACTCAAGAATAGCCTTTATCAGTTCCGGTTTTCTTAGTTTGTCTGAGACATCCAGACCCAACTCTCTTGCAAGCTCCAACAATTTCGGTTTGCGCAACGACTTCAAATCCATGGCTGCTCTGAATGCTGCTTTCTCTACTGCTTACTATTGTCTTGCCGCAAACTAACCCGGCAGCAACGACAACCACAATTACCAGCTCTGTTTCTAACACTAACAAAAGCCTGGCAAAGCTCAGAAGAAGAAAGTCCCGCACTCACCAAACCTCGCAGGCAGGAATTCCGCGCAGTCGTTCCGCTGCAGGCAACCAGTCGTCACACAGGGCTCGTTGCACTGCTCCCGGATCGTCGTTGAGCTGCTCAGCATACAGTCAACTGCATCTCTTCGCTGCTGGCCTCCGTTGTCGCGATCTCACCGCTGGCAGACAGTTGTTTGACGTCGGAGGCGATCTCACCGCTGGCAACCAGATGTTTGGGATCGGACTGCTGGTACGATCTGTTGGGAACTCGGCGCTGACGCCCGTGGTTGTACCTGGGTCGCAAGCCCCAAGGGTAGCGTTGGCCTGGCGGCCTGGGGTACAACTGGAAGCATCCGAAGGTCCCGGCAAAGCATGAGTCGACTGGTAACAACGAAACAACTTGTTTATTTTAACATCGCAAAGAGTTGGCGGTCAGGTTTGACCGTAGTAGAGAGACGGGAGAGCACTTCACTCAACAGAAGAAATCGGAGCCCTCCTTTTGGCGTCCGGGGGCAGCTGTTTTTATACTCTCGCAGTTGAGGGCAAGAAGGAACCCCTCAAAAGACGAGCACGTGAATGTACAATGGGCTAATGGTGACGCACACTGTCGTAGCGATGCCGTAGCACCATGTCGAGCACGATCTCGTAGCACCCTGTCGTGGCGCTGCCGGTCGGACACAATGACTGTAATGAGAGGATGGTCCCTGCTTTGGCATCGCCTGTTTCGGGCACAATGACTGGAACGAGATCCCTGCTTTGGCATCGCCTGTTTCGGGCACAATGACTGGAATGAGATCCCTGCTTTGGCATCGCCTGTTTCGGGCACAATGACTGGAATGCGAGGATGATCCCTAGGCGGTCGCATCGCCGCAGTCGCGCCTGGAAACACCTGGCGATGAGTGTTGCGGCGACGACGATCGGGCCAAAATGTCTGCCGCCCCGCCGCAGTCGCGCCGGCAAAACCACGTGTCGCAGGCGAAACGCAACAGTACGCTCCTTGTGTACGCTAAAACTGACGGCACTGCGCCGGGCCTTAGACGAGCCGACTTGACTGGCAAACCCAACGCACGTTTTAATGATAAATTCTCGTGATAATCGTCGTCACGGAAGTGGTTGGAGCCCAGCACTGTTGTTCTTGAGGGCTTGAAATTCTTTCGCTTCACAGCAGCCTCCCACTTCGTTAAAAGCTTCTTGTCTTGTGGGAAGCAATGGAAAACAACATCGTCGCGGCCGCTGGTGCTCGTGCAACCGTAGGCTGCACAGAAAGCCGGCATGATCAGCCCACCACTTCAGTTGATGCTGCGCACGTTGACTACCACTCTACATACACGCAGACGCACCAACAAAGGAATGCAGGGCCGATCGAAGCAGATTACGATGGCAGGCACGGTCGCGCAGGCTGCGAAGGAACAAAACACTAGAGTTGACGTCACAACACCGCGGTTTCGGGTCTCCGCTCGCATCGTCAGCGTCAGCAGCAGCGCGCGGCATTCGACGGGGGGCGGAGCTACAGCGCAATTTTAACCGACGATTACGTCGCTCCTAATTGAAAAAAAAAAAAAACCAAATTTTACCTACATGGTTTATAAGGTTCCCGCATCCGTATATGAGCGTCTTACTGAATTCGACAGACTCTTCAGCTTCCCTTTAATTAAGGGGAAGGAAAGAAACTACGCCGCGATCACAGGGTTAGAAATGAAGTCCGATTACCTTTTATATATATGTTTGGTTCATTTTTTTTACCAACTAGCCCAAAGAAATGTGTTGCTCGTTCGAATTGTTCAGCGCCCTTCCACAACAGGGGTGCCGTCGCCTTTAGTTTAAATTGTTGCCCGCGACGCTAGCGCCTTCCGTTAGGGAGACAGAAGCGCACAGCCGAGGCACGTCTCTCGAGCTCGGGTTACAGCGCACCGAGTGGCTTGGCGCCCGGCCGTAGCCAGCGAATATCCAAGCCGAGCCTCACGCTCGTCCAAGGAGCCTTTAGACCCCAGACATATACCGTATGCAGTGCGGCACTCATCTCTCAAAAGGCAAAGAGCGCAAAAAAAAAAAAAGCTTACTGCACCAACACAAAAATAAAAAAATATGGAAGAAAAAAAAAAGGGGGGAAAGGTCGGCGTGAGCTGCCAGGCACGTGAGAAGCCTTCTCCCGGCCACAAATCACTAAACGCCGCAGCAGGCAGCCCGCTCGGCGTACCGCGGTAGGTTGCAGAAAGGAGCGCCGCTTCTCCCTCTGGCGGTTATTTATGAAAGCAGCGCCTGCGCACACGCCGTCTGTCCGGGGAGTCTCGTGTTTACACAGGCAGGAAAACGGCCTGTGCCGCGCGAGTACACGTCCAAGCGCGCCCTCTAGTGTACGTCCCAAGAAGCACACACGGGACCCGTCGACCCCCCCCCCCCCCCTCCTCCCTTGATGCCTGCAATGCAAGGCACCTTTCCCCTCATATACCGTTGCTGCCCCCTGCCCGAAACACAAGATCGGGCCGCTTCCACCCCCCAACCCCCGTTGGCGCAGTTACACGGCTGCCGATCGAAAACATGACATGATCCCGGCGTTGCTGCCCCCTTGTAGCGTATAGAGCCGAGCCGGTACCGCGACGCAGCGCTGATGGTGATGTACGCGCTGTACTTCACCGGGATATAAGGCCGGCGAGCGTCCTCTGGACCGATGCCGACAATGCGGCCCATTCAAGTAGCCAGAAGCGAAGCTGACGTGCGAGCCTATAATGACAAGTGCGCCAAGCGCCGATCCCTTATTCCCGTTATATAAGACGCGCTCCTTGTTATACCGCCACTCCAGAATCGAGAAGCCAGATGGCTCAATACGGCTGACGCATGTGAGCGACGCACCTCTGAGATGGAATGCAAAAAAAAAAAAAAGGGACACTATGGCCTCGCGTTCTGTTCCTGCATAAATGAAGAGTACTCAAGAAATAAAGTTCGCAAGGAGTACTCAAAGGAGCTGAACCGGATAATTTTTTTTTATTTCTTACAATAATTGCCAGCCGTTATTTGGCGGCCAAGGCTGCATCGGCAACAAGAAGTCCAAATTCGCCCAATCAAGCCGCTGCGAATTAAGCCACAAGAAGTGACAACGAAAAAAGAAATTCGGGAGCCCACTCTGTGAAGACGGATGACCAGAGAAGCTGTAGCCCATCACAGAGCGTTAGACAAGGGTAGATGTATTAATTGTCATCATTTGGTAATGGTATAGTGACGATAGCTATGGTGATTACTGCGGTATACACTGATTGGTTCGGTTACAACCTCAGACAGATTCTTGGTCAATGTTAAATCTATACACGACCGTTGTTTAAAAGTTGACTGGCTTGGATTGGTGTGGGACTTCAAACAGAACTCTTCTAGCAGAGACTGAGTGAATCATTAATCGCCTGGTTTTAAAACGTCCACATTGAAGTCTCCAGCGATGATCACACGGGTAGTGTCGTCACGGCTAACCCATGCAAAGTGCGCGGTCACGAACATCTCGATATCACACTTTGGTGTGCTTGAAGATATGTCCACAGTGTATATCATAATTCCGCCTTTCGTTTGTACGGCACAGCCATCCCCACAGTCGGTGGCATTGCTCTCTTGCGAGTAAAAGGTGTACGGTTGTACATACGATTTGTCCTTTGCGCATGTGGCAATGCCTACTGCTCATGAAGTCTTTGTGCTGTTCACAAACGATTCCAGTATACCTATTGTCTTCAAACAAGGCATCTTGAATTCTTATTATTATTGTTACTATAAGGGGTGGGGTACTTGAAACCTGCTTCACCTCCGCCGCGGGTCGGCCTGGTATTTTCACTACCTCCGGGATCAGCCCACTCTCACCTTTCTTTTTTTTATTGCTGACGCACAAACATAAAATATACATGGCACCCTAGCCACATACAGCTTCGCTGTAAAAGCTATGCGGATGCACACGCACGCATGCCACCTTTCAATGTTAAAAGCAAACATACGACAAAGTATGAAAACCAATGACGCCACCCGTACAATTAATGCAACGCGCTCTGTCGTATTGTCGCGTATTGGGAGGAGGGGAAAAAGAGAAAAGCAGAAAGCAGGGAGGTTAACCAGAATAACGTCCGGTTAGCTACCCTACAAACTGGAAGTGTAAACGTGTGCAGTGCATTCACTTCCACTTATTTCTGCGCCTTCAGATGACGAGACGACAACGCTGTGGCGTTCGATATCCGTCCCGTTCATAAGTGAGTTATGCGTTAATGGGCCCGAATATTCGGGGGGAGTTTGTTGCCGATGTATGTATGTATGTATGTATGTATGTACGTACGTACGTACGTACGTACGTACGTACGTACGTAACGCCTCCCTCACCCTGGATGCAACCCGAAGCTGCCGCCGCCGTCACCATGGCCGCGCACGCACCTTCTTTGCGATGGGTGGCCAACCCGTTACTACACGTCGGACAAACTCCGCCGAGGTCAACGGCCAGTCAACGAGACACGCGGGCCTTCCCCGTGGACGGAGGGCCGACCAGCCAGGCAGCCGGGGGCGACAAGGCGAAAGCAGCCACACACGCATGCTCTCTCTGCGACGCCGAAGTTGCACGGCGAAAGAGCGCGAGCACGCGCCCATGCATACACAAACAGCAAGAGGAGAGGGAGCGAGGTAACCCAAGCCCAGTGTGCCTGTGTGTGTATGGGGGGGGGGGGGGGGGGTGTTATGTGCGTATAGTACGCTCCATCAGCAGATTAGGGCGCAATGCGAGGCGCCACGCACCAAACAAACCGCTATATGGTGGCGGCCCGACCGGTGTCCAGCGCACGCACGCGCGGACTGATGGCCGTGCGGAAGGCGATAGTGAGTGAGAGAGAGAGAGATAGAGAGAGAGAGAGAGGCTCACGCGGAGGAGATACGCAAGATGGCGCGTATGCCGAACGCTTCGGCATTTTCTGGTGGTGCAAATGTCCGTAAGACCTGCGAAGTGACGTGGGCCGTAATGTCTTCTCGACTGCCGTGAAAGCGCGTGAGCTCGCTCTCAAAAGTATAGCGCGGAAGCGGCACGACATGCATGCGCGTGGCACCGCGGTGCAACATTCCAAAGTGGAAGTGCTCTCTCTATAGCCCCAGATGGAAACGTCTACGCGTTTCTGGCTTTTATCCTTCTTTAATAATTTGCACGCTTACGTTAGCACTTATGCTTCGAGTACTCGTATGCGGCGTCGAGTCGGCGTCAAAAAATATACCGACCGCGGGACCTGAGGAAAAACTTAACATTTCCCGTGGCCTCGGCACAAGGCCTGGTATTCTGATTTACGCCCTCTTTACTACAGCATATAGGTGTGTGCGAACAGCAGGTTGTTGCACGATTTTGCTGCACGACTACGGTCACAAACTGCTCTAAAATTCACGGTTAACTCAGATCCCGTTCTGTGTACTTTTGACGCCCACTATATATATATATATATATATATATATATATATATATATATATATATATATGATGTAAATATACACGATTCTTACTGTTTTTCCTACATTGAGTTGCCCAGCGCTGGAGGGAGGGGGGAGGAATGGGTGCGAGGGTGAAGTGGCGAATCGGTGCCTGGCATTTTTTATGTCTTGGTACGAAACAGCACTGCATAGTTTTACGACACCGAGACAACGGGAAAATCGAACACGTACGCAAATGTTAATCCCGCTGTCCCGTCTCCTAAAAATAGATACAGGGAGCTCTTTTGAAGCAATTTTGAACCCCCTCCCCTACGTATACCTCCATTCATTCCGCATTCTCGAACAGACGCTGCGGCTGGGCTGCGATTCATGTCCCGTGACTGTAATTCGCCCCTGTGACACTCGAACGTTTTCACCATGTGTCGTTTGCGTTCGTTGTCTCCGGACATACGGATGCACCTCCCGCGTGGGTTACCGCGACGTGAACAGACCAGGCTGTACCATCTGTGGCTAGGCACTGCATTTACGAAATCTTATGCTTTCCTTGTTGGAATGACCAACAGCCCCATGTGCGCCACATGCAACAACGGTGAGACGCTCGTACATATTATCTGTCTGCCCGCGATATAGCGCCCAGAGACACGTGATGTGCAGAGTACTGGACCAGTTGGACAATCGTCCACTATCAGAAATCAAAGCTTTAGGTCAGTGATCCGAAAGAACATCCGCGTTGAAGGCCTTACTCGCGTTATTAAGGTGCCTGCGGTCTATACGGGGCTTCACGATAGACTTTAAGAACGCCACCCCTACTGATCTATTGTGTACGCGCTTTGTTCGTTCTCGTCTCTGTATCTCCCCCTTCAACTCTCTTTATCTTTTTATCTCCCTTTACCCTTCCCCCCGCGCACGGTAGCCAACCAGAACTACCTCTGGTTAACCTCCCCGCCTTTCTCTGAATTCTTTTCACTCTAGCTCTCTCAACTCTTTTCCGTCTTCTTGCCGGTCCCTAGCAGCCAACCGCTTCTCTCTATCTCTCTTTTCACTTTCTTTTACATGCCCAATCAAAGACCAGAAATGAAACATAAGAATGACGTTGGCCGCAGTGCCTCGCTCAGTACGTGCCCGACGCTCCATGTGGTCAGATATCAAGGCGAGCCAGGCAGCGCCCGAAAAGCCACGCAACTTTTATCAGCCGTCGCGAACGCTGCATGCGTTCTTATAAGTGGACGAAGATAAGAGCTGGAAGCGACTCGCCACTCTATATCGTATGGTGGACGCTATTGATAGACCGGAACGCGAGACGGCGATAAGGCGACGCGGCTGGACATGGGGGCCATATACGGACCACCGGCCACACCAGCGGGCGCAGGGCATGAGACAATTAGAAGGGAGTTAAATTGAGAATTAATCGACCTCTTCCACGATTATTATCACTTGCCGCGGATTTTACCAAAAGGAAAAACAAACACTGACAGATAAGATAGCGACCACCCTCGAGGTTTATGTATAGAACAAGCCGGTCAGACTAACAGATCTTGATCACCTGGTTTGTGAGGCGCGTTAGAACGAACGACAGCGAAATGCTCCTGTGTGCCGGTGGGATTCAGTGTGGTCTTGTTTCCTAAATATTTCGTGAATGAAATGTACCCCACATGGTGGTAGCAAGCGCGACATAACGAAGACGACAACAACAACAATAGTAACGATGATAACAATAAGACGATAAACAAAGAAAGATGTCCGTAAAATGAACTGTACTGACAAGCGAAAACAGCGACGAAGCGATATGCGTCCCTCGTTCAAAGTGAGTTCCCTTCTTCCATTACGGTCAACTTACGCGCGGGCTTTGTCCGAATGCTAATTTTCTTTCTATTTTTGTTTCATAGTTTTATCAGTACTACAATTTTTCTTCAGTTCAATGACGGCAATCAGTCGTACAGATGGAAACCCTGGTCGCATGCTCTATTAAGATCTTACGTTTGCTCGTTAACCTACCTTTCTTTTCTCTGCTTTGATCTATATCTCTGTTAGAGACTTTCTGATCGATCGACTACCCCTGTACCACTATACTACAGGCAGTCGAGATATGGCAGCAGCTGTAGAAGTTATAGTTCATCCCCCCCTCTTGTGTGTATGCCAGACCTACAGCACCTGGAGTGTTAGCCAGCGCCACTCGCGGTTATAACTGCGGATGTGGAACATCCCTTCAACCGCAGCCGTGCAGAAGCATGTAATGCGCACATTTCGAAGGCCAAGGAAGAAAGTCGGAGCCGACGCGAACCCTCTCCGGGAGCAATCCACGCTGCCATCCGCGGAGTTCTTCAACCTCTCTCTCTCTCTCTTTCTCGAGCTCCATAATCTTTACAGCGTGGGCGGACCGGTATGTCCACGATGTACAAAGGTGCCGAGCACATATCGACGGCGCAGCAACGAACGAAGCGGCCTACCGCGCGCACAATCAACCCGCCAGGAGGCGGCACAGAACCACTTGAGTGCGCGCAACTCCTCTTTTATACACTATGTTACACCAGCGCTCCACTTCAAAGCCCCCATACTATATATAGAGACACGAGAAAAGTCGGCGACGTCCGAACACGCGTGCGGGATGAGGCCAATAGCGGCTGCAGCCAGGCGCGGCCATACAAACCGCGCCGCCATCTGTACAGGTATATAATACCTCGCTGATATCGCGCCGCGGGCGCCGGAAGCTCGTCGAGGTGCACGCAATAAGGGCCGCGCGGCTTCCTTTGAACCGAAAAGGCGTTGGGGCGGCGGCGCCGCAGCGAAGTGCGCATGCAAGTGTGTGCAGATACTCACGCTCCCGTGTCGCAGGTCGTAGTAATAACCGGGACTTATCAGCTGCCTCTCTCTCTCTCTCTCTCTCTCTTTAGGAAAGTGTTGCCCGGAGGACGTAACTTCTGGACGAGTTTAGGTATGCACGTTATAGCTAACGTGTAGGGAAGCTTCTGTGCCACGAATGTATAGTCTGCAGCATGCATAGTGGCGCTCCTGTTCCGTATAAAGGCTGTTCAACGCGTGCACATGTGTGCAGCGCATATACCTGACGTATCTGTAATTGCGTATGAAGATGACGGTATACCAGAAAGCGCCCGACCTGCTTGGACCGGTCACGGTTGTTGTGGCCCTTTACTGCTCTGTTCTCATTTTTATTTTTTATTTCGGCACTCACTGATTCCTTCGCCGGTACCAATGAACAAGGACCTGGAAAACTTGGCTTAAATTCCAAATAGTTGGCATCGCGAGAGTAAAATTCAATCTGTCTTTTCTTTTTCTTTTTTTTTTCATGTGAAGCATAGTTTAGCTTCATCCCTGGGTTTCTTGCGTCGTCATCGGTCGTCGGTTCGCTGAGAAGTCATTCGCCGTGACGCCATGCCTTTTCTTCCTCTCGTTTACACCAAATGGCACATCTATACCCTACAGCACTTCGTGTTCTACGCTAGATGACGTTTTAAAGCGAATGTTTCTTTGCCTAATTCGACGGGATCTGGTATGGCTGTGTCGGTTTCTCGTCTCGATTGCTCCGCCAAACAGTCGCTCAATTATAAAACTAAGAGATGGTGGTGGTGGTGTACTGTGGCTACAGGCTGAACAAAACAAGAGCTGCGTTGCCGGACAGTGGGATTTGAACTCGGGTCCACCAGCATGTAAGCTCGGCGCTCTGCTCCGAGAATCGGAAACAGAATGCGCAGTCAAAACACTACCGGACTACTTGGCGCAGTAAACAACACACGTGCAGAAGCTGCAGCAGCTCTCCCTTCATTGCTGTACGGAAAGTTGCCCGCGAGTATCTTCGAGTAAAGAAAGAAATACAGCGCAGTCAATCTCCCAGACGTTGAGGCGACGGCGACGTAAGACCAGAACTCTCCGCCAGCGAGCTTCCGCCTTAACAGTAACATGTGCTGCACCGAATTACACGACGCCTCGCACATCATCCCCGCGTGCCGCTTGTTCCTTCCTCGCACCAAACTGACCGCACTCGCTGTTCTTCACAATCTCTCTCTCTCTCTCTCTCTACACGCAGATCCGGCAGCTTTCGCCGCCGACTATAAGCCGACTCGCCTCGGAGGCAAGGCGAAACACTCGAAATCCTGTGCCTGCGCGTATAATACCTAGTGCACACAGTACGTCATAGACAAACTTGAATGTGGATGGTTAGCGTGGCACAGGTGTTCTGCTGCAGATGATGTTGGGGGAGGAAGCGCTTTCGTTCGGTCACAGCTAGGAGCCGCGCCTTTCTCTCAGAATCGTTTTACGCGAGCGCTTACGGGCCGGTGTTAATGGACTCTTCGCGATGCGGTTAAACTAGGAGGTTTTCTGCTGCAAGGCACAAACAGGACGCGAACAGCAGCCCCTGCATGTATATAGCATGAGACACCCCCCGGCTCCCCGATGGGTTCAAACGTAGTCGCGCACAACTCTTATTCTAATGACCAACTGCCGTTATACAACGGCCGGCCATATGCTGAAGGAAAACTGCGGAGAGGCGAACCTTAGCGCTGGTGGCGTCATCTTACGAAGCAGATTTCAAACAATGCAGGTACAGACAGAAAGGTAGCAACCAAAGGTGCTCAACTAATCTGGTGGCGCAAACGCATTGACGCGTACGTTATGCAATTAGTACAACGATTGCAGATCTGTAATGAGGAGAGCGAACGTAAGCGCGGTAAAGTTTCGAGCGAACGGTGCGTACCAGTAGTTAGAACTGAATGTGAGCGACCGGAAGAGATATAAAAAAGAAAGAAAAAATTCATCGACGATTACGATACTCCCTAACGCGAAATTTGAGCGCAGCTCTGTACGTGTTTCGATTTGGCGATATCTTGACTGGTGCGGACAATCTGCCTCGTGCGGCACGTTGCAAACGGAGGAAAGCGTCGCGCGACTGTCTCGCTAATCGGGAGATCGCGAGAAGCAGCCCGTGGGTGACGCGTGGGCGCGATTGATAGCAGCCGCCGCCGAAAGACCTCCTATAGACGATGCGCGCTACTCTAGCGCCATCTCGTAGCCATCGGCGCCGCACTACGCTTTTCTTCTCGCGCTTTCGCCATACCTCCTCTTCCTCCGCTTTCTTCTTCGCGTGTTTCATACTCCGCGTTCGCTCTTTCATGCTTCGCTGTGCTCGTTCGCTCGGTTACGCCGACGCTCGCCGCATGGAACGGGCGCCTGTGAGAGCTGAGCTCTAAAAGTATCGAGAAGGCTGTACCAGGAACTCAGCCGCAGGGGTATGTGAAACGTCTATTGCGTGTTCCAGAGGGTGTATGGGTACTATATAGGCTAGAAATGACGTAACTGAATGCAGAATTTACATTTACTAGCGCACTGGAAAGCTTGCATGCCTAAATTATGCTACATCTAGTAGGGGTCCTACACGGTCTAAAGTTGCAGTGGGTTATCTTTTTTTTTTTTGCAGAATGTGTTTGGGCACTAGGTTGAAAAAAATGACCCTGCGCCCGAGAATACACTGGGCACTATTCACGTTTTGACGATCAGCCTCGACAACTCTCATGTGCGGTGAAATGGCTAGGGAATTAGGACTAAATGAAGGGCGCGCCGTCGGAAATATTTCGAGTCTACCTCCCGTATATGGAGGCGCCAACAATCAATACACGCGGACGACGCTGTGTCCGTCTTCGTCGAGCCTCGCTTTGTATTCGTCGTACATTCCACTCGCTGTTCCCCTGCAGTACAGGAGTGGTTGCTTCCCCAAAAAATGACGTCACCGCGGCAAACGTATATCGCCGCCCATCACACGAAGGGTCATTCTCCCCGCCGTGTGTGTGTACACACACACACACACACACACACACACACACACACACACACACACACACACACACACACACGGGCGGTCGCATAATAACGATTGCTACGCACCAGAACGTATACTGCAAGGGCAGCTGAGCGTGGTGAACGATACGCACAGGCACGGCTGCTGCGAGCGTCTAATAAAAGAGTTCTCATTAAGGAAGAACGCTCCTTTGCGAGCGCAAGCCCCCCCCCCCCCCCCCCCACCCTGCGCATTCTGCGGGTCTGCGCGGTATTAAACGCTGCCCTCTAATAAGCCACGGAGTGACGACGTAAACAGCGGACGGTCGTATACGATGTCTGGCGCACGGAGGAGACCATGCGTGATGTGCTTCGTTAGCGGGACGACGAGGAAATGGCCGCAAGATGGCGTGCAAGCCCTTCGTAGGCTGCACTACTAAAGGGGCTCTATACGTTGTAGTCCTGGGTGGTCTCCGATGGTTAGCTGGTCGCTCGGAATAATGGAACACCGGAAGTTGCGCCTGGGCTTTGCGGGCGGCCGGCATAAGCGACCCCGGGGCGTTGAAAATTTGGTTTTAACACAACTGATTCGCTGATACTACTCGCCGTGGTGGCGCAGTGGCTTTCGGCGTCGAGCTGCTATGCCTCTATAGGCCGCGGGATCGAATCTCGGCCGCGGCGGCCGTATTTTGATGAGGGGGCGAAGTGCAAAAACAACCGTGTATGCCGCGCATTGGGTGCACGTTAAAGAAACTCCAGGTGGTCGAAATCAATCCGGAATTCTCCAGTACGGTGTTGCTCAATAATGATATCGCGGCCTTAACACGTAAGAACCTCATAATGAAATTTAAATATTTCTATTTGTCTGTTTTATTCAACGAATAGTGCAGGCGCGAAATCGCCTAAGCCGGAGAGGTAAGAACTGCGGAACGTAATACAGGAATCCGTGCGCAATAACAGTTCTTATTATCACAAGAATAAGATAGTTCAAAGTACAACGGCAATTCTAAAGATAAACGTACAATGCATAATACAACGTTTAAGATACTTATGCGAAATCACTGCATTGCAGGAAGACAGCGAATAAAAAAAAAAATTAGACAGAACTGTTATATAGCGAATTGTAAGGTTTCAATAGAGTGAAGACTTCCTTTGTTTGGAGGATTCCTTTGTTTCGCATTTTTTTCTCACTTTGCAAAAGCAAAAAAACAAAAAATCAATGCTTGTACAGAAATGAAACGCGACAACACTATATCTGCAGCTTGTTGATAGGTTCCTGCGCGTCTCTTGACATGGAGGACACCGATCAAAGCATATACCGGGTGTCCCACGTAATTAACTTAAGCCAAACTTTAAAGATCTGCAAATCCCACGTAGCGGGGCAGAATCAAGGAAATCTTGTTTGCCGTCGCTTGGAGATACTCCGGTGACTCTTAGCATTCCGCCTAATTATATAATTAGTCTTAATTAATCAGTTTCTCAAACATTGTGTAATTGGATGAAAAGTGTCAATGACAAAATTGTACACCAACATGAAAAACTCCCGTTACAGCTTTCTGTTGCTCAACATGCGCTATACATAAAAGTGTTTTGCCAAGCATGGGAGAAGCCGGCGAATACACGAAAAGTTCCTCGAGTGACCAGTCGTGCGGCCATTTTTCGTGCATACGCGGGCTTCCTTCTAATCCATAAGAAGACAGACGTTGGATAATTGGAGAATTATAGGCCCACTGTCTTGCTTTCAGTATTGTATGAAATATTCACCAGGAAAATTTGCAATAGAATCGGGGCGACACTTGATTTCAGTCAACCAAGAGAGCAGGCTGGTTTCATGAAGGGATATTCTACAATGGATCACATCCACGTCATCAATAAGGTAATCGAGAAATCTGCGGAGTACAATCAACCTCTCTATATGGCTTTCATAGATTATGAAAAAGCATTTGATTCAGTAGAGGTACCAGCAGTCATAGAGGCATTGCGTAATGAAGGAGTACAATAGGCATACGGGAATACATTGGGAAATATCCACAAAGATTCCACAGCTACCGTGGTTCCACAAAAAAGTAGGAAGTTACCTATCAAGAAAGAATCAGACAGGGAGACTCAATATCTCCAATGCTATTCACTGCATGCTTAGACGAAGTAATAGGGAGTTTTAGAATAGGGGCCCCAATAGTTTGGGGCCCCAAAGAGCTTTGCGGGTGTTAGCGTTGGGGCACGTAGGAGTGAAGAGTTTTAGAATAGGGTTTTACGTTTGCGGATAGCGTCTTGCGCTGACAGCGCCACTACGGCGTCAAAGAAAAGCTATTAGAAATAATTAAATAAAATATACCATTTTATGATAGGAATAATAATGTTGACTTGCGTGTATTCGCGTTTAATTACAATTTAGAGGTTATTTTGTAAGCAGCAAACAATTAGTTGCGCTTAGTTTTGAGCAAACCAAGTTTACTAGCCTTCACCAGCCAAGCTTAGCCGTGTTAGGCCTACGAACCATAAAATCCACAATCGAATTCAAAATCAGCGGCGTCTAATGAGTCAATCTTCATAACACACGCTAGTTGAGAGAAAGCGATAACCGCAGTCACTTCTCCTAGCTTGCGAACCTCACGCGTTACCGCGAATCGAACCCAGTTTTGTGCTAGGTTAGAGCCGTCGCTTCGATGGGTGCCGCCATGTTTGCCGACGCAAAGCTTTTGGGACCGCTATTTGGTTTACCGCTAAATCGGTGAAATAGCGTTCCCAACGCAAAACTCAAACGGAGTTTGCGTCTTGCGCATGCGCAGTGGCTTCGACGCTATTTCTTTGGGGAACGTTTGGGGCCCCTATTCTAAAGCTCTCTAATAAAGCTATAAGACTGGTAAGTCTTAGGAGTGAAAATCAACGGTGAATATCTCAACAACCTCGGTTCGGTTTGCAGATGACGTTGTCCTGCTCAGCAACACTGTATATGGGGAAGCATTACAACAAATGATTTTGGACCTTAACCAAGAAGATGTAAGAGTGGGGTTCAAGATTAATATGGCACAAGACAACGATAATGTTCAATAGCCTGGCAAGGGAACAAGAATTAATGTTCGCCAGTCAGCCTCTAGAGTCTGCGATGGAGTACGTTTACCAAGGTCAATTTACTCACAGGGGCCTCTGATCATGAGAAGGAAAATTACAGAAAATAAATAAGGGTTGGAGTGCATTACCAAATCCTGACTGGGAGCTTACCACTGTCATTGAATAGAAAAGTACAATCATTGTATTATTCCGGTTCTTACGCATGGGGCAGAAACTTGGAGGTTAACGAAGAAGTTCGAGAACAAGTTAAGGACCACGCAAAAGAGCGATGGAGCGAAAATCGTTAGGCGTAACGTTAACAGAAAGGAAGACAGCGGTGTGGATCAGAGACCAAACGGGGATGGCCGATATTCTAGTTGACATTAAGAGAGAGAAAAAAAATATATAGAGAGAGCTGGGCTGGCCACGTAAATAGTGTGGTGGATAACCATTAGGGTTACAGAATGTGTACTAAGGAAAAGGAAGCGCAGTCGAGGAAGGCAGAAAACTAGATGTGGTGATGAAACTAGGAAACTTGCAGGCGCAGGTTGGAATCAGCTAGCGCAAGACAGGGGTAATTGGAGATCGCAGGCAGAGGCCTTCGTCCTGCAGTGGACATTAGAATAGGCTCATGATGACGACGACGATGATGATGACGAAATAGTCATAGTGTAGAAATGTTTTAATAATAAACTGCGCTTCTGTAATATTTAAGAGGCCACTCTTCCATGAAGGGAGCACTCATTCTCCAGATAATAATAAAAAAAAAACTCAAGAAAGAAAAAGTAAATATGAACCGGCGGCCACGCCGCCCTAAAGTCCCCGCCCTACCTTGCATGTTTGGCACCGTCTTTATGCTCGGGCGCAGGGCCTGTATTCACAAAAAAGCTCGTACCCTAGAAATGTTCGTAAGAGAAAATTATAGTCAATCCCTATGCTGGACAGCCAGCCCATTGCGAAGATCTCCTACGAACGAGAAGGTTTGTGAACTCGGCTCCAGATAATCGTTTGCGGGTGACGAACGATTACATTGTATTCAGTCCAAGAACTGGGGACTAAAGACTATATATACACGATGGCGCCGCATCCAGGAACTATATTCAGGGTATTAACAGCGCCTCTTGCTCATTTTGTTTACCCGTATCGCTAATCATCGCCAGTTGGTTTACCTGCCTCCTTTATAGCCGCCGGCTCTTCGAGCAGCATTTCGCTGCGCCGACGCCAACATAATCACGTGAAATGCATAGAAATTCAACACGCAGCTCCTTCAGTAAGGACAAAGTAGAAAGGAAAAAGAAGCGCATTCTTAAACTTGTTGATAATGCCTTATGCTCCCCTAATTAAGTTCGCTCCTGGAAGAAACTATGGAGCGGAGGACTTACGCAAAACTCAAAAGTGTAAACAGGAGCACACTAGTTAGGCAAATTTCGAATTCACAAGTACTTACGACGGGTTGAATGTACGCAAGGAACCTTTTTCTCGCATGTGCTCGTATGAGAGAGAGAAGAAAAGTACGTAAGAAGACTTTGTTCGCACACATATTCTTTCGCCCAAGAGAGAGAGAGAGAGAGAGAGAGAGAGAGAGAGAGGTCAAAAGAGAGTACGGGAAACGGAACACTCTTGAAGCAACACGGCGGTGGCTATAGGTGTCAATTAACGGAAGCGAAAAATGCACGACGCTGTCAGCGAGATTAACTATAGCTCGCACCTGCGTAACAGGCTTCCCACAAAAGACAGGCATGAGGAGCTGGTAAACTAGCCTACAACGCACTCCCCAAACCTCTAACCTTCTTAGGCTGGAAAAAAGAAGTAAAGAAAAAAAGAAAGAAAGAAAGAAAGAAAGAAAGAAAGAAAGAAAGAAAGAAAGGAAGGAAGCTACACCATAACCTCCCGAGTGCAGACGACGCCCTTGGTTTCGAAGCAGACGCAGAAAAAGAAAAAAAAAAAAAGAAGAAAACTGCTGCGCAGAAGCAGACGAAGCCTCCGAGGAGAAGTAAGCCAGCAAAATAACCAAAAACGTGCAGAACTCACCGAAGCAGAAGGTAAAGAAATATCTTCAAACAACAAATCCTAGTACTAAACATCCTGCCAGACATCCACGTGGATAACACATACAGGTATGCGTGCACACACAGACAGTGAAAGGAAAGACGTAGTGCTACGAAAAAAAAAAAAAAGACACGATATAGGAAGCGGCTTTTCTAAGCAAATGCCAATCCAAAAGACGCGAACACGTGGTATAAAAAACAGCCCTGCTCGCGATGCGCCGAGTATACGGCTACGGAGGACCCCGCGAACTCACTGTACGGCTAAGGTTCCTTTTACGTGTTGTGTTCATAATACGCGGCAGCATCAGGAGAAACCGGTTCCACAAAAGGCGCTGACGACCAGCAACCAGCCATTATTCGCTTTCTCCTAGCGGCCCCCGCCCCATTCCCCCCCGCTTGCATGTTCTTTTTCTTATTTCATCATTCATTTGCCGTCAAACGTTCGTTCGTTGCACCGCCGTTGCGAGCAGCACCGTTCGGAAGAAGCACGCAGAAGCAGCCGAATCGGCACGTTCGGTCGGCAGCAGACGGCATCCAGCTGAGGAAAGACGCCCTTGGCAGACGACGACCGCCCGCCGAAGAATTGGATGGACTACTTTTGCCCCACCCCCGCTTTTTTTTTTTTTTGCCGCTGTTTCGTGCATTTCTCTACTCTCTCAGCTCTATCCTTCATACCCCAGCTGCTACACGAGCCCCGTAAGTATACGCTTGACGCTTCGGATACAGGAAAAGGGTCGAGACCTATCCGGTATGCAAGTGACTTGGAGTCTGCTATTGCAAACAGAAGTACTAGCAGACGAAAGACCCTTGTGGACGGTAACGAACAATGGCTAGTCCGCCAGTCAAAAGGGCCCCTGAAATTCCTTCATGCATAGTAAAAAAATAAAAGTGCGGCATCGATGAAAGGGTCAGGGGTTCGTAACAATACCCGGATTTCTTTGGCAGTAAAGCCGAGCGGAACGGAGTCTTCGTAGTGCAGCGGTTTCGTGGTAGCTTTCTATGGTTGTGGGTAAGCCAGCGGGAATGGACCCTTTCACCGATGGGTGCGTGTATCTTGCGTTAACAGAGTCGTTTGAAAGTGGTGAAAAGCCGGGTGAAAGTTCGCTTTGTCGTTGTCACCGTTAGGACTAGACAGGAAGCACCATAGGGGCGGGAGGGAGATGGGAGGATGCCGTTGTGTGCGTGGACTAAGCAGCAACAAAACACGTTCTTTTCTTTTTCCTTTCCTTTATTTTTTCCGGGAACGGGAGCCGTGTCGCGAATTTATAGTAACTCCAGCAGCAAAATCAGTAGCGAATATATTAAACATGCACAACCAGCAAGCAATAGCGCGATGACAACAAACCGATTACAGAACTTTAAGGAAGATTTTGGTTTGGCGCACCCAAAGTTGAGGGACGCTAATCACCAGACTTGCAAATAAGAAAGCAAAAGGAGTGCGAAAGAACGCGAGCAGGGCGTGGGGCTTTGGGTTTGCAATGATGCTTCGGTGCGCTAGTTGTCAAACCCCCTATTTAGCGCCAAATAGGCGTAGAAGGCCAAGCACACAAGACACGATCCTGTGCTGTCCACTTGTGTTCTACGTCTTCCTTAACGATAGTTAAAAATGTCTCAATTTCTGGAATATGCACCAACGAGCGCAAGTTTCTTATCTAAAGAAGCCAATACACTTTAGTTCGAATTACTGCTGTACTAACGGTAAGTTTTTCTGACCGCAGCTTCAGTTACCGTCCACGTTCGGGAAAGTCTTTCTTTGTGAACATATAAACTTGATAGCCTTGACTGTACAGGGCGTCGAGTTCTGTATGCGTTTCGACGGTTCTGTTCAGTGGAACTCGACTCTACAGAATTGCGTCAGACTGCAGTAGAACTCGCAGTAGTTTTCTTTGCACAGAGATAGACATGACGATGGATTCGACTACACGTGGCGCAGAGTTCCACAATACAAAGCACTGACTCCTCATAACGGTCCACCGCCATCCTGTAACAGTTCCCCTACACTCCTCGACAAAGGGAGGCAGTGCGGTATTGGCACAGCTTGAACCCGGCAGCAACGTGAGCCCTGTATCCACGCAGCAGCGTTCTGCATGAAGGCGCATGTCTTCATACGCTACCAATTTCACTGCCGATGCACCGTACTGAGTTCCACTACCCTTATCATCCGAAACGGTCCTCTCCCGCGCATCCATGTAGACACGCTGCGCCTTCTGGCGGCGGCGCCGTGAAGTTTGCGCATACCTAGTGGCAGTGGCCTCAGTTTACATCGAAGACGTTCACTGAAGAGCAGCACATACACTGTGGCGCATACTCACGTGAACTGCCTTTTAGACTGCACAAAGTTCGGGATAGGCCCACAATTTCAGACTGCAGCATCTCCGGGATCGGCCCGCGTTTTCCGTGGGATAACTAGCTAGCCGGAAAGAAAACTGGTCAGACAATGCGATGAATGCTATTCCCATCGAAGCAAACAAACAATAAACTGAAGAACCAGGAAGGGAGACCAGTTGGGAAACAAGATGACTCTCCCGCCATTTGTTTCTTTCCCAAACACGCAATAGAAAAAACAAAACGAAGACCAAAGAAAAGAAGCTGAAAACATCAACGGAAATATATTTTCTTTCCGTCTGTCCTTGATCATGCACGCGGTTCAGGCGGGAGCGACCGCACACACGTACAAGCTGCTCCGGCGGCACGAAGACACGCGGAGTGATGCCCGAGGTGCCGCTCCTCTCTCGTCCTCGCAACCGATAAGCATCTCCGACAGGGCGCGCTCGTCGGCTGCTCTCTCTAGAGTTACTGTATATGCTACCACAGGTAGCAGAGTTGCGCGTAGGTCCGCCATCTTGCCTGGCAAGCAACCAAATCTATGCGGCGAAGCCGCACTCTGTTTTTGCAGGCGACTTGCCTACCGTATTGTCGATCGGCCGTGGGCACTTTTGCATCGCTTATGGACTGCTTTTCCGCCTAATCGCAAACGAAGTGCATCGAAACAGCTGACTGAATAAGATCGTCAAGAAAAGGCGCCGAGATCGGTCCTCACCGAAGCTTATGCCAAGCGTATCCGCCGAGTCCATCTGCACGCTCTCGGCGCGTCTAGGCTCAGGAATCAAGAAGTCTAACAAGGATAAATCACCATATTTCAGCTTTCGCATCAGTGTCCTTAAATAAACACAAGTAGCATGAGCGCACAAACAGCACAAGTAGCGATGAGCGCCGATGTGACGCGTCATGAACACAGGTATATATGTGCTGTCGCCGAAGGATCAGTCCTAGCCTGCGCTTCTCTGACGAAGATATATGAATAGACAGACGTGTCGACTGAAAGGCATCACTGAACTAAGAAAACGTTGCATATCCTTCGCGTGAAGAACAACAAACGGCTATCCAAATCGGTAGTAACAGCCCACACAGCGTCCCGGCTCAGTGGTTCATTTAGGACTTTTTTCGAAGTTAAAATGCCAATCGCAAGTGAAAATCGGTGTTGTGGCACTTCCGAGCAAGCTACTGAATATGGACAGCTAAATTTTCTTTGTGGTACAGGCGTGAGCTTTAGTTGCTGGGCGATAGCGCATCTACCACGACTGAGCGAGACTTCTCTCTGTGAAACTAAAACTGCTTCTTGGTCCTTGACGTAGAAAATCATGCGCCGCTCTTCGGCTTCTGGCGTGGCGTAGTGGTAAAGTACCGGCCTTGGGATTTGCAGGTCCGATGTTCGAATCCTGGTTTTTTTTTTTGTTTTTTTTATTGCGCCAAAATGCTCTCTCTTTCTGTTCTCAAAAAATATGTATACGGTGTCCAGGCACCGCTTATTTAACGCGCTAGAGCTGTTTTTCGCACCAGTACCCAGTGCCTCCCAGTACGCCGCGCCTGCCCAGCACCCCAGCATCCAGCGCGCGGCACTGAGCCCATAATCCGGCGCTGCACTGGACACTGGATACTGGGTTTTGCAATAGGCATACCTGCTTATGTGCCAAAGCTCTCAACGTGTAGGCAGTCTTAAATATTACTGGTGAATAAATGACCAACCATTAGTATTCCGACTCTGGTACCCCATTAAATTTGCTGTAGAAACGTACCCACCTACTAGCAGGCACTCCATGGATATCAGCCACACCTTCAAGTGCCACTTCATTATGTGCCTTTTCACTGCAGGGATTCGAAAAGTAACCTTCTGTGGGAGTGTAGTGAAAGTTTTTCTCTCACAGGATTGACGTAGCTACAATATGGATAATAATGCAAAACACAGTAAAGGCCCTTACCGTATGGTAAATAACGACATTAATTCCTCTTGAATCCTGCTTCACATAAGCAGTAGTAGATGAAATATCTTTACTTAGTTGTGTAACCTTTTTATGTTCAGAAACAGCAACCAAAGCAGTGCATTATCCTGAAAATGTGGCTGGATTTTTTATGACAGTTCTGTGAAAGCAGTGTGGTGCATGGGTTTGAATGGGATCGAATAAAAAGCTTTTTCGCTTTCAGAGCGATTCGTGCAGACGGGAGCAGAGCACCCGGTCATTATATCATTCCGATGGGACTGCGCGGACACTGCGATGAACCAACTGTGAGATGCGCTGCGCACGTTGTGTTGTTTCTCCGCAGCTACTGCGCACGCGAACAGCGAACGCCAAGATCGGCCGGATTCGCTTTGAATTTGACTGGCGATAACTTGTGTCAATCCAGTTCGCTCTAGCGGCGGCGGCGGGAAATACAAAAATTGGCCCGGGCATCTGCTTCTCCGCAATGCACGGTTGCTTGACTACCACGTGATGACGCTCTGCCAATAGGGGCGCTAGCGGCGTGATAAAACAGACGCGCAACTCTGCTACCTGCGGTAGCATATACAGTAACTCTAGCTCTCTCCGTGCACGCGGCTCCTCGCAGGCTTGGCAGTGCAGATAACCGCCCAGAGGCGAGACCCAACCGCTCCTCTCCGAGATGAGCGGTGGTTGTTCCACCCGCACTGCCTGCCTGCTCTCCCTACAAAGGACAACCTCTCCTCCCAACCCTTTCCCATTCCTGCGCCTACTCTAACAGTTATGTATAAGGGAGGCTTGAGACAGGGCCTTCTCTCTCCCCCGCCTCCCTTCTCCACCGTACCCAAGTCATCTTCACGCACGCTCACCGCGGCAATGGAGGAGGCAAGCGCAAGGAACGGGCTCTGCCGGTAAACGTGACGGCGTACGAGGACGTCAGGGCGGTGCCGCGCAGCATCTCGGATTCCTGGTTTGTTTTCCGTTGAGCCACAATGCGTCCATATGTACAGCGAGGGCAGAAACAGAGTAGCGATGTCTCAGGCAATGGGCCCACATTCGCTGCCCCACGACAGCAATATTAGTATACTGACGCATATTTTCGAGGTTGCAGAAGCTTTACCTGCCGGGCCTTAGCACGTGCAAGGCGAAACATACTTAGCAAGTGCGAAAGTTCGATGACACCTACCAGGTGTATTGCAACAGTGCTAGTGTTGGACTGGAAGATCCAGACCTGGCGTCATATCAATATTACCGCGATGTCACGACACTGCAAAAGTTGCCGACCCATTTGCACAGGCCGCTTGTGCAAAGCACATGACGGGCAAGTCTTACGTTTAGCCTACAGTCCAGGCCCGCACTCTTCTAGCGAATCAAGGCCTGGACGTCTTGAAAATTACATCTGCAATGCCGTCAAAGGCCCAAACGGCTGGCTGCCGAGACTGTCAGGAGCATCAACCAATTTATGTCGTTCTTCTATAAATTCAGTCACACCGAACATTGTGTATATATTCCCGAATACGACAGAGCTCACAGTCTATAGTGACTCGGTGAGCCGCATTGAGTGCACGCAACCACGTGTAAAATCCACTCTCTGTCTGATAAGCACGAGCAATGCTCTGACTGGCACTGCCGCGCAAAAATTTTTGTGGTAGTCTAAATGGTACCTTGGGGGATCCAGTCTCCGGAGGAGACTGGCGATTTTCCGGGTGGTCCCATATGCTTTCCTATATTTTTTTTTCTTTTTTTTTTTCGTGCGAAACTATTGCTGGCGTCCGCTTTTGAAAAGGGAACAGTACGCAGTCGCGCTGAATCGTGCAGAGCTTTCTTCGCTTCGGCCAGTTCACTGCCCTGTATACACCAGGAGAACGGGAACATATTGATATGTAATACTGGTACCATTCTATTCCGTTATAGTGTAAAGATCGGCAGTGCGAAGAGCGGACCCTCTCCTCAAATATCCTGCTTCCCTCTCGTTATATGGCAAAGAATGACAAGCGCTTACCATGTATACACCATTATTGGATATCGAAGTCAAGTCTGTGCGGCAGTGTGCATTTAAGAAAACATGCACGAGTTAAAACCACTGAACCATGACGACGGTGATTATGGCCATTGCGAACTGCTGTCGGTTCTGGTAAACGAGGCCTTCTCCGCTCGCTTTGAGTTGTTTCACGCATTCATTGTTTTTTTCTTCGCTATTCTTTCCTTCCTTCATTCCCCTTACCCTTCCCCTAGTGCAAGGTAGCAAACCAGAATCTTCTCCGGTTAACCTCCATGCCTCCCCACCCACCCTGTTTTTTTATCTCTCCCTCTCTGAACTTGTTGTTCGCAGTTCTAAAATTTAAATCCTCTCCATCTCTTCTAACTTAATGCATTGGACCTGTATTCACAAAAACATTTATGCTGCAATTGTTCGAAAGACCAAAGTTCAGATGATCCTGATGCTGGACTTACCTTTACTAGCTTAGTCGACCTCCCA
Organism: Dermacentor variabilis; assembly: GCF_050947875.1. Taxonomy (NCBI): domain Eukaryota; kingdom Metazoa; phylum Arthropoda; class Arachnida; order Ixodida; family Ixodidae; genus Dermacentor; species Dermacentor variabilis. The sequence continues at coordinate 123,681,658 of NC_134574.1, read as the reverse complement.
ATGGCAAAAAAGCACTCGCGAAAAGAAAAGCATCGTGAATTCGGTGCCTACTCCTCGGTGCCTCTCATCATCATCATCATCATCATCATCACCATAATCATAAGCAGCAGCAGCATGGCTACGCCCACTGCAGGGCAAAGGCCTCTTCTATACTTCACCAACTACCCTGGTCATGTGCTAATTGTGGCCGTGTTGTCCCTACAGACTTATTAATCTCATCCGTCCACCTAACTTTCTGCCGCCCCCTGCTACGGTTCCCTTCTCTTGCAATCCAGTCCGTAACCCTTAATGACCATCGGTTATCTTCCCTGCTCATTACATTACAGTGCCTCTTTAAGCAAATTTTAATATACGAATGCGGCACACGGTCGATGCCTTACATATGTTTGAGACACGCTCTCTGTAGTGACATCATACGCGGATGAGCCGCGAAGAACGAAAACTGGCTGACTTTCGACGGCCGACTGGCTCGCCGTTTCAATCTCTTCGTATCTTGCTGTTTTATGAAAAAAAAAAAAAAAAACCCAGAAGCTCTCGGAAGCGCAGCGTTGCGAAGTCCGTTACGGCAGAACGCCCACGCTTGCGCCGTTTTCGTAAGAGGGGCTTGCGCATCGGAGCGTCGCGGAAGGAACTGGCGATCCTGGAAAAAAAAAAAAAAAAATGGAAATGCCGGAGTTTCGATGCGATCTCTTTCCGACTGGATGCAGCTGAAGGAGCTTCTGGAGCCTCCGTATAAATGTTGCTACTCAGGGGTACAAGACGCTGTTGTCGTCGTCGTCGTTTTTTGTTGTTGCTCGTACCGCCTGTGGGAGATTGGCGACGAAATGGGCGGAGCATTCCAAGTTATAGTTACAAAAAAATTTTCAGGACTGCTGTAGAGTATACAATGTCCAAAGGCGAAATCGCACGTTGGAAATGAGAGAAGTAACAACAGTGAGAGTCCATGATAGTAATTTGAAAAGTACAAACAAAAAGGAGAAAAAGAGATACAAATTTAACGGGGCATGAGGCTGGACTCGACAAGAAATTCCTGGGCGGCCGAGCAAACAGCCCTCAAAGTCGAGGCCCGAAACAAAAGGATACTACAGGCAGAATGGTTTCGCTCTAGAAATGGCGCACACCCGCCATGAGGACTGTACTGAACTGGAAAACAAATCGCACGGAATTGGAAAAGTCCTGTCTATAAAGCAAGAAAAAAAAAATATTGGAGGAAGCACCTTCTATAGAAACAAATGTGAACCGCGATAAACATGTACTTGCGGCGCGATACATAGGCGCTTCACGTGGTAGCTCGAGCAATAAAGCCATTTTGAGTTCATCAGAACGTTAGTGTCACGTCGAATATATTTCTCCATGCACTCACAGATGTCCGCGTTAATGCGCGATCATCTTTATCAAGTAAGTTGGTCAAGGGTTACACGTGTTACTGTCGTTAAAGTACCGATATAAAGCGTCTTGAATGGCCACTTTAGAGTCACGAGCACTTTGTTTTCTAAGCCTTAACGGTATGTGCATTGCCTTTTTGTTCTAGGAGCCTAAATTTCGTCGTACGCCTATCGAAAGACTCGTATAACCCCCAATGTCCCATATCCAATAATCGCATGTATTGAACTCGGGCTAGTCGGTCTGTCATATACAGGGAAACTGAGTACATCTTTAAAAAGAGACACCGGACACAACACACGTCCTCGCACGTTTGGACACACGACCCTAGGTCGGCAAACTCCCTCTGAGTTTATTCACTCGGACTCAGACCGCAGTACGTGAGTCGGTGGTTCGAATGAGCCCGGCTCAGTATAGAATTCAGGCGAGTGAGCCCGGCTGACTAAAATTTTGGTGAGCGTGAGTCCGAGTGCAGCGCCGAGCAAGGAAATATAATTTGTGATCGAGTTCCAGTGAGCTCCGCTTACTTTGCGAACTTGTGCATACGGCAGTCTTGTTTAAGAAGCCCTGTCCTCGTTAAACGCCATCCTCTCTCAGAAGCTCTGTCACGCCGCAAAGAGCAACCTATTCTCACACGCCCTGGCACGGGATCTTTTGAGTAAGACTGTATACACGTGAAGACGCTCCCTGGCGTATGTGTTCCCCTTTTCTTTAAGGAAGTTTAAAGGCGCATTTATGCAGTTTGGTCGCACAACAAATATACGTAAAGCGAGGTGCAGCAACGGCTTGTGCAAAAACGCAACCCTCCCCCGCGATCATTACTACCACCTCCCTCCGAGGAGGGTTGGAATTAGCTGCTGACAAGAGCAGACAGGAAAACACAACTGGCACTCGTCTAGTGGGTCCATGACGTCGCCCCCACCTGGGAGCCACAATAGGCCTATCTGCCCTAACTTACAACCCTGCAGTGGCAAATAAAGTTGTTTCTCTAAGTCTCTCTGAAAGCTTCTTTAAGCCTTAATCAAGTATGTGCATCGCGGAAACGCGAGTTAAAAAATTATGCATCCGGTCAGAGCGACAAGCTAGACAAGTGCTCCCATTGAGCAGACGGGGGCATCATGCGCGGCTGCCTCCAAATTACTGCGAAGAAAAAAAAAAAATAAAAGAGAGAAAGAAGGAAAGAGTGTCTCTGCCGTTTCACACTCGTTGTAAGAATAGCAATATTATACGACATCTAACAGACCACGAGGCGTAAGCTTTCGCGCGACGAGACTATACACGACGCTGGCGCAAGCCGCAAGACTGGAGAAGGTCCACAGCTCCTGTATACAGGATAAAAGCGGGCAGGAGCTGGAGGCGCGAGGATGGAGAGGCACTTGTAAAAGCGCGGCTAAACAGTATAAATGCGTGCCAGCTTCCGGGCGCGTCCGTCGCCACCTCCGCACGACCTGTAAGCGGCTGCACCGACAAGCGGTCGTTTCCTTCCCAGCAAGGCCGGCAGGTGTTGTCGAGAGTGCAGGTGAACGCGGCAACCTGCCCCTCGGGACCTTGCCGCGAAACAGCGCCGAGGCTCGCGGCGTATGCACTATGCGGTAGAACCTGGCTGGACGTAGCACACATCGGTCCCGTCGTCATCAACACCATCATCCCGTTTACGGCAAAATAAACGTTCGGTGGAACTAGGTTCTTGAGCACGAAAATCCATAAAGTGGACGAAGCTGCATGAGAGGGTATAATACTGCCAGTCACATCACGGCCGCGCGAAGCTACAAAGGACATCCGTACGGGCTTCTGGAAGCAAACAGCGCTAAAAACTGGGCAAGGAGGAGGCACGAGACAGTGCGCTCCTTGTTTAGTTTTTGCACTGTTTGCTTCCAATAACACGTTGCCAACTAGCCTACATCTGTAGCGGCGTTACTGCAGCCGTATATGGGCGTTTAAGAAAAGAATGCTTCGAAGTCGAATAAAAATGTGTCCTAGTCCGGGAATCGAACCCGGGGCCAACGCTTTCCCCGGGGTAGGGGGTTTTCAATTACGACGGCTGAAAAAAAATTTTCTTTTTTGATGCAATTCGTCACGGCACCCGCTGGGGTTTCGGCGCGAAAAAAAAAAAAAAAGGAACACTGACCTCGATTTTCGCTTCGAATGATCAACCTATTAACGCGAAATTAATCAAACAGTTGTTCAATAATACTTTATTAGTATAAAATGATTTGGCGCGTCTGTTCGCCCGGTATCACTTCATTACACAATATATATATATATATATATATATATATATATATATATATATATATATATATATATATATATATATATATATATATATATATAACTAGACGTAAACAAACAAACAAAACAAAAAGATCATGGGGTTTTGAGTGAGTGAGTGAGTGAGTGAGTGAAGAAACTTTTATTGCAGGTCCGGCGAGGACGCGAACTCGTCGCGCACCCGGCTAGTCCCACGTCGGGACCGGCAGGTCTAGCCCACCGGCCCGGTCGCGGGCACGCCGGACAGCCAGGATTTGCTTTTCTAGAGCGGGGCTACGCAGAAGGAAGTCCCACTCCTCCTTGATGAACTTGGGGTATGTCGACCCACACTCCCACAGCATGTGCGCTAGAGTGCAGGTCTGCCCGCAGGAGGGGCAGGCGTCGTCGCGATACACGTCCGGGTAAGCCTCGTGGAGAACGGACAGACACGGATACGTGCTGGTCTGCAGAAGCCTAAGCGAAACGGCCTGCGCCCTATTAAACTTGGGGTGAGGGGGTGGAATCATGGGGTTTTACGTGTCGAAGCCACGTCATTACCAGGCTCGCTGTAGAGGGAACCGAGGTGTCGTTCCGACCACATGAGATTCTTTAACCTGCGCGTAAATATAGGTAAGCAAGCGTTTGCCACTATTTGATTCGACCCCCGCAAAGCGCGGTCGAAGCCGCGACCTCAAGCCGAGAAGCTCTACGCCATAGCCAGGTGGGTGAAAATAAAATATAAATAAACGAACAAAAAAAAGGCACGCTCCCAGTGATGAAGCATAGAGGAAGTAACTAAATATGCAGTAGATGCGACGGTTTACCCACCCACGGCGCATGCGCATCACGAAGGGCTGTTAGCGGCAGCGGGCGCGCCCATCTCGAAACAGCCACAGGCCTCGCAATCTTTATGGCTTGACGCACTGAGAACTCGTGGAACGCTCGCGCGGTGGTGTGATTTGTGGTCCCCTTCCGAGGGTGCCACTAAATTCCCTCGGACCAAAAATTCCTCTCTGTGTGCGGACCGGAGTGAAGAAAAAAAAAGCACAGTCGCCATTTGTTGGCTCACCTCGCGGAACCAACATGACGTTGCCGCGTGTTTCACAGACAAGCCTCCCGTTTAAAACGAAAGTTTAACACGAAGGAAAAAAAAAAAATCCAGGCGACAACTTTACATTGTATGCTCTCTGCGACAGTATACGTAGAATATGATGAGTCTGACGTCTCTAGCCATGGGTAGGGTGGCTAGAATTCTAGCCACCCGACCATGGGTGACCTTGCACAGTCTCAATTAGGATGCTTCTATAGCTCGCATTTCCTAGCAACTTGCGATTTCAACAAACTGTGACGCGCTCGCGTAGGCCTCGGGGTTTCTGTTAGGTACCTCCCGAAGTGGGCGAAGTCCGCCAGTAGCGGTTACTACACCGCTCACTGAGCGTTAATAACTTCTGACCAGCTACATTTACTAAGGCGAGAAATACGCAGGCGCATGCAGCTCAAGTTTGTAAAGGCTATACTACCTCGGCTTGCTCTTGGTCGATTATGTAGTTTCTATCGTGTTGAATTAACAGTTATTTGAAAAGTTATTAGTGACCGATTTTATGTAACCGAGGTGCTATAAGTATGCGCACACGTCGCTGCTTAGAAAACCGCAGCGAAAAAAATATGCAGATCTCACGCACTGCGGGAATCGATGTAAGCGAAGCTTGCCGTGCTGGATGCTTTGATCGACGATAATTAGCGGTGATGTTGACGGCTAAAGCCTATATTTCTATAACGTTTAGGCTAACACGAGAGTGGTGAGTTGACGTCAAACGATACCTTGCGTGCACCACTGCTGTTCGTCTGCGTAGTACACAGAACACACAGGAAGAGGTGCTTCCTAGAGGCGCTGTTGTGCGCCATAGTTTATACCCTCTGAGAGGGTTGAGCGTTGTCATTGCCTCACACGGTACGTCGCATTGTGGCAGAAGTATTAAACTTGAATTGGACTATGGGGCTGTACGTGCCACAACCGCACTCGGATTACGAGGCATGCCGTAGTGGCGGACTCCGGATTAATTTTGACACCGCGTGATGACCTTTAACATGTCCCAAAAGCCAAGTGCAAGCGCGTTTTCTATTTCGTCCCCGTCGAAATGCGGCTGCCGCGATTGGGATCAAATCCACGACCTCTTGCAATGCCATAGCCGTAAAGCTAGCGCGGCGGACACAGAAGTGTTGATTTCACGATCGACCGCTGCCGTAGTGTCTCCTGGACCCTGCGGTGCACTTTAATTCTGCTTCTGCGCGCCCTGCGGAAGTTGCCCGCTTATCATATTTGCATGGCGTTTATTTTTCAGAAATAGCAGCAACGTAGCAGCAAGCTTATCCTTTGTTCCCTCTCCTTCTCTCCCCTCTACGTTCCATCTGCGTCCCCTCTGGGCTCGCACGTTAGTAGAAACGGAAGCAGTGTAGTTTCTACAATGCTTCTGAGGGGAGTCACGGATAATTACAGCGATCCAGCGGCTAATGTGGCGACGGCCAGGGAGCTCCAGAGGGTATCGTGCACATTCGACGCGGTGGGGAGAAAACGAGTTTCTCCTGTCGCCTTTCCTCTCTTACTCGCGCCTGTCATCTATGTATGCGCTCTGAACCACCCCCTGACGCGGTGTGCGCGACAGCAGCCCACAGCAGCAGCACTGGGAAAGTCGAAGGAAGAGGCACAGAAAGTTTCGCTTTAAAAAAATGTGCACGACCGCGATCCGACCGCGGCTTGCACGGGACAGACACGCGTAGTCAAATAACCCACGCTTTACGTTCTTGCTGAAAACGTGTTCGGTGTCTACTTTCGCGCTGGTTATATCACTGTGGAATATCCAACTAGGCCGGGCTCACAACTTGCCGAGAACAAACGCGTGTATATGTAAGTAAATTCACAGCGAGTTGGTGACACGGGAGATCCATCCCGCGTCGTCGCTCTTCGTGCACACCTTGGAAAATGTTATAACAACGCGCATTTCCATCACTTCGTCTCTCGCTTGTCTTCTTCAACTTTGGAGCGGTTGCTGCAGCACACGACAGCGCATCGCACCATTTTATTCGACGCGCAATCGAGGCTGCACACGCGCGTACTTCGCCCCGCTAGTGCACCAAAATGGCGGCGCTGCCCCCGTCGCCGCAGTTCGTGCATGCACCCTACCCTCTAGGTATAGCGTACCTCGAGTAAATTACAGTGAGAGAGTGAAGATTTCGTAATCCCTTCTGACACAGCTAGGGCGGGCAGTATAGGCGCCGCAGAATTAAAAGAAAGCAATTCGCGGGCGCTACTTGGAATCGGTTGGCGCAGGACAGGGGTAATTGGAGATCGTAGGGAGGCCCTCGTCCTGCAGTGGACGGACATAAAAGAGGCTGCTGGTGGTGGTGACGATATCATCTTTTTCCTGCAGGGCAACTTCACCGATTAGTTTTGCTACCGCACTGTGTCACTGTAGTTTCGCAAACTACTATCCGCTCTTCGCGGAATAAAGAATGAAGAAGGAAGAGCTCCACAATAACTCAAAGGAAATTGCATTTTCATGAGGCTAGGGCAGGAGTCTAAGAACGATAATTTTTTTTTATAAAATAAAGGTTTACCCTGCAGGATGAACAATACGTAGCACGCGAAAATATTGCGAAGACACATATATCTCGTAAGGAATGTCAGACTAATCATACAAGAATAGATAAATGTGTGATGTGTCTCCGCGAAGCCTTCTAATGTAAAGACAGTAATCAGAGGGTAATAAATATTGGCGCGGTGCACATCGGCGTGGGGCGTTTGGAAGACAGGTGACGGCGTAGATAAAAAGCGGAGTGATATGTGAATCAAAATTGGCACATTGCCGTAGGATGGTGCAATAAGCGAGGTGTAGGATTAAAACATACGTGGTGGCATTAAAGTGTCATATACCGAATATCAGCAGGCTGGAACGTGGTAGCGCGTGACACCGCCACGTTTCAAACAAAGAGGTTAATTTTTTTCAGAAGGACTTTGGTTTCAAATGGGAATCCATGTATAACCATCATCACTTCAGGGAGAACTGTCTTATGTTTCTTTTTTTTTTTCTTGTATTGTACGCATGCCCAGTAAATTGGGAATATACCACCACAGAACTAAAGTTAGCTTACCATCCGGCTAGATCTTTTTTTCGGGCAGTCACTGCCGTATCTCACTTTCTAAACGGGTTAAAGGCGAAACTAAACATCAGCATTACGATTAGGTTAGTCTATATATTTCTTTTTTTTTTTGCCAGATGCTATTGCCGTTCGCCAAGAGTAGCCATTTCGTCATTGCAGAAGCGCAGTCTTAAAATTCCTTCTATTACAAGTTCCTTTAGAGGCGGGCACATAAGGCTGCTTGCAGTGCAGTTGTGCCCAAATGAATGTGTGAGCACTACCATTTCAAGTTACCTCCCACTACAGCTGCACGATTGCACACATTTGACCACTGCGCGGCGACGAGTTCAGTTCGTCAATTATTAATATCTGCATGGACGTAGTGAGGCGTCACGTGACGCAGCTGCTTGAGAGGTCAAGATTTCGCGACTTGGAGAAACAAATTAATGTTACTGGAGAAATGGAGAGGAAAAAAGAAAATGTTGCTCGCGCCATTAAACAAGCAGCTATGGCATATGGTTTCATCGACGGATTGGATGATATTGCAAATGTTGGGCAATTTCGTCACCGCCTTTTCCACAACATATTCGACTGTCAAATGACTGACAAGAGTGAGACTTAAGAAAATATTATTCCTACTTTTTTTTTTTTTTTGATGCCTCTGCTTATTGGAGACACTGGCATTTTGACGTTTTCAATGAACGTAAGAGTCACAAACAAGCAAATATCTCAAGACTGCAAACGGAAGACACTTTCTCAAAAGAGAAAAAAAAAAAAAAACCGAACGTCTGCTTATGGGGGAGCGCGTAGGACCGTTTTCAAGTTCACGGCCGGCGAAAGCGACAAAATTACAATCGATGGTTGTTTTCTCTTTTTCTGTTTCGCTTTTCGGGTAAATGGCAAATCGCGCTTACCCGCGCGGTTCCCGGAAGGACTTTTGACACGGCCTGTCCTCAACATGCCTGACAGGAGACAGGCGATGCTGTCACAAACACGACCGCGTTCAAACAAAGCAACATCAGCGGCCTCTGCTTTCGCTTTCCGATAAATTCCATGGACCACGGTCCGCTAAGTCAACGACATCCTCCCCACGGGCACGACCTAGGTAGGCACCGAATCACTACATTATAACATGGGGCCCGCGCGTCATACCAAATAAAAGCGTAGAATCGCTCCGCACCGCCAGACGAACGGACAAAAGAAGTTAAACCGGAGAAGTTCTCTATGCTTTTTGGCTGGCTATTTACAAAAAAAAAAAAAAGAAATAAGTATTATTTCATGCCGTAACGTCCACGAGCTCAACGACGACGACAAGCACGTCCGCATCATGCTACGTGATGGGAGGGACTCGCTCGGGAAGAGAGAGAAAACTGAAGAGCAACACAACTCACCGGCGGTGGAGCAGCACGCGCTGTTCGGCGTCGTCAATCCGAGTTTCAAATCCATGACGATGTAACACCGGCGGCGTCAACAACAACCGCGCACAGAAAACCACCACGGCACAACGACGGGGCGCGCTCCTTGTTCAAACCACGCACGGCGTCGACACAAGCGTCATCGCCCACAGACACAGCGCCGTCGCGTCTCCAAGCTGCTCCCACAACAAAGCGCGCCGGGGCGCTTCGTCTACTGCGAGTTCGCGGCGCGAGCGTACCGAAGCCGCCGAGAAGCGCCCGATGGCAAGCGACCGGCGCCCGCCAGAGGCGCTGGCGCCATAACGCGGTCCTGTTGAGAACTAAATGTGGCTCGGATGCGAAACTAGCCGACACTTAGTGCAAAATTTGACCGTCTAGTTCGGCCAACATTTTGGAGCTAACTGATGCACGCGCCACCTAAAAACGACAGTTGCAGCTGACATGGCCTGACTTGCCAGTGTGAAAAATTAGTTTAAATTTAGGCAGCAGGTGTCGCAAAAACTTGTAAATGTCTCTGAGGTTTGGGCCAGCTTTGCTGTCGATATTGCAGCGCGGGTTTCCCTTGCAACTGTAAACATCGTCCGCGAGAAGTGAACGAGGCGTCGCGTCGTTGAACTGTAACCCAGCGATGTCACGCGAGTACGAATGGTCGATATCGGGCCATCGACACTCAAGACGACAAAGCTATGCAAACGCTATGCGTGGCCCATACGAGCATGCCGCACGCGTCACCGTGCAGCGGCCTGCACGGTGACGCGCAATTCTTATTGGCGCACGTAACCACCTCAAACGTTATTTGCAGCTTGCTGTCCGATGAAACGCTGTTGAAACTGCTGTTAGCGCGCTTCGAGGCTTTAAGTGAACCGGCGGCGGCTATTTTGAAAGTGCCCTACGGCCGGCGCAATGCGAAACGCAAGGTGTCTGCGACCCGAAGAACGGGTTTTGCCGCCGCGAAAAGCTGTTCGTTGAAAGGGAGAGTAATTCGTGGAATGGCGGGCGATCGAACCTCGGACGCCTACGCTACGCCGTTTACAAGCTTTAGTGGCTTTAGTTTGATGGCCCGGTCAGTCAGCGCTCGCACTCTTTCATACTGCAAGCGCCTGAAGGATTTGCTCGTTATGAAGACGGATAATTACAGCAGACGACGCTCTCAACCTCGTAGCAGGACCGCAGAAAAAAAATAGAAACATGTGAACTTTAAGCTCTCATTTTTATTTCAATAAAAATCTTAAAAAATTACTTGCATTAGAAAAATCAAATGCTAATATTTAAAAAAACTATGCGCCACGACAAGCTCCGTGATTTCCATGACAACCACGTGTGACGCAAGAGGCGTCAATTTCAAACATGGCCGCCTGGAAGAAGGCAGCGGGCGCTGGCCGCGACCATCTGGACATAAACGTGGCGTTCACGCGCACGATATTGCCGGACAAAATAGGCAAACTTGTTGTGGAGATCATCAAGTACGTCCTTTACGAGCGCGAGCAGCTTCCGATGCCGTACGACGACCTGAAACGCCACGTTGAGGACGTCGCGCAGAGTCAAAGCGCCCAGAAAAAGGTTAGTGGCCGATTCAAAAGAAATTCTGCGATTCAATTTGACGAAAAGTGAATTATGCCTTTTTTTTAACCTTTAGTTGTAGAATAGACGAACGAGATGCCGGCGATAAGTGATAAAAAGGAAAGGGTTCCGCTTCCGCTTCGCTATGTGGTTTTCAGGTCAAGTGTTCTCTCAGGGCGTTGAACTCTCAACACACTCCAATGCCCGCGGCATGCTGCCTTGACCGCGAGTATTCAAGCTAACGTCCGACTTGGCCGGATCCTTTGATGGTCGATTTCGGTTGTGCTGCCATGACAACAATATGATTGGCGTGTGTTCACCGGTCCAGTAGGTGTACGACGAAAATTTCGGCACACCTATTTGCGTTTTTACGGCATTAAAATTTAGATGCTTGCAGATTGGTGCTGAAAATGCCTCGTTGCTATTAGCAACCACGGGCTAATTATCAAATTGGCGTGTCGCCTTTACCGCGATTGTTTCAATACGGCGGTTTAACCAGTTAACCGCGGTTACGTGGATAAAGACAAAGACCGTTACACCGGGGTCACATTAGTAAGATGTTTGTGTCAGTATTATGTTCTACTACACTGGAAAAAAAAAAAAAAAAACCCTAAGTCCGCTACCTCCTCTAGAGAGTATGCAGGTGGAGCTTTCGTGCGTGTATCTAACGGCCAGGGGCACTTCCATTCAAAATCCATTTGACGCACAGCAGTCGTGCAAGCTTTTGTAACGCCCGTCATAAAGCAAATGCCAGGTTTCACTAATAATTCATTGGTTGTTTGAAAAGTAGCTTGGCTTGCTGGGTCTGTCCTTGTAACTTGGGCGAAGCTGCCTTGGTCACATTAAACAAGAGAGTGATTTAACACTGGTAGAACTAGCAATGTTGCTAAGGCATCTTGGCAAGGGTACTAGTCTTATCAGGGCAGCAACTGCTCAAGACATTGGCTTAGGCGACATTCCTTGTTCTACCACTGTTAATCACTTCGAGCATACATCTCCCTGTGAACCTAACTCTTGTTTTAGACAAGAGAGTGCAATTCAGCTTGAATGTGTGTACATCTGTTGCAGACTGTCAATCCGTTCCTATTGGCCAAGCAACGCAAGGCCATCACAAGCCTCCAGGGCATGGACGCCATCTTCAGCGTCGCCCAGGACCTCATCCGTGAGCGGAAGGTTACAAAGGTCCTGCTGCTATTCGGAGCCACGGTGCTCTCTCCTGTCGAGAGCTACCTCATCCGCGTACCACAGCGCAGGCATGGCTGCCAGAGCTGTGGCACATCTGCTGGGTTTCGCCGCTGCATGCTCGATGTCCTCGAGGCGTTCCTCCGGGTCGACGCCACCCGCAAAGCCGCCACTGCTTCCAAACTGATGACATTCCTGCTCGTAAGGAAAGAGGACGTCGTCTTGAACCTCATGGACGTCAAGTCTAGCTTCGACGTACCACGGAAGGGCAGCCTCACGACCCTCGAGCTCAATCTTCCTCCATGCCCACACGACGTTCTGGAGGACGGCTTGCAAGTGTGGTCTGATGCCATCCAAGACGTGTCCGCTTTTGCTGATGAGGATGTGTCCCAGAGTTGCCCTGGAGAGTACGTTTGGGTGCAGTGCAAGCCAGTGTTTCTGACGGTAGGCCCCAGTACATTTGTAAAAGAATCGCCAGCAGAGTCTTCAAAAAATTCCCTTCTCAGATAGCGAGACAGTGCTTAACGTAAAAGCAATATTGTTCACTTTCACTACTAGCCAAACGAGCAAGCATTCCTTGCGCCACTTCTAGTGAGAACCGTGCATTTATGATTTGCCATACGTCACATCAGCTCATCCAAAGGAGTGTTAACATCGCTTCTTGCCGAGTCAGTGTGATGGCTGGCACGCTGTTCATTTCCGTACGCTTGAGTGGCTGGAAGTGGTCTTTTGCAGCAACAGCAACTGCAGCAATTCACCTGCATCGAAGACTATAACATTCTGGCCAACACAAAAAGCAAATGTTGTTGATCTTACAGACATCTACTTTCGCTTTTTGCCATTCTGCTATGCTCACGGCCAAGCACGAACGAAATGTGTGGTCTGGTGCTCTGGAACAGCTGCATGCGCTCCTCGTGGAAGTGATTGGTGCCTTCGAAGTCCGCAAGGAGATTACATTCAAGAATGGTACAAGCTAGTACTCTTGATAATGACTTGATAGCATGTTTGGGACAGATGCATCATCCAAGGCATCTAAAAAATTGCTTTTCAGGTAACCTGTTGCCACATATTGTGAAAGGAGTAACTATTTACTCTGATATTTACTGAATAAGCTTAGGTTTCCATCTTCCTTAGTGAGAAATGCCTGCATGTACAAAGGCAACAACTCACCACTCATTCTGTCAGCTCAGCATAACCATGATTTGTAGACTTTTCTTTTCTTTAGCAGGGAATCCAAACGCCAATGCGCCAGGACAATCACAGCTGTCAACTGTATATTCTGACATTGATAACCAGAAAGTCAGGTGATTTAGTGAGGTCTCACGATTTGAAAAGGCAGGCCTTTTCTGGCTGACAATCTTAAAAGGCAGGACAGAAGAAGAACAAACAGGACAGCAAAGTGCTTTTTCGCTATCTTTTTTATTGTATTTTTTGTTCCTGCTTCTTAAAATAATGTATGCTAAAGTATATTTCACAGGCTTCATGTTTGGTGTCACGAGCGCTAGTTTTTATTTCAAAGAATGGCTTCGCTATGAATCTGAGAAAACAGGCGTGTTGCCGCCAGCGAAGGGTGCGTGCTTGTGCACTGTCCTAATGTGTGCCATTCTAAATGCTTTAGCAATGTTCAGCATTGCCGGAACACTAGCAAGACAGAAGAATTCACAGGAAGATGCGGGGTCATTGGAGTATTTGACAGAAGCTGAATGTGGGGAGCCCTTAGTCAATGTTTTAACAAGGGGGTCCAAGGTAAGTCTGCTTTTCGAAACGTTGGCTCCAGGTTGAAGCCTCCCTTGTTCGCACGCTGTTGAAGCTACCCACCTCTTCGTGCGATATGTGCTCTAAGCACCGACATAACGGCGATAACGTTTGGCCACTGATAGAACTTGATAGTACGTAAAAGTAGGGACAACTGGACGAGTTGCGGTGGTAACGCGGTGAAACCGCGTCAGAAAACAAGACGGTGTGCCGACTCTTGAACTGAAGTTTATCAGAAAGAAAAAAACACATGTAAAACCTTTCATACGTACCACCTGGTGGCCAGACAGAAGCATGGTAGAAAAAGCTAGAAGAACTAAACAAACCAAACCAAATGCAAGGAAAAGGAAACAATGTAAGAACAAATATAAGGCCAGTAAAGTTCAGTTGAGAGTCAGCACACCATCTTATTTGTTTTTTTCGTGCTCATATTTAGTGCTGTTTCATGGTGTTCATAGTATGCAAGTAATATTACAGTGCAGCACTCGAAAACACAGAAAGACAGGGTCACGACGCTGTGTCCCGATTTCTGCTGTCCCGTGTGTTTTGCTTACACTGTGCTCTGCACAGCTAGCCCCATCTGTCTGTAATTTGTAATTTTACAGTTCTATTCTCCAGGGTACACTTGCACAGCTAAATGTCTCATTGGTTCAACTGTGCAATTTGCACCTCCTTTTAACTTTGTTGCATTAACATTCGGCGGTACTTGATTTGTGTACCGATTTCCCTTGCAGACAAAGTGTGGTAACAAGAGACGATACTTCTGGCAGAAGGAATGAGGTTTTTTGTTATCCGACTGCTAATCACACCGCATATAAGTGAAACCTCCAGCCTTTCTTTCCTGCTTCTCTTTTTTCAACAAATATCTGCAATTTCAAAAGACAACATATGTAGACTGCTAGATAGACTGAAGTGGCTTGACAAAAGCCTCCAACTCATTGCAGTTTGAAGAGAGAGAATATACACAGACAACCATGAGCGTATTTTCACACAGACATAACTGCATTTTAAGAATCATCCTTGCAAATCATGTATGTAAGAACATTTTACTCTCAGTAAAATGTAATTGGGATTGATCACGACTTCATAATTCAAAAGCACTGGAGTCTTGTTATAGTGAAAGCAAGACAAACGTGTCCACATAATCATAATCACAGAAAGCAAGGTTTGTGCTAAATAAGGTTGCTCATTTTTTGCGAGATGATTGGAGGAGTCTTGTACTCAAGGAAAACGATAACTTGAAAACGGCCGTGTGGCTCAGCAAAGTGTATTTAATAGAACTGTGCCATGTGAAGTTTTCCCTTGGTGGAGGAAGTCAGAGCTGCAAGTTAAGTTTTATAATTGTTGTCTACATACATCTGTTGTTATTGTCTGCTGTTTTTTGTTCATGTGTCCCGTGCTGCTCAAGCATGTTATACTATTGAGTACTGCATGTGATACCGCCCATTGTGAATTCATTGTGTTGCATATTACCCTATCACTGTTGAGAGATTTTATGGTCTACACAAAAAATCAATCGCCAAGATTTTTGCACTGTCGCCAGCAGCAGTTGATTACCAGATGCTGTCAATCCTCTTTTGGTATTTAATATTTGCACGAAATGGTATTAGCGAGGAATTGGATGTGTGAATGGTTTTGATTGTAGTGCTTTTGTGTTTGCATTTACCTTTTTTTTTTTAATATACAGGCTTTGTTAACTATGTTGTCGACAAAGACCTAACTCAGTTAGGTCTTTGATGCTTCCCAACAAAAGTTTGATCGACAGCTTGACAAGCACATTGCAGCTCTTGTGCGTGCTTCCCAAGTGTGGTGCCGACCCCCATTTTGAGCCGTCTGTACCTCTTTTGTTACAAAGGTGGACTGTGTAATGTGCCAAATCATCTGCTCATCGTTCAGTGTCACCGTTCTTCACAACATTGTTCATCAAATTGCCTGCAGTGAATATTTTTTTATCGCCATTTCTATTGAATGTTATTCTACTGGAGATATTTCCATGCTCACCACTGCCTTCCCATTGTATACTTGCTCGTAAAATGATGGCTCCTTTTGCACTGTACTTAGTACAATGTTTTTACTTACGAGAAGGTAGTTGCATTCAGTTGGGCAATCGGTATAGCTCATTAAGCAACTGAGAATGTCTTTTTCTTGTCTCTGTATGCCTATATGATGGCTTTGTCATAATTTTCCAAGACAAGCTATGTATTATTTTAGTGTGAAATAGTCATGAAAATTTGCCTTCTACAAAGACGGCTAAATTTAGTTTTGAGTAAATTGGCGAGTCAATTCACCAGACGTTATTTACAAATGAAGTTGTAAGTTCCTGGACAAACCACTGCTATGCTGTTCAAGGCCTTTGGTATGCATGGCACGTGATGTAAGAAAATAGTGTCGTAAAAAAAATGAAAACGAATGGCCGTGTCAAGTTTAGGCCAAGTGTTGACACCACACAGTGCTCATTGTTCTTTGGCATATTTAAACGTGTCTTTATTTCAATGATGGTCACAAAAATCTGTACATATTTGACATTCCTTGCTTGAACACAGCTGTGTCACTGCATCAGTGGCCGCACATCTTTTTTTTAAACGACCAATCTCACTTGTTGCTCAAAGAATTATTTCGACAGCGTACACAGGCTGTCTTCTTTATCCTGTACATTGTCTTGTCTATGTTGGTGGGAAGAGAATAAACGCATACAAACATCAACATTGACCATGTAAAAAAATGTGCACCAGTGTGGACATGGTGCAGAGAGTAAACAATGCTTCAGAACTTATCTGCAGATGATCGACATCGTGGATGATAGACATTTGTCCTATGTAGCAAGAAAAGGTATTTTCTTGTCGCTACAATAATAAACTACTAGGCAATGTTAACAGCATTGTAAGTGAACTGGCAAAGGGTAAACACAGAAGTACGTGATAAAGGACTTCACATATTTGTTTCAAGCAATATCTCTAGGTGCAGCCTTCAGTAACATTTGCGCTGCAACCGAATCTGCCCACGGACTATTCACCCATGAACCATGGTATTCCATGATACACTTGCATGTGTGTAAAGACATCAGAACTGTTTAACAGCGTGGGAACATATTCTTCAGAAACCGTTACACAAGCATACACTTCTGCACTTCAGAAAAAGTTTTCATTCGCACGTACTACCCTTTTCAATAACGTTTACTCGCATACAGTGTGTAAGCAAGCAAAGAAAAACAAGAACGGACAGCTGAAGCTGCAAGCGCAGACCTTGTCGTCTGTCGCCCAACTTAGCAGCCAGTTGGTACAAATTTTGGTTTATAGATTTGTACATTCGCAAATCCTCATAAAAATATTTATAGTGCTACAGAGGCAGTTTTGTAACTGAAAAACTATTCATGCGACGTCAGCTTGGGCGTAGCAGCAACAGTATAGATACCTTGTGGTGCTTTTTCTTTTTAACTGTTTCTGGCCCAATGATTCCTATAGGAAGCACGTTTTGCAGGAAATATCGACATAGAGAAGAACCAATGCTGCAATTACTTCCGTAAATGAGTTCAGCGATGCTAACTACATAATTTGTCAATTGTGCCGCAGATAAATAGGGCTCTCCCTAAAATTTCCCAAATGTCCATGCGACGCATCCCACTAAGGCTTGGCGTCTGCATTTGATTTTTGGAGCCTGTTGCCAAATGCATATAACCTGCCTTGGGTGGCACAAAAATTGTCTTCATTTGGCCATATTTCGTGCCATTATGATTGTGAATTAAGGAGTCTGAAGAACCATGCACT
This sequence comes from Dermacentor variabilis, assembly GCF_050947875.1. Classification (NCBI taxonomy): domain Eukaryota; kingdom Metazoa; phylum Arthropoda; class Arachnida; order Ixodida; family Ixodidae; genus Dermacentor; species Dermacentor variabilis. The sequence continues at coordinate 123,664,212 of NC_134574.1, read as the reverse complement.
ACTTACCAAAGGTTGCATTTTTGTATGTTCATGAGCAAAACCTTCCAAGTGATTGCCATAAAATTCAGTGCGAGTTTTCCTTTATTTTCCTTCAAGTTTAGTTGTTCAGAGGCATGTATTAAAACATTTTCACTACATTAAAAAGAAATGCGACCCAGAAGGGGTCAAACGAAGCGTGCGCTCTTAGTGTCGAGAGCAACTTGTGTTCATTGACCTGCTGCATAGAAAAGATTTGGCAGCAATGGTAAAACCTCCGCAAAACAGTCCTGGGCCACCTTGCGAAGAGTCACATGAATTGACAATGTTTCCAACTCGTTGGAGTCAGACAATTTGTCACGGGATGTTGCCACTGACATTCTTGTTCCTGTGGCATGCCTGTCAAAACATTGCTCACCACAAAGAATGGTACATTCAAGCTGCCAAGACCACTTCCTGTTTTGAAGTGTAGTGCCTTTTGCTCGTTCAGAATTTCACGTTTCCATGCAAACTGAAGGACGTCGCGACAGGACACATGGGTAAATCTTTACTACTCTGATGTGTTTTAAAGAAAAATCGCCGCTTAACAACAGCACCCTCCTGGACTGCTTGTATGTCTGTACGCCACACAACGTAAACGACAGTTTCTAGAACTCAATCGAATCGTAAGTCAGTGGTGCATGTCCGAGAACAACGGTGAGGACGAAAAATGGCGTGTTCACGAGCACAGAGAACTTGCGAGTGGAACTGTTGTAGCCTGGGCTGGTCACTCCCGAGTGCAACACATTAGCACATTTGCATGAACGTCTACGCAAGACACACTTTGTAATGCAGAAAAACGGACATTACTACGACCGTAACATAATGCATTTAAATACTCTAAATCAGCGTAAGTACTAGTTCATTCTGTCCATGATCTTCCTTTAGGCTTCTGAACTAAGGTTAAAAGGAGACACGAGCTTCATCTCGATGTATAACAGCAACCCAATCACCACGCTTCTAACATGTCTTTTCTTTTTATCTTTTTCGCTTCGGATCTGGCATCATAGTTGGCTATCTTGGCCACACATGCAGGATAAAAGAATCGTAACCTATTTAGCAACAAAGAGACTGTATTTCTGATCATTTTTTTAGTATACCTTGCCGCAGTGCAAGATTCAGGTTCGATGCCACGCAGGACTGTTGGAAATCCTGTACTATACATGCTCAAGAGGTAGGCAATGTGAAAAATACTGTTGAATGAAGTTGTGCACCATTATTTCCATTGCTTTTGCTTTGATCTTGCTCAGCCAAGCAGTGTTGACTCATAGCAATATCCACACAAGTTGTTGATTAAGATTGTAACCACAAAATTCAGCTTGCCGTTTTGCATTGTGACATAACTATCTGGTCTAAGACGATAGCTTAACAGGCACTAACTGTGTTACCATGGCCTTTCTACATCAACACAGAGTCTGATGCTTTTCTGCCTCTCGATCCAATGTTACAAGGCACCGACAGATTTACAAAGTGACGATTTCATCTTGACATGAAACATGAGAGGCATTGGAACTTTCTGGCAGAAGCTGTGGACCAAGGGCCAAACTTTGTAACAACCCATTCTATCTTCCATTCTCTTCGCTCTTTGTCACTGGCTTGAGCCCTGTTATCACCTGGTTTGGCCAGACAGTGCAATAAGTGATAAGAACAGGAGATTGGAAAATGAAACGGATCACTACAAGATATGTCACCAGGCCAGCCTCTCTACCCACTTCAAAATTGTCGCCAGCACGAGGGCATGGAAGTTCACCTGCGAAGCCGTGACGTACAACAGGGAATCGTGCTGTAAATAAAATTAATTGCGTGCAGGAGGCACGGCAGCGGGCTTAACATATACATCTGTGCTGCCTCTCTCGGCTACAATAAAAGAGTAATCACCACGGCAACAGCAGCAAAATAAAAATCGAAATATTCTACTATCTAATACTGATGCGGCTCACAGACACCATTTGTCAGTGGAGCCACGGTATAAAAAACGAAAGACAGCGTAACAATGGAAAAAGTGAGGACGTCACAAAAAGCCCTCTGGATGGTGATGGGGAAAGGGGGTTGAAGAGGTGGTTTTTCGGAATACATCACTTCCTCTGATAAATGTGTGCGCCTCTTTCAGTGCCAGCATTCTGGGCCAAACAGGCGTGCCATCCTGCAGCTCACACCCAATCTTACCAGGTGCGTACGAAATGCTGCTCTAGAATTCGCACCTCACAAACTCGTTGCAGGGTGAGCAAAAACGATTTACAGACGCATCTAGCAATGGTTTCTTTCCGTGGGCAGTAGCCATTGCAGCAGCCATTCCAGCCCGTTTTTGTAGTGGTTTCTAGCCATTTTCACAGCCATGTTCAACTTTATTGTGCATTGTGCACTATCTATGGCTTGTCTCAAACAAGGAGTTAGATCAGTCACAGCATTGGTAGCAGCCATTTCAGCAGCGACTTTCACAGCCATTGTTGCAGCCATGTTAAACCTTTTTACACATTTTATCTGCATCCCATGGCTTCTCTCAAGCGAACACGTAAATTAGTAGCAGGCTTTCCGAAGGAAAGGAAACTCTCTGTGTGCCCGGAATGCTGCCTTGACAGGGAAGCCACTAAAGTACTGTTAATCAAATCCCTTAAGCCTTTGATTACTTCAGCCCCACAACGTTGTTATAAGCTCGCACTGTCCAACGGCCACACAATGGTCGGTGCTTTCTTTGCCAGCAAGCCTATAGCAACATTGCAGGCACCCAGAAAAGTGGCAATGTTCGTTTCAGGCAAAAGTAAGCTGCGAGATGGCACGCCTGGCTTGATGCATTGGCGCACTGTAATTAATCCCGCTCTGCAGCACGTGTGCGTGCGGAGCGTGGACATCACTTCCAGGCAGCGGGATTGCCTCAGTACCAAGGTGGTTCCCTTTCGAACCCCAATCATCTCGGGCGGTCGTCCCTTCTGAACTCGAGGGAACCCTTGGAATTGAGGTAGTCACCTGCACAGGATACAAGTCACCAAGGTTACACGAGCACAAAGAACCCAGATTACTTACTGGTTTAAGACAACTGTCTCATGAGAGCGCAATCTCAATGCCATGTGCCACACAAGAAGGTTGGCACTGCCGAAATCAGTAATTCAATGGCATGATGAGGGTAGCAAGCAATAAAGGGTGTGAATACTCGAAGAATTTGATTAGAAAATGAATCCCTACAATTCAGTTTCTTCTAATATTTGGTATATTCGGTGACAAACCCTACTCTGATTGGTGCCCTAACGCATACAGTGTTTCTACGACGTGCAACCTCTGTTGGCATAGTTCTTCCAGGCCAAAGGGACTGATCGAAACAACTAACGCGATGCAGACAGAGGGAACGACAAACATACTGCATATGGAAAGCACCAAAGCAAGTGCAAAGCATGTGTACCGGGGCATTAGCAAACTTGCCGTGGGCCTCCCAATGTGAGAACCTATGACGGGCACCAAACGACACTGCACCCGACAGTGAAAAGTGTGCGCATCTGAATTACGAATAAATTCAGTGTTTTTGGCAATCCTGTGGTCCGTCCACTTGTGCTCGTGGGTATACCGTAAATGTAAATTGAAAGCTGAAAAGCTGAAATAAAGTGGAATTAATTTGCACCTTCTGACGTTAGCACAGCACAGGCTCCTACTTGTAGTTCCGGTGACTACATGTTCAGTAACCGACCACACGCCAATTGCACAGTGCCCTGTGAAGCTTTATGAATAGCTATTCTTATGTTTAACCAGCTGTCGTTAATACTGTTTGAAAAGGCCTCGTTAGGCCTTGCCAATCAATTTCACAACAGAAATAAACGCAGCCTCTCCAGTTGCCAGCAGGAACCTGCGGCATAGAAGTCATCCCGAATTTACTCACCACTGCTGTTGAATTTTGCGATGGAAAGCTTTCGCAAGCGTCCCGACAGTCCTTGCTCCTGCCTGAGTTTCTTCACTGTCAGCGGCACCTGGATATCTGCAACCCAAGCAGTCACAATGAAAAGATACCGCCATTTTGTGAAAACTGTGTGTTGCTACGCTTTCTCCCTGTGCTTTTTCTCGTTTCCCTTTGCTGTTTTTTTATTTTTTGAAACCTCGATATTCCTTGCCCTCCATATACTCAAACTCAGTTCCATGCAGTGCAGCGGCAGCTATGGTTGCCCTCAGTCAGCCAGGAGTGTTTCTTGCAAAAAGAAGGAATGTTCATTCACTGTTCATTACTGATACACCCGTCACATTTTCATTCAGCTGCTAGTCCATACATGACCTTTGCAATCACTTGTTAATCCGTCTGTGATACCCCTGTTAAAGTGGTCTTGCATGTGGGAGGAGCAGCCGTAGACGGTGAGCTAGCCTTTCATGTGGTTTTCGTTACTGATGGGCTGACACGGCCTGTAGCTTTCACTGTACCGTAGAGAGTTGGCTAGACAAGGTATTCACGTGAAACTCTCCCTCCTTCTCAGCATATGCCCCTCACAGGCAACAAAATATCTTGTAGTCTACTTTGAATATTAACATATGATGGTTATAATTATGCAAGACAAAAGAGTAGGATTAGCGATAGAATAAACAAGTATATTCTAATTGCAGAGAATTCTGAAACATCCTGCTGGTTCTTTTGTACTGTATGGATGCTGCCAGTGACTGGCAAACTGATACGTACATCCAGAGAAAGCACTAAAATGACGGTTGTAAACAAAGTAGAGGAACATAAACATTTGAAATTTTGGTTATGAATTACATGCAATAGACTGTCAATTCAACTCTGGCTAATCGGATTTCTCAGTTAGTTCAATCTCAAATCAAGATTCCGGCCAGCAAACATACATTTCTACAGACATAAACTTTCGTTACTTGGATCCTGAAACTGGCCTTTGTTGGATATTTGAAGCTTGAGTGGTCGGTCCAAACTTGCCTGACCCCAATGGTGACCCTAGTAGCAGCAGCGTCCATAATAACAGTGCTAAGGGACAGTGAATGCAACGAACACATGTCATCTCCAGATATGTCAGTCTGGTAATGATGCCTAGCTCGCACCAATACCACTGCCATCATGAAATGGTGACAGCACAAGTCTTGTGCAGCATGACAACAATGATGCGTTGCTTTCAGTCTTTGACCACCCACTAACGATTCACACTGCAGTGAATGCGCTAAAAGCTCATTCAAAAGAATTCCTCATCCCATCACTCGGGACGAGGAAAACTAATCGTCGCAGTCCAAGAGGCAAGGGCTGCAACGCAATCGAAATGTGAAAGTTCTCAATGCAGTCCCACGAACGTAATCGACGTGCTTGTTGACAGTGTTCACACATCTGCGCTCTTAGAAACAGGAGCCGCCGTATGTGTTACGGATGCTAAGCTTTGCCATATACTTCGGAAAGTCACGACGCCCCTTTCTGGGCTAGATTTCATCTCTAAATTTGCACTCAAGGTATTGGCAAGTACCCATGGCAGACGCCAATTGGCCGAAGACGGCTTTTGTCATTTCCGATGGCTTATACGAATTTGACGTAATGCCTTTGGACTTTGTAATGCACCGGCAACTTTTCAGCGCATAATGGACACAGTTCTACGCGGCTTGAAATGGCACACGTGCTTGTGCCATCTTGATGGCGTTGTTTTTGCTCCAGACTTCACCACACACCTTCAATGGCTCCAATGTGTTTTGATGTGTTTAACAAATGCTGGCCTACAGCTAAACCTAAAGAAGTGCCGATTCGCAGCTCGGCAGCTGACAATTCTCGGGTACGTTGTATCCAAGGATGGCATACTCTCCAATCCAGTCAAACTTCAGGCCATCGCCAAATTCCATAAGCCAACATCCGTCAAAGATTTGCGCAGTTTTGTAGGTCTCTGTTCTTACTTCAGATGCTTCATTCGTAATTTCCCCACCATCATATCGCCCCGCATGAAGCTACTTAGAAGCAATAGACCCCTCACTTCGTGGTCGTCCGAGTGCGATGAGGCCTTAACAAAGCTCCGTCATTAGCTAACGTCACCACTAATTTTGCACCATTACAACCCAAAGCCCTTATGAAGGTGCATACAGATGCCAGTTGTATTGGCCTCAGCGCTGTGCTTGCCCAGCGCAAGCAAGGGCAAGCACAAGTATGCCGTGGCTTATGCAAGTCATACACTTACGAAAGCTGAGACCAATTACACTGTGATGAAAAAAGAATGCCTGGCCATCACTTCGGCTCTTACTACATTCCAACCTTATTTGTATGGCCGTCCAGTTGATGTAGTCACGGAACACCATGCACTATGTTGGCTGTCGTCTTTCAAAGATCCGTCAGGCCATCTTGCCCTATGGGCACTTCGCCTGCAGGACTACGATATCCGCGTGCTGTACCACAGCGGACGCCAGCATTCAGACGCCGACGCCCTCTCGCGCTCTTCCTTACCTGACGACAATGCCTACTGCTCACTATCCCAGTTTACTGTTTCTTCGCTCAACCTTACCCCCATCGCTTCTGAGCAGCGCAAGGACCATTGGATTGCCTCCCTCATAGACTTGCTTTCGTGTTCAACAGCACAACCAACCACTCACACGTTGTGTCGTCAAGCTCACCATTTCGCCATTCGCGCCAACCTGGTTGATTGACGCAATTATAACCCCAATGGGCACCAGTGTTTCTTAGTAGTACTTCGCAGTCTGCATTCGGAGTCTGCGTTCCACGCCAATCCATAGTGTGCACACTCTTGAGTTTTCAAAACATACCAACACATTCGACAGTAGTACTACCGGCGCGAGGTGTACAGCTACGCTCACAAGTTCGTTGCCGCTTGCCCTGATTGTCAGCAGTGCAAATCTTCATCCCGCCTCTCGTCAGCCATTTTGCAACCTTTACCTTGCCCTACCCGGCTGTTTGGGCGCGTCAGCATCATTTTTGTACGCTGACATCAGCTGACATCAGTTGGAAACATTCCCCTGACATTATCTGGAAACCGCTGGGCCATTGTGACAGTTGACTACCTCATGTGAGACGCTAAAACTGCCACCCTCCCGGCAGCCGCACGATGTTGCCTCCTTCCTGCTTCGTCGATTCATCCTGCGTCATGGGCCACTTCAGGAACTGCTCAGTGATCGTGGATGCATTTTCCTGCTTGAAGTAGTTGAAGCCATTCTTAAAGAGTGCCACATTGTTCATCTTACAACTACAGCATATCATCCTCAAACCAATGGCCTTACGAAACGCTCCAACCATACGCTCAGCAACATGGTTGCCATGCACGTCGCTTCCGACTGCACAAATTGGGATGCCATTCTGCCCTTCATGACGTAAGCGAACAACACCGCTACTCAGAGCACCACCGCCTTTTCACCCTTTTTCTTACTGTACGCTCAGCATCCGTTGCACACCATCGACACAATTCTACTATACTGGCCGGACACATCTGAACGTGTTCCCATCTCTGCCACAGCAAAACATGCTGAAGAGTGCCGCGATCTCGCTTGGGCCTTTGCCTGCAATGACCAAGAGCACCAGAACAGCACTCGCAGTGACACCACTTCTGCACCCACCTTCCTTCCTGGAGCGCTTGTGTGGCTCTCGGTTCCTTCCGCTGCACCTGGTCTCCCTTCAACACTACTACCCAAGTATGAAAGGCCCTACTGTATCGTCGAACACACATCCCCCGTCAACTACACGATCGAGCCCGTTGAACCGTCTTCCGACATGTACCTTCGTGGATGAGACACTGTCAACATCGACCGCCTCAAGACCTACTCATATTGACAAGCTGTTAGGTTGCCAGATGGCTCCCTTTTCATTCCCGGGGGTAACTGTAGAGGAGGATTGGAATGGCCCCCCATAGTGGGTTATCCTCTACAGCACTTTCTAGTGGGTCGTTCTCTTCAGTGCTCTTGCTTGGGAAACGCTGCTCGTGCTGGGAGTCCGTGCCCTGCTCTAACGGTCGGTCCCAAAACGCCAGTGACTAACAAATGCCTTTACAAAGTGGTTTTACAACTTAAGCTAGCAGCGACAAGTGGTGTCATGCTCCACGTAGCAGTGTTTCACACAGAGCAGCGTCATGTTGCATATGAAGTCCAAGTGCGATAAGATCCTGTAGCGGCCCATGTGCCGTATTCTTCAGTGCAGATGAAAGCCTGCATGCGAGGGTGAGCCAAAAAGTATACTGGCGTGATGAGCATCGTCTTCCCAAATGAGCAAGGGGACAGGGGGGGGCGAGCTCGCGGTAAGACGATCAAGAGGGTGGGGAGGGGGTATGTGCAACACTATTAGCCGTGGGGCAGAGTGAACGCGAAAGCATGGTTGGCTTTGCTTCGTACAGCCAATGTGAAGATATTGTCGGCACGGAATGAAATTGTATCTTGTGTCACCAACTCTTAAATTCAACAAATTTATTTTTTTTCTCATTCAAATTCGCTTTTTACGATCGTCCGATAATTCGGAAAAGATGCAGCTTCTTCCATGCCAAAAAAGAAAAAGAAAATACACCGGTGACTGAACTTATTTTCATAAAAGATGGAATTCCAATACAGTAAACTTCTGTTAATTTGACTCTGATTAATTAAATATTTCAATTAATTCGCTCCTGACTGATGATCCCAGCGAGCACCCATGCATTTCATAGGCCCAAGCATTCGTTACTTCGATCCTAAAATTAGCACTTGTTGGATAATTCGAATTTGACCAGCCAGCATGCATGCACCAGATCCCTATAGCGACACCTTTAGTGGCAACGCGTGTCTTGGCAGAGCTTAGGGAACAGTGAATGCGTTGAACACATCATCACCCGTCGAAAACGCCTATTTTTGGCCCCACTCTAGGAAGATTTCCAAGCAATAAAAGTATTCGCAATGTCCGATTATGGTATTTACCGATTCTAATTCTTGCGTTTTGTTTTCCGACGAAATTTGTAGTAAATATCCAGCGTGGTGCAGTCGGATTAGCAACAAATTTATTTGGGTGAGTTGGTACATCTTGGTTTATCTGCTGCAAGTTTTATGCAATCGGATACGAAACCAAAACAGCCTTTGCAGTGTTCGTACGCTTTACCGCATAACACGAATGCATTGCGGCAAAGCAAGCTGATATTAAAAGAAATGTAGGATGTGTTCAGGTCGATAATACAAGGCCAGGTCCCAAATATTTATTCAGAAAAATTTTGGAAAGAGTTGCTTATTCTCAAGTGTTGAAGTGACCATAGTTAGCCACAAAAGCTATTGTTCTAAAATTAAAAAGAATTAATTCTTGTGCATAATATATTATTAGAAGGGACCAAACTATGTCACTGTGCAACTTATGTTGTTCAATTTCTGCAGTTCTTATTGAAAAAAGAAAATTGATAATTGACTTCACCAGGAATTGAACTTCCACCTTGCGGCCGAAAATTTCAATTTTCATATTAGAAGATTGTGGAATCTGAAAATCTGAGTCCACAGTTGCATTCTGCATAAAATTCTACCCCAGTAAGCACCCAACCGATAAGTCATCCTTTTCTCACAAGAACGATAATTTCTGCAATCACGAACTTTTGTGAGAAACGGACACAAACTGAGAGAAACGGTTCCAAACGTTCTGAAGTCTGTAATTTCATTCAAATTTAATTTATCGTAACTAAAATTCCCCTGCAGCATACGTTGGGCCTTCTTCTTCAATTCGGCTTTGTTCTGTTGTAATGGCTGCAAACTTTCTTTTTTTCTGAACCACCTTTGAGCTGTCAAGTGCCCCGGATTTTGCCGATGACAAGCAGTGCCTGGCGCTTGCATCTAGATGGCTTGTTGTGTGCGTTACACAAACCATGCCAAGCTTTTCCAGCACACTCTGAATTTCTTTGGGGACAGTGCCGAACTCTATAACAGTCAGGCCTTTGGCAGCTTCTAATGTCTAGATTTTGTGAAGCGTCCCCGATTCCCAAACCGGTGCTGTGTCCGGTACTTCAAGAGCATTAAAAAAAGAGAGAAAACATCGCTCACGGAAAACATTGTGGAGCGATAACATAACCAGTACATAGGCAATCCAAACAACGTCTCCAAAGGTGAGTGAAATGAACGCTAAGAAAAATGGCGTGAAAGGGGCCCTGGGCAAAGTCCTGCAAAAAAGTTGTGGTAGCTATGAAAAAATTGAGTCATGCTTGTCACAGCAAGCATCAGTCAGCACCAGTCAGCATGCAGTATTCCTCTTCGCCCCCTACAGCTGCATACGAGTAAACCACGGTGAACCCATAATTACTTTGTTTAGCGCAAAACAACGGACACTTGCGCTAAACAAAGTAATTATGAATTCGCATCAACCAGCCCGACAAAGCATTATGCTAAACCACGGTGAATCAGCGAGCGCCGGAAAGCTGCAGGAAATCTGGATATTCTCATTTGTGCAGAGTCACGAGTCACCAACTTGTGAAAGCATGTTATTTTAAGCAGTTCAACTGAGCTGATGAGGACAAAATTTTCTTGGCCTATTCTCAGGTAGTAAAGGAACCTGAAACTGCTATAATCTGGAAACATGTTTTTTGGTCCGAAAATCGCAATCATTTGCCCCGTGCCTCCCTTAAGAGCTTTGTAATTTCTACGTTAGTTTTCTACTTTGGACACACAGAAAGTGGGGGGATGTTTGGTTCGGGGGTGTGTTAGGCTTGGCCAAATATTGTCAAATAACACAGCGGCATGTTTAGCATTTCTTTTTCAGCTTGTTTAATTTAACTTGCCAGACAATTTGATCAATTTCATCAGTCCCGTCAGGGTTGGATTAACGGAAGTCGACTGTGTAACGATATTCCAATATAACGAAGCAAATTGACCATCTGACTGACTTCGTTATATTAAGGTTTAACCCTACATCAGTTCTTTCCTAAAGATATACAGACTTTTCAATGTTGCCAAGCGGCATGGGAACTGAAATTGAAATTATGGGGTTTTACATGCCAAAATTACTTTCTGATTATGAGGCACGCCGTAGTGGAGGACTCCAGAAATTTCGACCACCTGGGGTTTTTTAACGTGCACCAAAATCTAAGTACACGGGTGTTTGCGCATTTCGCCCCCATCGAAATGCGGCCGCCGTGGCCGGGATTCGATCCCGCGACCTTGTGCTCAGCAGCCTAACACTATAGCCACTGAGCAACCACGGTGGGTAGGCTGTGGCTTGTCGCAAACTCAGGTAGTGGAAAGCAACAACTCACCATCGTCTGCTCTGGAACTAACTGCAGTGGTCTCGACATTAGCTTCAATCCAAGAAGCTCGCTTCTTCAGCTCATCGACAATCGTGGAAATTAGGGCATCCATGAGTATAGCCTGCAGCACACAAGGTTGTTTAAGACGATGAGGTGCACTCTGAAACACAAATCTTTCTTTCTTTTTTGGTGGTTGGGGGGGGGACACAGACGTATACACTGAATTTTTGTACACACTACCTCTGCCAGAAATTCAGGAAGTTTAGGTAAAAAGTGAATGTGTGCGTAAAGTGTGAATTTTACCCCGCGGTGCAGCATGCTGCCGTGAAGCTTCTTATCAAGCTGATCAATGTGTCATGCGGTTTCACCACAACGGACAGTGCCTTGGCACAAAGTCACATTTGTGTTCCCATTGAAAACAATGCAGTGAGAGACATACGAAATAAAATTGTTTTCATAAGTTTGTCTTGCGCTAATAATCATGTGCAGTTGTCTACACAAAGGCATGCAAACTGTTGTATTCAATTATTTGCACAGCTATATGTGCAGTAGCTCTTCTCTATTGAGAGCAACATAATGCATATTTTTCTTCTTTGTTCTTTCCCAGAATTGGGAATTTTTATTATTGTAAGGCTAACTTTCCCGCAAGGCAATTTGCCAAGCTAATGCGGAGCAGTCACTTTTACCACTAGCGTTTGCAAGCACGGTTTGCTTGCCTTATGATATAGAAAATGTAGATGTGGCTTTCGTGATGAAGCCGCGCATAAGATACAAGCCCCAGCATGTACAGTTAGCAGTTTGTCATCATATGAACCATCGCCGGCGCAGGCACTAGTTGGCGGAATGTGTCATGCCAGGAAGTGCACCTGAAAAATTACGAAAAAGTCTTTTACCCGCCTGATACTGCACTTCCCAACATGCCTATTTGGAAACGCACTCTGAATACAACGAAGGTGATGATGATCTGTACATGCAATAAGTTCATTATTACAATGAGACCAGTAAAAATAATTGTTTAGTAGCTGTCTTCCTCGCGTTCCACTGCACCTACCTGTCGCGAGAAGATCTGAAGCACAGACGTCTCGTTCTGCCCCGGCAGTTGGAACTGCAGGAACAGGCAAGGCAGGCAGTCGGGGTTGTCGGGCTGCGTTGGGCAGGCATAGTCCCACGACAGCTGCTTGTACGGCAGGCTGAGCAGAACCACCTGTTGGCACAATGACAGCCAATGACAGACAGCACTGTGGTAGCGGGCACAGCAAGAACCTGCTTTGTTGCAGTAACCCAGAAGCACTTTTAACACATTCACTGTGGCAGAGGATTAATCAGGATGCCTACCAAGTCGACATTTCCAAATTCCCTGAGTTTTCCAGGTTTCCCCTGAGTGCCTTTACAAAATTTTCTGAATGAGGCAGAACTTTGTTATATGCCAAGACGGGCTGACACCATGTTAACCGATGCTGTCATTCTTTAATAAGCATGTTAAAAAAAACGACTTAATCCAGTTTGAATAGTACGGTGTAATGCTTATTCAAAAAGAAAGCAGAAGCAAGGTGTTAGTCAAATGCAACAAGTCAAATATATTTGGAAAAAAAAAAGATGGCAAAGCCCATTCCAAATCGAGTCGAACGTCTTCAAATACCAATGAAAAGGAGATGCATACAGAAGCAAATATTTTCGAATATGAACCATTTCTATCAGTTGGTAGCAAGCTCATTGGTATGAGGCCTTAAAGGGACCCTGAAACGATTCTGACGATTTTCTACAAACGCACTGAGTCGTTAGAGTAGGTCCTTCTGATCATTAATTGACACATCCAAGTGCTCCACGTAAAGCGTGTAATTTATTATAAGGTTTTAAATATGCACATCGCTGCCGCTCGCAGCACACTGCTCTGCGAAATTTTAAGCCGCCCCTACCCATATGACGGTAATCACCCATATGACGTCAGTGGGGCGAGCTATCCGATTGGCTGACCAGGGCGCGTGATCTATAATTTTTCCAACTTTATGGTAAACAAATGATCTTTGTAATAGCTGGAATGTTAGTTTATTTGTTTTTATAAAAAGAAAGTAACATAAAGAGAATGCACAAGTACAATTTTTCAGTACACTTAAGCACTTCCGGCACACAGCAAGTGTCTGCTTGTGTTACAACGTACTTCATTTTGACGAGAGCTCCGCGGTCAGAGTCGGTCTGTCTTTTCGTAAGCACTATGATCGGACTTTGTTGCCTTGTGGACTGTAAATGTAGCGACTGGCAATATGTCAAGCTGCGACATCGTGTCCCTCTGCAAGGCAGTATACGAGCGAACTGGCTGCTGCGCATCAGACTGCCACTATCTGATCGGCGCCAGGATTTGCACGTTTGTGGCCGTCACTTTACACCGGAAGATTACTAACACAATAGCATTTCGCGATTCCGGTATTAGGGCAAACGCAAGCGCAAGGGGACAGGGTCTGGCCGCTTGACTGTGCCGTAACGGGATGAGCCATGGGATGAGCAGAAGCGCAAATTTGAATGGTCTGCACGGTACAGCCACCTGGTGGCGCAGAGCTAAACCATACACATTAGCAGTAACTAAGTGTATTCTCCTTTGCTGCTGGTGTGTATTTTTCGCAGGAGTGTAATCATCAACACATTGTTTTTATGAATGTTTAAAATGTTTTACGCTTGGTTAGAGCAATATTAATGCTTTGTTTGGCTGGTTAAGCGCTGTGCCAACAAGTGGCTGGAAAGTGCAGACCAATCAGGCCGCTCACGTACGTCTACGCTAAAGTTCCTTCATCAGCTTGAGTTTATGCCTCCAGTCATTTGCCGAAATGACCGGCTTGCCTTCGGTTACCGGAATACCAGACACGTTTGGCGCTACAACAGAATGCTTGCAACGCACGTTGCTTCGATAGCTCTCGCTTGGGGTCGACGGCCAAGCGGCTAGCAGAGAGGATTCGTGCGGGCGGAGGCGGGCTCCAAAACAACCGGAAGTGGACGATGTGACGTCGCATCGTGACGCAGAACCAGTGAAGACGGAGATTAGCCGCAATCGCTCGGCGAACGAGTTGAGGAGGAAAAACATGGCAAGGGAGGAGGGTAACTTCTGATCGCTTGTAGCTCCATTAATACGTAACGCTTCACTTAAATTGTGGTGCGAATGTTCTACTTAAGCTGTACCATACGAGTCTACAAAATTTGTCTGAACTGTTTCAGGGGCCCTTTAACTTTGTCACAACTAAGATTCTCTCTCAGCAGCTGGAAAGTCAGCCTGAACTGTCCTGACATACTCTCAGCCAGTACACAAGACCTCAGTGTTGCGTTTCACTGCTTTAAAGAGTTTATTTTGGTTAGGATGAGGGACACCTACACCTCGGAATCAGTCAACACTTTGTTTTTTGAGTTCAAGCTTCTTCAAAGAGGCAGTAGCATGCTTCCTCTCCTGTTCATTCCTCAAAGCATGGAAACTTTCTGCTCTTGTCCTCCTTCCACCATGCATTCGCCCCACGGACCATTTGAAGCATCTTCTTAGTCAGTTGTACAGTCAACATCAGATTTTTCGGGCTCTCTAAGGGCCGCGAAAACGTCCAATAAATCGGCCAGTCCGAAAAAATGAATGCATGTCTAACTAACTCAAGGGTTTAAATCGCGGCAGGCACGTCCGAAGAAGCTCTGGAGGCCTGCCAGTAAACTTATTGGGCATATCGGTGCTCACAGTGCGACAGGAGAAGGGGATGCACGCATGTATATTTAAGGAATACATACCGTGTCCTGTGACAACTGCCCCTTCCCACGCTTGTTAAGCTTCACTGCACGCCTGCGTATGCTTTACTGCCTAACATTACTGTACTGAGGCGAAGCTGACTTTCGAGAACCGGCATTATGCAACGCGTTGTGTTTTCTGAGCTTCGAAGCCAATCTGGAGGATTACGAAGGTGGAGTCTCATAGCTCACTGCTCACAGCGGTGAATTCTTTCAATGAAAAAGATGGCACTTCATGGCAAGAAGCTTAACAGCGAACGTCAAAGCAGCTCGGCTTAGCGTTGCCACGGTGGTGACTACAGCTGCTAGCGCATCTGCGTGCTACAGCGCCAGTTCGAGGCGGCGAGATAATCAAAATGGTGGCAGTGGAGGCTTTGATTAATTCCGTTTCCGACGTGCAGTCACGGCAAAAAGTCCAAAATATCGGTTGGCGAAGTGTTCTTGCATCCCGAATTTCAGACGTTCTTACACATTGACTCTGTGGGGTACGTGGTGGTGCCGCGAAGCCGTGCGAATTATCGGGCATGTCAGAAAAATTGGGCATCTGGAAAATCGGTTGTTGACTGTACTCTGGAAACTCCTCGAGCCAATGACATGGCATGAAATACGATTTGTTGAGATTCCTCTGTTACTGGAGACAGCATTAGCGCAACTTTCGTGCACTTTCAACAAAATTACAGCTAATTTTCCCTGATAGAAACACAAGTTCCCTGAGTTTTCCCTTAGTATTTCTAGACTATTCAAATTCGCTGAGAATTCCCGGTTTTTCCTGGTTGGTAGACACCGCTTCAGTTCCGTAACAATTATACGGATGCTCGAGCAGCATTCCAGGCGTCACACTGGCCCAATATCAACGGCGCATGCACAGCTCTCACACGGAGGTTTAACTCTTTCATTACCACAAGAAAATGGCAGTTTTTTGTAGGTCTCGGGGAAAAATTATTTATCACTACAAATAAAGTTCCAGCACACATTGCAGCATAGCATATTGTGCATAATGAAATGCTTTTTCCAATAACAAAAGTTACCCCAAAAAAATTATCAGATAAAACATAAAAATTATGGAAAGCGCTATTTTTGCTGCTAGATGATAAAAACAATAAAAAATGTGATATCTACAAAACCATTAACGCCAAAGGAAATTCAGAATATACATTTCAAAGATAAATAACCCAGGAATAGTGTCTGAAAAAATAGATGGTCAGTACAGTGCCATTCTTCAGGTACAAAATGAAACTAAGACCAGTTCATCGCTCAAGCTATGCGGTGAAGCAGTTCCTGAATTTTGTGAAGCATAGGTGCACTCCACGCTTTTCCCACAGAACTCTGGTTTTTGTTCAACTTTGCGGTCCTCGTAACACATTTTGCAGTTCCCCCTTTTCGGCATCTTCTGAGGATAGTCAGATGCTATAAAATACTATTGTTAAAAGCCTGTCAATGTTTTGACCCTCAAATTTTAAGGATACTTTACTTTGCTTTTATACAGAGTCACCTTTATTATTGTTTAGAGTCTTGAAGCAGTACATGCAGAACCTATGTAGAACCTGTGGTCGGTCTACAAAAAAAGGCGCTACGAATAGTTACCTTTTTTAAAGATACTCATCCAAGTAAACCTACGTTTCAATTGTTTCGTGTTCTGCCGTTCAGTGAGGCATATAAGGTAAAAGTTGCTATGGTAGTTAATGCAATAATACGTTATAAAAATGTGCTGCCTACCACAATATTTAATTTCCAGGCGCGAAGCACAAGGGCAGCTAGTAACAACTGCATTAACTTACCACCATCACAATTTATATGGACAAAGGCTCGTAGAGTTCAACGGTGCTCTAATATAGAATTCACTCCCACTCAGTGTAAAGACCAGCCAAAACTTTGTGCAATGCTTAAAAAACTTCTTTCAAGAATGCTAACAGTATCTTTCTATTTGTATCCCCTGATGTCATGACATAGTCTTCTTTTTATTCTACAAAAACTCATTGGAAAACAAGTAGAACATTCTCAAATAGGAATAAAAATGAGATGCATACAGAAACAAATATTTTCTGATATCCTCTTCAGTCACAAACTATGGTCGACTGTAGATACATGAGTGAAACATAGATGGTGCTTGAGACTTCACTCAAAGCAAATCAGGGTGGTAGAATGGCTCTCTGAGCATTTTATGATGAGGCATCATAATTATAAAGTAACTATATATTTGAATACCGTAAAGTCAGTCATGCTACGTTTCTTCATAAAAAGGACTAAGTCCCTCACTCGACTTACATGCACAAATTATTCATTGGCCTCAAGCATTTCAAGAAAGAAAAAAAAATATTCCAAGGTTGCTACCGAGATGCCTCAAGTCTAACGTCACATAAAATACGGTAGTGCCTTCACCAAGGCGATACTCTGTAACGATACATATCACTCAGAAGTAAAATGGAAGTAATTTAGGTTATCAGAATGTTCAATTTACCTTAAGCTTAATGTTTGTACTCTGTTCCTTGCTACCACTGTACAGAAATGGCAAAAATAGGTCGCGTCCACAAATGTGGACGCCATGACTGAAGGGGATATGAGCTATTTCAACTGATAGCAAGCTCATTGGTATGAGACCCGAACTTTGACACAAGTGAGATTCTCTCTCAACAGCTGGTGTGTCAACCTCTGCTGTCCTGACATACTCTAAGCCCGCGCACAATGCCTCAGTGTTGCGTTTCACTGCTTTAGAGAGTTTATCTTGGTTTGGATGAGGGACACCTGCATCTCGCTATCAGCTAACACTTTGCGTTTGAGCTCAAGCTCCTTGAAAGAAGTGGCGGCATGTTTCCTTTCCCATTCATTCCTCAATGCATAGGCCCTTGCTGTTCTTGTACTCCTTCGACCGCATGTTTACCTCATGGACTGTTTAGAGCATCCTCTTGGTCAGCTGTACAGTTAGCGTCCAATTTTTCGGAGTCCCTAAGGGCCACAAAAACATCTGATAAATTGGGCAGTTTGAAAAAAATGAGTGCATGTCTTTTACTGCCATTAGGCTTAAATCACCACAGGCACATCCGAAAAGGCCTGCCGGTACACTTATGAGGCATATCGATGCTCTTGCTGTGACAGGAGATGGCGAGGTACGCGTGTATAATTAATAAATACATACTGTATCCCGTGATAATTGCCCCTTCGCACGCTTAAGTTTCACCAAAATAACTTTGCATATGCTTCACCGCATAACATTGGTGCGTTGAGGCGACGCCGACTTTCGGGAACCAGCATTATGCAACGTGTCAATCGCGAAACCCACAAAGTCGGAGTCGGTGCCATTGCTGACAGCCGCGAATTCTTTCATTGAAAAACGTGGTGCCGAACGGCAAGAAGCTTAACAGCGAACATCGAAGCAGCTCGGCCTAGCGTTTGCAGCGGTGGTGGCTACGACTGCCAGTGGATCTGCGTGCAAAACGCCGGTTTGAGGCGCCGAGGTAATCAAAACGGCAGTGGTGGTGGCTTTGGCTTTGCCGTGACCGTAGGTCTGAAACGACTTTAAAGTCCGAAAAATCGGGCGGCGAAGGGTTCCCGAGTTCGAAATTTCTGACGTTCTTATACATAGACTGTATGGGGTACGTAATGGTGTCGTGAAGCTGTCCGCATTATCAGGCGTCTCAAAAGTCGGTCGTTGACTGTACACTGTCAACTCCTCTAGCCGACGAAACGCCGTCAAAAACGATTAGTTGCGATCCTTCTCTGTTACTCGAGCCAGCATTGCCGCGACTTTCGTTGACATTCAATAAAATTACAGCGAACTTGCCCTGATAGAAGCACAAATTCCCTGAGTTTTCCCTGAGTATTTCCAGACTATTCAAAATCCCTGCGAATTCCCGGCTTTACCGGTTGGTAGACACCCTGTCAGTTTCTTATTCCAATACCAGCAAATCTCCTCCCGGGTCAGCACATACCGCGTACAGAGCACACGCTGCCAACCATATTGCTATAAGCATCTTCACCTGTTTTACACTATAGTGCCATTGGAAACGCGCTGCTTTGGCAGGCGGTAACACTAAGACGCTGCTGTTCCCTGCTGCAGGCAGCACATTGTGAGCATCATGTTTCACTCCAGCGGCATCCAGCATTGCCCAGCAGTTCGATTTCATTTTGGTTTCCCGTCCCCATCCCAGTACACTACACAACAGGAATACAACAAAACACCTCTTGGGCCGCCGGAGCCCCTACAGTTCATGCACATCAGTGTATCGTGCCGCAACAATTCGGGCCACACTTCGCATTACGTAGACGTCAACTACAGTTGAGCCTGTCAAATTGTTTTAGTTGCTTCGGATCATACGTTTTCCTGGTTAGTACATATTTCTTCACATATTTTTAAAACGTATGAACGTGTCAGATGCGAGTTTGTTATGAGGTTTAGCTGTACTGGACATAAACAGATAAATAACAAGGGTGTTGGGTTTTCATGGGTTGCCTTACTGGTTGACTTGGGTCCATGACGTGAACACCGTCACGGTTGATGGCCACAAGGACGGGAAGGTCATAGTGGTTCATCAGGGCCGCTATACCGGTCACGGGCCTCTCCACCTGACCACTGAAGAAGGCACTCCTGCAAATAAGAACAAAGAAAAGCAAGCTATACGTAACCACTGTTGCCTCAGAAAATCACTAACCCAGTTCACTCAACAATGGGAGAATGCCTTGACAAACATCCACATAATGCTGATAAAATATGCAGTGGGACTCCTATGCAAACTACAGAAATAATCAGCACAGTCATTATACTCCTAATTAAGTCCCCAGCAGTGCAAAGGCCTCCTCCAGAAATTTCCAAATATACCATACTCGTGTCTAGCATCAACCAGTTTGTAGGTGTTCTACACCTACAAACTTTCTAAGTTCTTCAATTAATGGTAAATAAATATTGGCCATCCTTGGTTGCCTTTACCTTTCCAAAATATCTGCTGTTGCTATAAAACAGACCACTGATAATCTGTCCTATTCAGCATGTGGCCAGCCCAACCCCATTTCACGCTCTTGACCTCAAACTGGAACATCATCCACTTACATTTGGTTTAGTGTAAAAAAACTATTGTCCTTCTGTTTTTCGATGATATGTCTATCGCCTTTTGTTTCATCACTTATTGTAAGTCCCGTAACATAAATCTTGCACTAGAAATTTCCTAGGAAGCAACGTGGTAAACAAAAATCTGGGTCACTTAGCACGTTAAATATTTTAGGATTAGGACACAGTCTGGCTCAAGTTACCTTTGAATCCATAGTTTTTATCACAGTTACCTTGCTTTTGGTTAAGGCCCTAGTGTTACAGCAAGAATGAACAGGATTAATGAAACCAACCACAAGTGAACAAATGCTAAGGCTACATAAATGCATACTGACAAACATGCTACTAAAACAAGGTAGAAGTAAAAAAAATAAAAATAAAGAGCCACTAGCAACAGTTCCTTTTGCTTCATCGCAAGGTATATTACATACATGCGCATATGCCATTGTATTAGTATACACGACATGAGGAAGGAATAAAAACAACACAAAAAAAGCAACAAACACGCAGTGCGAAGACGAATTCATTTAGCGCTCCCATTCAAATTGTGATGAATTATGTGCCAAAACCATGATCTGATTACAAGGCACACCAAAGTGGGGAACTCCGAATTAATGCTGAACACCCAGGGTTCTTTAACGTGCCCCTGAATCTAAGTACACAAGCGTTTTTGCATTCCGCTCCCATCAAAATAAGGTCACCGCGATTGAGCATCAAACCCATGACTTCGTACTCGGCATCAATGCTGTCATTGACCTCGAGTCATTTGGAAGGCTTTTATCATGTTTTGTGTCAAGAACAGATCCTTCTTGCTGCTCAGCACTGCATGATAAGCAATATGTACAAACAATTAGCCTGAACCGAGCTATTTTAGCTGATTGCAATGAAAATTCTACCAGGCCAGTTATGCTGGTAGTTAATGTGCGTACATACACAAGTTACACCATGAGCTTCAGAATATTTTCTATACATTTGGAAGGCTGCGAACATAAAGTTACCTTTATGCATAAAAAAAAAGAGAGAGAGATAAAAAGCTTGATCGCATTTTAGTGATGCTTCTGGGCAAGTTAAGAACTTGTCAGACATGATGTGGTATACTTCCTAACATCAAATGCAGGAAAAGCCTTCCAGAGTCTCCTTGCTTACCCGTAGTAGGGGAAGGCCCAGCAGAATTCCAGGTACTTTCGCATCAGACGGCTGTCCTTGACATTGCTCGCAATAGCCTTGTAGTGCTCGGAGAGACGGCGCTCGGGGCCATTCTTGGCACCCAGGCCGAGCAGGAACCAGTGCGAGCGGCAGGCATGCTCGGGGAGAAAGTCTCGGATCCGAGACCTACTTGGTGAGAAGAGAATTTTATTAACAGAAGAAGAAGTAGACATACTTTAAGGTGATGGTACGTGGTCACTGCTTGGTATTGCATGGTGAGAGAGAGAGAGACATGGCACACAATACTAATCGTAATGACCATGAGCATAGTAACGCAAGCGCATGAATTATGCCAGCCCAACAATAATGCTCAAAAGTCATTAAAGTACTGGAATTCCCCAAATATCGCAAAACTCCATCACTTTTGAAGCAATCGTTTGGCTGTAAATCCATTTGGAGCCATCATCCCGCTACCGTCCAAGTTGTGCGGTGGTGATAAGTACGCACAGATTAACTGCACCATGCAGTACTCATAACAACTTCACACAACGGTGCCACTCATTTGCTCTTACAATGTGTCAGATGTCAACGTTATAATCAAGTGCATTAATTACATGCACGTAACTGTGAGAAAACTACACAGTGCATAAGAAAGCAGACAGTGAAAGAGAAGTGAAAAAGACAAGGAAAATTCCTGTTTGTACTTCATATTTGTGTTTAGTCCAGTATCAGCCTGCGCTTTCTTTCTTTGTCCCTCACTGTGCCTGTTATTTAGCCTTTATCATGACAGTCTCTGTAGGGGTTATGCCCTGACATCATCGAGACGGCCATGGTGTCGTACTGCCAGCACGGTGAGAAGCTGTACATTAGCTCAACCCACTTAGTATCTCCAGCCACACAGGGGAAGCTCTGAACAGGGCAATAATGTGGCATATGTGACGTCATGTGAATACAGTAAACTTCAGTCAATTTGACATTGATTAATTCAATTTTGTGGTTAATTCAATCCCAACCAAAGGCACTCTTATGGGCCCAAATGTTCGTTATTTGAATCCTAAAATTAGCGCGTGCCGCATTATTCGAACTTGGACAGTGCGCACGCATGCACCCGAATCCTATGGTGACCTCGATAAAGATCCCTTTGGTGCCAGTGTCTGTATCAGTTGAGCTTGAAGAACAATGTATGCATTGAACACATATCTCCCGTCGAAAGCGCCTATTTTAGGCCCTCCCTAGGATGATTTTCAAGCAATGACCGTAGCTCACAATGTTTGATTACAGTATTTACCTGATTCTAATGTGCACCTGTCGTTTTCCAATGAAGCTGTGCCATAAATTGCCTGTGCGGTGCAATCAGATACAAAACCAAAAGGACGGTACATTGGGCGCGTAGCTATTCCATACTGAAACTACTGACAGTGCAAAACGGCATGTACACATGAAAGATACATGGACAGCGCTTGTCCGTGCATCTTTAATGTGGAGTTTGTGCCGTATCGCATTGTCAATAGTTTCAGTACTAAACTAAAAGCGCCTTCGCGGCGTTCGTATGCTTTGCCGCATAACGCAGTTGTATTGCGGCGAAGCTGATTGTAGGAAATCAGTCACAGTTTTTTTTTTTAATCGGGTGTGAGTTAGATTTCTACTTTGTTTAGGAGCTTTAATGTCATCTATATGTAGCTTTTTAAACTTTTTTTTACTTTAGACAATGAGAGTGGCCGCGCATTTGATTAGGGGGCATGTTGGACTCGGGCAAATACTGTCAAATGAATCAAGAAGTGGTGTGTTTGGGCATTTTTCTGCCTCATTGTCGGCCCCGTCTGGGTCGAAATAACGAAAGTAGGCTATGCTTCCTATTCTCCCACATTTCTAGACTTGGTTGCATTTATCATAACACTTTGCCACTGCTACAGTACATTTCTGCCAATGAACAATGTGGTGAATTAATTGTGAAGATACGAATTGGGCTTCTGCGGCACAACACCCTCCACTTATGGCATCTGAGACTTTGATGTACCCATGAAATAAACGAAAAGGTCAGGCCAGCTTAGTATGCCAGCAGTGCAAGTTACAAAGTGCATGGCTTGCAAGTCTTATAACTTGCAAGAGTGATCATTGTGGGCATTCAAATTGATAAGACTTGCAAGTCATGATGATGCCCAATGCAAGTCACTAGACTGTCTGAGGTCATACAAGGACCACACAGCAAGATCAACCAGGTCCTTGCCTGCTTTGGAAAGTGTGCATGACTTGTGAAACTAGTGATTGGTAGGAACCAGCACTGCTTGAGTTACAAGTCATGATGTATACACAGCACACTGTTAAGTCATAAGACTTGCATGTGAAACAATACGATGATAAAACAGCAAAGAGAACCGTGTCCTTGCCTGAAAAACTCCGGTGTGTGCTTGAGTGGGTCGTACGGGCCAAGTTCGAGCCGGGCCTGGATAGCGCCTAGCACCATGCAGTCTTCAGTCTCGCAGGGGTACCTCCCGTCGAGGACGTTTCCCTTGGCTTCCGCAAAGAGCATTTTCAGCAGCTTGAGATCAGTGACCTGGAAAAAACAACAAAATGCCATCTGCAGCAGCAGCTCTTATCTGTACCATATCTGCCTACAGGTACAATCTTCTACACATGTAGAAGCCCCCCTATGTCCACACTGCCATCCTGTAGCTTAATATTTAACTACAAAGAAGAAAAGACAAGAAAGATGCCAAGGAAGCTTGAAAAGCGCTTATGATAGGAAAGTTACAGTTGCTACTTAAAATGGTGATAAGTGATCCAATAATGACGACAACAAGGGCCATGATGAGAGCTGATGATAACACAATGACGACGGTGACACGATTAGCTTTTTAGATTTGGCTAGTTAAGAGCACACATTGCAAAGACACAGTTAAAGACAGGCAGAGGTAAAGTCATGTTCATTAAAAAGAAATACTAAAACTAGTACCAGCTTTTGCATATCTGACTCCAGATAAATCTTTGAAATTCCATACTATTACAATAAAAAAAATTTTCTCACAAGTGACACAATTGCCCACGGTGTGTCCTACAAGGCACGTAGGAGGCTTTATGAAAAAATGTTAGGTGGGACACCAATGCACTTTCTTCCACACTAGGACTGATACCTTGAGACTGATGCTAGTTTTTACGATTTCTTCTGAACAATGTGACTTGCTTACTTTCAGTCAATGAAGTAATGTCAATGACTGGCCAATACTGTTCCGATAAGGCCTTTACCCCTCAGCTATCATTTCTCCATGATAGCGTTTACATAAAGGGATCCTGTCTTTATTTTTGACACAAGATAGGATGCACCACTCCTGGTACCATACCTCCTTCTCTTTGGATTTCTCAAGGAAGACGTTCCTCTGCAGCGTCAGCACTGGTTCGTCTGCAAGAAAAAAGAAAAAGAAGTCAAATTTATTATGTATTGACAAACAGTGAGACATGCAAATATAGTAAGCCAATTGAGAAGACGTTTCTTCAACCAAATTATAATTCCACAGGGACCACTGACACTAACCTTAACTGAAACTACACTCAAACATCGACATAACAAACATGGATATAGCAAATTATCAGATGTAAATAAGTAAACGTAAAATGTATGCTTACAACATACATCAGATATAACAAGGGTATTTTCATGTGATGAACGACTTCGCTAGAATGAAGTTCGACTTTAATGTAACCCACCTCACACTTACAGAAGCCTGCCAGGTCATTGGCTAGGCTAAATTTGCCAGTTTCACATTAAAATCAGTATCTCTCTCTCTTTGAGGCTTCAGCCTGCATCCTTTCTGCTGAAATGTACAACTGGCTGGCTTTCCATAACATGGGCTATGATGAACATCTTAACATTGAAAACATGGGTTATTTACACCAACATCTTGGAGCACAGCCCTTTTTGTATCCTGACCCCTATGGTATACTGAACTTTTACCATCTCATCATCAGCCCAAATATGAGTGCACTGTGCAGGCACTTTAGGTTTGAATGACAGGGTCTGAATGATAGTGTTTTAATGATAGGGTTTGAAAGATTAACCTGTTTGCAGATGAATGAGGAGAGGGGCCACAAGGGAAATTGGTGTGGCTTACCAGAGTCGAGCTGTTGCTTTGTGGCAAAGGTGTATTTTTTCAGGTATTCTGACCACCGCTCCCGGATCAGGTACGGTCTGTGATCTGGCTTCAGCTGCAGCTCTGGAAGGGCGTGAAAGAACGGGACAGACAACTTATCAAGAGAGCAACCGCTCTTCTCACTGCATAACCATGCTTATACATTTTCCACTTATACCATACCATTTTCCATTTTATGCCATAGCTTTCAGTATGCGTCGCAAACGCACATTTCTATGCCCAGAGAACAGTAATGCAGAAAACTGGAAGTGCCGATGAAGAGTCATGATAGACCACAACTTGTGCATTACATCCTATGCCTATGTTCCCGTTTGCACTTTCCATAAGGCCACTCAACATTCTCAAAATTTAGTTTATTGCCTGCATTATGCAAAGGCAGTTTTCAATAGTCAGAGGGTCATATGCCTCAGCTCAAAGGCTCATACTTTGCAGGGTATTGATCTCGTGACCAAATACTATTGGAGTCGGAGCTGTTCGATAACAAGAATAGCGTTTGAAGTTGTACAGAAATTTGCATAGAAAGTGCTCATTCTCGATGTCAACAAAAGTGGGCAGTTACGGGGCAGGAGAATATTCACTGCAGTGCTGAAACAAAGGAACATATTCACAAAGCAAAAAAACCCAACTTAAGGAAATGTTTCCACTGACAGTAGCACTTCATCTTAATGGACTGCAACTTGTTTGGTAATAACTGTGGACATTGTGTTCTCTGTTCCCTCAATGTAGCTAGAGTGAAACTAAGGCCACAACCAAGCACGTTTCTATTTTTTGGAGGCAGCGCACAGAAGTTAATGTGCAGAAGCAGAGTGATTAAAAAACAGCGTGCCATAAACATCAATCAGAGGACATTATCTCCCGTACAGTCTGCTACCACAAATTTTTAACTAAACAAGATCACCTGGTTAGTTCATAGGTTTGAACATGTTCAAAAGTTCTAAGAGCTGCCTGTAGATTTCTGTGAAGAAAGAAAGCTTGTTACTTTCGACTCGGTGCGAAACATCAGGCAATTTGAACTAGAAGCAGTTAGTGATGGGTATATCACAAATTTAATCAGTCATTCGAGAGATGCAAATGGGTGTTTCTTTAGTCCAATCACAGGGTTTACACCAGTGATGCTCCAAGGGCATCTCCTATCGTTTAAATCTACATAATGATTTAGCAAAAGAAGGGGCACCCAACGAATCAGTGAAGGGTATCTGAAAGGACTGCATACTACATGCATGCACATGTGAGGACAACAAAACTTTATCAGGAAAGAGCAGGAGTTTCAACGGACACGCAGCTCTGCAAATCATATTTTTTTTTTTCGAGCAAGGGTGCCCGATTGTCGTAGACCATTCTCAGTTTTTAACGTGTTTGTACAGTCATGACTGATGAAGCTAGGCTTAGAAGTGAACAGGAAATTAAGCAAAAGGCCAGCAGGATGACTCGTTGACGGTAGACAATGTCTATATACATGTTGTGGTGTGTTTTGGCACTCCAGGTCGTCTGTACATCGAAGTGCTGCTGCTGAACACCATCACATGGCACCTCAAGCAAAATAAAAGTTTATCTTGCTGCACGTTTAAACTTCCAGTTTTCATCTAAAGACAGCATAAATTAGACTAATTTTGCAAAATGGATCTATGCGTGTTTCTTCCCGAAGCATTGAGGAACAGTGCATGGCTTGGAACAGAGCTGAGATAGGCTTATACGGCAAGGCACCTCAAGACGTGTTCACGAGGTCACTTCGTGGTGGTACCCACCAAGCAATGGAGAGGTCATCCACAGGGCAAACACATCCTTGAGTTGTGCGGGGAAGTTGATCTCGGTGTCGTCCTCCGCGATGATGTCGATGATCTCATGGGCCGTCGCCAACTGGACATTGCCGACCTCGACACAGAGGCACACCTTGTTCATGAGGTACACGCACATCTCTTGCTCTGGAAGGCCATCACCGCGTCGAGGTTCAGAGGTCGCAGGGTAAGAAGAAAGGCCGAGGGGCAAGCAGCAAGGAATGGAGGGGACCAACATGTGCAATATATTAACAAACACTCTCTACCTTCATCCATGCATTTTTTTAGTGCTGTATACTGTGTGCTTCAAGGAAATCTCTAAGTTACCATTGTTTACTTGTGCAGTGTCTGACATTGTGACTCTCTTTACAACTTATTTAAAGTTGCAGTTTCTAACTCTGCACCGTTGACATATTTTATTCTGTTTGGTTGCCCATAAATTGTCCTGTTCAACACTGAGCAGCAGAGACCAAAAAAAGTTTCTTTCTTATTTTTTTGCCACATGCCGTATTACTCTATTCTAACACGCACCTGATTTTCATGGCCATAAAACAAAAATGCTATGTGCTCGACTGTAGCAAGCACGCTGGCTTTCGTAATTTGAGAATTTTTTTTTTCCTGTGTCAGTATATCATAGTAAAAGAGACAGTAATGATATTTTGTTTTGGTTTGGAAAAAGAAAACTTACTGCACAGAGCTAAAGTATACCAAGCATTGCTCAAAGTCACTGTCAGAGGACTCCTTATCGCTATCAACAGTCTGAAGCATCTCAACTTCAGTGCCACCTGCAGCGTTTGAGCTAACGCATTTTATAAACATTTCGTAAACCATGGCAGCTGAGCTACACTGTCTAGAATATACTTACTATATGGCCAAATGAACTTATGGAACACAAAGTTACCACAGCTTCTACAGCTTCAGCGATAGTGGACTGGATTAAAGAAATTTTTAGTGCTGATGACAACAGCTTACCATTATTATAGTTTTTTTGTTCTGAACTCAAATCTAACGTGCATGCTATTCTCAGCAAAACTTTCTGGAAAAAACTGCACTTTAGAATTAAGTAAATATCTTCTTAACAACTGTTGTGGATCTGTAAGGGTCTATGAAATAATCAGTACTGAATTTGAACTCTAGAGAAAGTGCAGCATAATCACAAAACTGAAGCCAACCCTTATAATAAGCATTCCCACTTGCTGCAAATCCTGTGCCTAGCACTAGCTGTGAAAGATAAGTAACCAAAACAAGTGGTGAATTACATTGCTCCAAGATAAAAAAAAACATTTTTATATGCTGTGAAAAAATGCTGTTTGCAAAAGCATTAGCTGGAACAGCAATGCATATCACTGCCCAATTTGAGCACACATTTCTAAAGAATTGGGCTAGTCCCAGGATGTCAAGCACAAGCGCATGCATTCTATCTTGGCTCACTTCAAGTTTATGACAACAATGTGCCTCTGAAAGTTGTTAAGAAACTTGAAAGTACATTTTACATCTGTTAGCATAGCAATGCAAATTATTGATAAAACAAAGCCATGTCACTCTTAGAATAACAAAATTTTCATGATGACCAACCTAAGAGATAAGGCTAATGGGAGGTAAAACATTTCAGCTAGAGTCTTTCAATAGTCAGCATGGAAACTGAAGGAGGGTCCTAGAAGCTCGGTGTCAGGATTTCAACAAAAGGAATCGACTCTGCCTTGACAAAGACAACTCCATATGTCAAAAAACGTAACATCCTGGTTTAGAATTGATTATCAAGTTGCTCAAGCTTTTCTACATCTATAATATGGGTGTCTGACAAACAAAAGTTCTGGTGAACATCACCAGAAATATCAAGCAGGATGTAGCATTGAAAATAATCATAAATGCAAGTCTCTTGGCTAAGGTGCCACAAATGGCATTCACAACTACAAGGGAAATGACAGCAGGCACTTACATCAAGGGAGGTGCAAGATCATATGATACTTAACTGTCCTGGTGTCTGATATAAAACCTTTGTCTAAGTTACTCAAAGTCGGCAATATCTCGCACTACATATCAACATTTGGTGACCTGTTTACAGATGATTCGGTGTCGTAACCCCCCTAAAAAATATCATGCAGCAAGAAGCAGGTTGCATGTGCAAAGCAACTTGTGTTGTTCGAGGTGTTCGTTTACAGCCTGCTCCAATGAACGATGAAAAAGAGATGTCACTCCTACACAAAAGATGGTGGTTGTGGACTCTCAGGGTTCTTGAATAGAGTGAGAATAAATGATGATAATCTTAATTTAATGATGGGAAGTTGTATAACGACAGCCAGAGACTTTGTCAGTTTCCCTAGATAATAGTGAATTTGCTTAGCTTCGGCATGTGGGACAGCTTTGTCTAAGCAAACGTTCTGTACTAGCGTTCACACCTAACTACTTCAAACAAGTTTGGTTCTGCACCAAGTGTATTAACACTCCAAAAGGGACAGAAAGATGCAAATTGTACCAGTGCTTCCAATTAGTATGGGTGAAGAGTAGCCCCTTTCCCTTGCTGTCTGAATCAGAAAGGAAGTCACACTGGACCACAGTCATATATTAAACAGCTTATTATGCCATCTATCTGGGGAATCAAGGGAGCTGACTACTATACTGAAATTTGCACAGCAAATGCACATCACAAAACCTTCCCAATTAAACGGCCAGACTTATTTCTCTGGGAGTAAAAAGAAACCAGCAACACAGTTTCATATCGCACCAGCTTTATTGCCAATCAAAGCAAAACAAAAGCTCAACAGGTGCAGGGGTCCATGCACTGCATATAACTGTAATGCAGGATCATGCAAGGGAAAAAAACAAAAACAAAAGAAAACACATGCTTTCATAAGCGCAAGGCCTCACTTGAGGATTGCCATACAGCGAAGGTTGTGTACAGGTATAACTCATGAACTTGACAGTGATGAGTTAAAGAAAACTGTGCACTAAAACAATGCATCATGCAAAGCAAGCACATTGGTCATAAAGAGGAAGGCTATTTAAGAAAAAACACATAATTCTTTCGAAATATCACAGATCTCCACCTTCAGCCAGTAACGACACGGCAGGAAGCAACAAATTATTAGAGGTAAAATGGTGCCTGCAATGAACAGAACACAATGTGCAGATTTGTTAAAAACAAGTGCATTAAACAACATTACACATACAGCAAACAGGTTCCAAAAGCAGACACAAAATGCGTGGACTGCAAAAAAGTTTGTTACAAAACAGCCAATACTGATATCCAGCAATAACCAAGGAAGTTTCAACCTACAAATGGTTCGCATACAGATCAGTAGTTATTAAAAAGAAAATCAGTACAGCAAGCTTAACTAAAACATGCAATAACAACAACATGCATGTATGTGTGGTACATGCACTGAATGCTGAATCTATATTCTACCCCACCAATTTCGTGTGGTGCACTGAAGGCAAGGGCATGAGTCAGCCAATCAGAAAAGATTTGCTGTGTCTTCTAGAGAAGTGCTCGGCCACTGCACTAAACTAACTCTTCCGCAATGCTTCCATTCAGTTGACATCCTGTGGAGAACAATCAGAGATGCACAGTGGTGTAGCCCTTCTCCAGGGTCTTTTTTCTCATTGGCTGATGTAACCCATACCTTTCAGTGCACTGTACGGAACTGGCGAGGTGGAGTGTACTATACGTATTCGGGAGCCCTGTACAAACGCCTCTTTCAGCTAAGCTGCCGACTCATTTCACATCAAATGTCGAGCCAGAGTCATCATTTTTGTCATTTGGCACTAATGCCACGTTTAGATGCAGTACTTGCCTCGACCATCCAGGTTCGATTATGTGGAAGCAAGCAAGAGAAGTCATCTGCCATAATGTTGCACCAAAAACAGAGGCGCACGTCACCAACGACAATGCCGAAATAAAAAAGCAATTTCCTCAGTGAAAGTAATGGTGATGCCATCTTACTTACAAGAATGAAATGCCTGCCTTCAGAGGGGAGACAAAATTCAGAGCACTTTCACCTTTGTTGTAACAGATTGCACATCTGCTGCTTTCACTGAGAACTGAGAACATCTTCTTTGCTGTCACCGCAGTCAACATGTGATTCTGGCTTATTATGGATGAAGCGGGCAAGCGTACTGTATCCAAAGAATGTTTTAAAGAAAATGTACGGTGAAATGACACTTATTCATGTAATTAGGAGTGAAAAGGAGTAAGCAGATTACCGAGAAGATCCATTGAAACCGGCTGTCCTTGTTAATGCAACATTTTCTATAAATTAAAATTGCACGCATGTTGATAGTGCATGAATCCTGAATGAAAAAGCTAAATACATTCTCAAGTAACGCAGCAAGAACTAGTCATACAAAAATTGGCAGGTTAATGGCAGTGCAATCACAGAGAAGGGGTGAACATGCGAGCATGCTTGGGGGTACAGATGTGTGACTGTAAAACAATATCTTAGCTTCAAGAACATCTCTTTGCAAACTTGCATTTCACACAGATACGGTTAATAAAACAATGTGAAGGGTCAATTTAAAATAAACACCATGTTATTTGTTCTGCCTTAGACAACAATAGAAATGAACACTGGCCGGGGAATATGTCACTTAAATATAAGTGGGATAAAATTTCAAGCCATCCAGCAAATTCAGTGCAGCATCTGCAACGCTGAGCCAAGCTCACCATCTTAAATTGCAAGGTGTGGCAGCATTAAAACTTTCCCTTTCTAGTTTAATGCCATTGCATTAAACATGCAATACTAATCAAGATGAGGTTGGTTCCTGAAGGAAACTGTGGTTCTCTGTGAAACCAATAGTGCAGAATGCAAACCACTGTATTTACGTGCACCAACACTGAGCTTCAGAGGCTATATAGAAAATAGAATAGCTCGACCGTTATTTTCACTTTTGTTAAAACAAGAGCCAGAATACATAGTGGCATAGTGCTTGGTTAATATTCAGCTTTCTAATAACCTGACTAAATTTAATATATTTCAATCGCTTAACATTGTGCCGAGAGACTTCACTGCTACATAGGATCTGGTGTATTCCTTATTTGGTCATTTGTAGATAGAATGTACCATGACACAATTGACTTGCAGCTATGGTGTGCTGTTACATTTTCGTGTATCAAACTGAGACAAGAACACAAATATTAAGACAAAATGTACACTACTCATAATAAAAAGCACAAAGAACTCCAACATCAATATTGCTTCAGATTCTTTTGTATTCAGAACACCAACATAGACATGAAAATGAAACGGGAAGTGTAGCAGCCTTAAACATACAACTTTTGTAGAATTATCTGAGCCCATAGAGTGTGCATATTACTGCAGTGGCTAGAGCAACGGATATGTACTGGCTAATATAGAGAGCTCAATCCTGGGTACAGTTCCTGCTCATTTTTTTTTTCTTGAGAAAACAGAGAAACCGTTGCACAGCTGTAGACCTTTTCACACAAACTTGGATGGACCCTACAAAATTGCTGGGCAGTATGGAAGATACAGATATCTTAGATACTCCTTGGGTACCTTGTATCAGTATCATGATACGTCTGGCAAGATACATATCAGTATCTGTATTTACGATACATGAAAGAATGTATTGTGCATCTTAAGATACAAGGTACTGATATCGCAACATCACCGTGCAAAACTATAAATGCTGGCTGAACTCTGCTTCTTAAGCTTATATTGCTGCCACTAAGCCACCTGAATTTCCAAAGGCACAGAATTATCTATTGTATGACCTAAACAGGTAAGTTGACAATACTTCATGCTTAAATGTCATAGCTATTAGTGGTGCCACACATATCGTGTTTCTACGTGTTCACTGTGATTGTGTGATACGGAGCAGCCTTTCTATTTTACTTCGATATATTTTTCCTTTTTTCTTAGCTGACCCTTAAATTTCTTACTATTACAAATCACCAAGCAAAATGCAGCTATAAGTGGCAGTAGTGCGAATAGCGGCGGTATCCTGCGATGCTTTGTGACGCTACGATACGTACAAAACATTTTTGGGGCTGCACAAAATTTCTCGTAGAATAAACATCATAAAAGGATTGCACGTTAATGAATATGTTGCTAACGAACGCATTATGCCAGCAGATAAGTAGAATATGACAGATCACTGCAGCTTTATGCACTTTCTGTATACATAATGCGTCAAAAAAAGATGTCGCCACCAGATATGTGATCCCGTATAGCGTAAATGGTAATACATTTACGGACATGGTAAAATGCTACAGAAGTATTTGTGCAATCGTGCAGAGGCGTCTTATGGATGTTTTTGTAGTTAGATGGCAACCTGCTAGCTGTCTGACAAGCAGAGCAGCGACTCCAATCAGTTACAAAAGCAAAAAGCACAAAGTATTAACAGTGCAGCGTATAAAGAACTTTCATGTTAAGCAGCTAAAGCAGCCCCAATAAATTGCTTCGGAATGAAAAAGTTGCACTTTGAGCCAGAAACACAAAAATTTTGGGATACTAAGAGAGAGTTCATTCAAATGAAACAAGTTTGGTTGGAGTTAAGAAATGTCCATCAAAACATTCTTGTGTGTATGTGTTTGCTGCTAAATTACATAGATCAGTAATAAGACATCTGAGAATGTATCGAAGTATCTTAAGATGCAAATGGGAAGTATTGTATCGGATACAATAACTGCGGTAGTATCTTGTATCTGTACTTCAAATACTTGGTGCCCAAGTATGTTGTATTATATCATGATACAATTACAAAGTACCTTTGCCCAGCCGTGGGCCCTGCAATGCTGGATTGAGGCCAGTGCACACCAGTTGTTCCGAGATAAGGCAATGGGAGCTGGTACGTGCACATCCTCGCATTCGAGTGGCATAATCAAATACTAATCTGTGCCTCCTGCCGTGAAAAGGTCATACAACAGCTTTGCAGCGTCCCGCTCAGCTAGCCCAGTGGCATGCCATCAAAAGCAGGTTTGCTCGGTCACGTGACTGAGGAGGCAATTACTTGGCGGAGGCACCGGCGCGGGAGGAGGCGTCACCGGCCGCTGCTGGGGGGCCGGAGCCAGCGGCGGAGCCAAGTTCGGGGTCGGCGCCGGAGCCGGCGGGGGCACCAGGTGGTCCCGGGCCGCCGGCGTGGGCAGGATCCGCCAGCCTGGCACATCGTCGTGACCGTGGCCCACCGTGCTGAGCGGGGGCAACTGGTAACACTGCTGCGGGCGAACGTGGTTGTGGTGCTGGTGCAAGTGGTGGTGGCTGGCGCCGGCGGCCGGGTGCTGGTGGTACTGGTTGTGGTGGCTGTGGTGGTGCGTCGGCGTCGGCAGCTGGCGCCGCGTGGTGGTGGTGGTGGTGGCGAGCGCCGGTACGGACACCGCGTACGGCGACGGCGCGCTGTGGTGGTGGTGGTGGTGGCCGTGGCGGTGGTCCAGCGTGGCATAGTCACCCCGCTTGTCGCCGCCACCGCCCACCGCCGCCGGTCCCCCGCGAAGGGTGCAAGCTGTGTGTGCGCGCAGCGCGCGAGCGGGGGAAAAGAAATGCAGCACGGCGGAGCGTACGGGACACGCACGAACAGTCACGCGCGTCCCAGCGTTCGCACGCGCTTTGCGGTTCAATCGCCACTCGTATGTGACGCCACGCGTACGCCAATCGCCACTCATACGCGTGTGACGAGAGACATTTTTTTTTTCTTTTTTGGCGCGACAGAAGTCCTGCAGGACCCGAGGCGCCACATGAAGGATACGGCTAAACTCACGTCGTCCCCGAATCGCTTCGTTTACATTTTTTGCAAACTCGTTCAGTTTTCCCGACGAAACCGTAACCTCCTCGGTCGGCGGATCGGGACCGCTCAGTGACACCGTGCGGCGAAGCGGAATATCAGGCATAAGCCGACGCGTTCGAAAAGTTTCGCGTGGCCTTCTCAGTGTGCCATTTAGCTGATGCTGCTCAGGGACGCTCGACAGACATCTCTGCCGGTTTTCGCATTCCAGCATCTCGGAGCTTCTAACTGGACGAACAGCCTCCGAGGCGGGGGACTACTTTTCGTCGCGCAAGAGTGCCAGAGCACGCCTCTTCGTGAAGCAGCACACCGCCCACCAGCGCTGCTCGCTTTTTTCTTTGGCGACGCTATATGGAACTGGGGTACGTTCGCGCACGCCAGGTTAACAGCACAGCACGAAGAGGGTTGACAATCGCTCGGCTACTTGGCCCACGAAGAGAAGAAGCAAGGGCTCGCATAACGAGCGACCGAATAATGGGCGATGGTCGCGGACTGCGCACGAGCGGCGACCATTAGCGCCAAGCGAACGACGCAAACGCGCGCGCGTGTGCACACACACACACACACACACACACACACACACACACACACACACACACACACACACACACGCACGCACACACACACACACACACACACACACACACACACACACACACACACACACACACACACACACACACACACACACACACACACACACACACACACCGCGACGGCGTCCCTACGAGGTGCGCTGCCCACACACCTACTTCGAAGTGGGCCGATCGCTACGCGAACGCCAGCGGGACACCGTGACAGCGCAATCGGCAGAAAAATGGCGCAGGCGCGTATGGTTCTTAATTGTCACTCCGGGAGCCGCCGCGGTCCTTCGTTATTTTTCTTTCTTTCTTTTACGTTCGTGCGAGCAGGGGAAGCACGTAAAGCTCCAATAACGGCGAGCGCGGACGAACGGGCAGTTGCATCAGCCGTACGGATAAAGCAATTGCTCCGAAGTAGGCTGAGACGCGGCTAGCGTGGCGCCGTATACTCTACCGGCCATAATCCGCTCATGGCAAAGCGAATATATATTTATCAGGCTTAAACGTGCAAGCAGGATCCTAAGAGGACCGCAAGGATGTTCCAATCAGCCGCCATGGCCTTGAATGGCACTGGCCAACACTCCAAGGGCTAATCTTGCACATCTTGCAAAATTAACTTTCCGTCGGCTTTCATTTCGCTTTACCCGATTCTTTATACATTTAAATAAAGCTTTAAGAGTTAATTTCCTCTACGTATGCTTTCCTTAGTTTCCCTGTCCGTTCTTTTTTTTTTTCATACGGTGTAACTTTCACAACAAGGCACATGAATTGCCCAAACTGCCCAACTAAGGGGGCGGCTTGCTGTACCCGCTATCCAGTGACATATATCTAGCAAAACGCTTGCGGACCGTCGAATGCTTTAGTCAATATCTGGTAACGGAGCACATATGTTACAACGAACCTTCCCAGACATCTAAGCGCAAGCACCGAGTTTCAAGTATCTCCGACTTGTTAGCATACATAGGCTGCTCGGGTTTCTCTTCAGAAAACGGCCGCTAGCGCTGACTTAACAAGTACAGTCGGCGTCACCCTTGTGTAGAGCGTGGGAACGGCGGCCTCCGGGGCCCCTCTCAGGTAGAGTTACTGTATATGCTACCTTTGGTAGCATATGCTACCCTTGGTAGCATATACAGTAACTCTACTGACAGGAGCCAGCCACCGACATCTATAACGGTAGTTTCTGGGCCCAAACGTGCCCAGCAGCTAGCGCTGGCTCGCGGAGCGCCGCCGCTCCCGCGCTCTACACAAGTGTGACGCCGACTGTACGTACACAAGAAAGACGGCCGAGTCCCGTTTCCAAGTTCAACGGGAAGGTTGCGAGGAACTACAGCCAGAAAGCAGTTCGATCTTGCTCTTAACAGGCAGGTGGCCACACCGTCGAGAATGCTGATGAACGCGCAACCAGGAGGTTTCGCAAACTTGCATCCACTGAACAGCCACGTACGCGGGTCAGTATACCAGCTAAGATTTCTTTGTCTTTTTTTTTTGTCTTTTTAGGGATCGGGCGCTGGTGCACCCTGCAGCTGCTTTTGCACGAGAGGAATGCACGCGTCTCGAGCAGGCGGCGCCATATACACACGTGTGCGCCTACCTGAGAGGGGCGAGCTGTCTGAGCGCGGGTACTCGACGGGAATGATGGTGACGCAGTTGTGCGTCATGTAGTTCTCGCAGGGGCCCTGTTGGTCGGGCTGCTGCTGCTGGTGGTGCTTCATCATACTGCTGCTCTCTTCTTCGTCGCTGCTACTGCTTCCGCTGCTGTCCTCGGGAACCAGATCGCGCATCGAGACCAGACGGGCCCGCCTCTGAGATGGGGAGGGGGAAACACCAGAAAAAAAGGCAGCGTGGATCAAATTCGGAGGTCGCGGAATGTAAATGCGCAAGCACGTGCACAGCCACGCCATGCAGGCTCGGAAGCGTTAAACGAGGCAGGGCAAGCAACAGAGCGCAGACCACGTGCGAAGCGCGCGGGTACACGTTTGTACACTTCCTGTCTCAAGTTCAGCATGCAAAGTGCACACCTAGCTGTAACGCCCAAACAGTTTCACATACACGCAAAAAAATGAGCTTGTCCACCTTTATTTCTAGCCATGGAGAGTAGCTTTACAAAAACAATGAAATGTTACTTGAGTAAAAACAATTAATTATAATTGGTTTGCTACAATATCCATAATTCTGAACTCGTTCCAATGTGCCAAGGACAACTAAATTTGCGTTAAGTTTCGCGCGATTAAATCAGAAATTGAAGCGTCAAATTTAGCGTGTAGCATAAACGAAACGTTGCGCATTACAGAGATACTACCAGTACACAGGCCTTCGCTCGTTCAAACAAATGCCTCCTCGAGGTTAGATCGCCAAGTGGCGTTGACTGCTCAATGCCTTCAAAGAAAAAACAAAAAGGAACATGCACTCTTTTATAGCCGCCTTTCACGGGATTCATAAGCTGTCTGCACTAGAGCCGCAAACGTTTCGTGCACGTAGAGTTGGCCAAATGCTCCTATAATCCGCTGTGCGACCGTCGCGGGAGCCGGACTTCCAGGCCTTGCGTTGAGGCCCCCGTGAAATGACTAACTAAAGAATATAATAATAATATTTAGGGTTTTACGTGCCAAAACCACTTTCTGATTATGAGGCACGCCGTAGTGGAGGACTCCGGAAATTTTGACCACCTGGGGTTCTTTAACGTGCACCTAAATCTAAGCACACGGGTGTTTTCGCATTTCGCCCCCATCGAAATGCGGCCGCCGTGGCCGGGATTCGAACCCGCGACCTTGTGCTCAGCAGCCCAACACGATAGCCACTGAGCAACCACGGCGGGTACTAACTAAAGAAGTCAAGAGCTTCTGTGTCGCTCGCCCGGTGGCTCTGAAACTTCCGGCAAACGTTTCAAAACACAAGTTTTCTTTTTTCTAGCTGGCGTCCGAGCACAGACCAATGTTATGGATGAAAAATAGCTATACCACTAGCCACTAAACTCGGACATCGTCCGTCTGGACATTATAAGCAAACTCTGACGAAGCCGAAACATTGGACGAAAGATGAAAGAATATAGCACAGAACATACACGACTTGTCACCGCACTTTGCTGCCCCATTACTTTGTAAATGGCGGTTATATGACAGCGATGTGGAGAGTACATATGGATATCGAAAGTATACGAACGACATGTGCACGTCGCCATAAATGGCGAATATATATATATATATATATATATAGTCAATTCGCAGACGCATCTGCGGCAACATTTTTATGCAACGCATTCTGGGAGTCGAGCCACTTTCTGGCGGGGGAGCCCATTTCGCAGTCTGCCTGGGTCGATCCTGGAGACAATTTTACTGCAACCTATATTGGCGTTTTCATGTGTAGACCCAAGGTGAAAGTGCAATCTAAAATTATGTGCACCGAAGCCCCTAGGTATGTACCACTTGGTCTTTGTTCCCAATCTTACAAATTGCGGTTGCAAACATTCAGCGTTACTTATATATACAAACGCTCATTATAAATACAAACTCCACACAGCCGCTCGCTACAAAACAGTTACGTAATTATTCATACAACCCTCTCGTACTGCGGCGATCAGCGCAATGATTCTCATTTCGGGTCAACTGCATTGGAGCCTCTCATTTCATTAAAAATCTGTTCTGCTTGAAAAAAGAAAGTCAAGTAATCTTTCCTTTACGGCGTGATACTTTAAGATTCAAGCGCGACCCGTGTAAGTCCAGCTGTGAGGGCCAGCTGCATGCGTGCACCGAAACCTCGGAACACGAAACCGTTTCCGCATTCCGTCGCGATCGAAACGCGGTGGCCGCGAGGCCAGGAATCGAACCCGGCATCTCGTCTTGCTCGGCGGCGAGAACCCGATATGTCTGTCGAGCCACTGCGCGCGGACGGCGTACAGGTATACAGACAGGCGCGTTACCATTTTCACGTGACGCCTTTATTTCTTTTTTTTTTTTTGCGACGACCGTTTAATGACTCCAGAGGATACAGTGGCTCCGCAAAACGAGCGGTATATACGCAATTATTTATAGCACCCGGCGATCGCGGTCGCGAACTTCTAAATCAGGAAAGAAAGCGAGCGCGGAATCATCCGCCTCGCTCGCCCCGAGAAACAAACCGAACGAGATAGGGGGGCCGTCCACGCCACAGCCAGTAAGAACGAATGAAAAATAAACGAGAAAACGAACAGGACGCATACACGAGTTGTCGCATGACCCGTGACGGCACAAAAGGGAGTTCTTTCTTTTTTTTCCCTCCTCCACACGAACGCGACCGGCGATGGTTCATTTGGCCGCCAGGCGGCACACTCGTTCCTTTTTTCTGACAGTGGGAACAAATCGCGCGCGACGCGCCATGTGCGGCTGACGCGATGCGCGTCCCCGCCCCTCGGTCCCCGTGGACGAAAACGACGGGACAACCGCGGAACCCGTTTCACACAATGCCAGCAGCGGGCCGCGAAAAGAACGCCGCGCGATGATACCACGCACCGCGCAACGTTTCCGCGGTTGCCAAGTTGCAACCAGCCTGCAGACGGTGTCGCGTCCTTTCAGAGGTTTCCCATCGGGACTGACGTGCATATACCACGTCTTTCCTTGCACTGCCAGCACCGCGATACCGCTTCCTTGTTGTTCAGTGACGGATTTCGAAAGCGCTGACGACGAGGTGAGCGAGAGAATGCCCGAAACGAAGCTTCCTACGCCTGCAGGGATACGTGACTCGGCGCCATCAAATTAACTGAGCTGCGAATCAGACGGTGCCACTCGACGCTTATTGGCAGGCGATTACCGCAGAGTCAAGTGACAGTAGAAAGAAGACCGAGGGCGGATTGGGCTGTCAGAATCAACCGAGCCGCGCGCACCTGAACAGCGCCGAGCTTCCGGAGGCCGATCAATGTCAAAGGGGGCGAACGATATAGTCATGCAAAATAAAAAAAGAAAACATCCAATGACGGGCGCAGTGTTGTGACCGCTACGCCACGGAACCACAAACGAAGTATATGCCTGCGGTCGCACAGTGCAGCTCGACTAAGAACAAATGGAGCAAAGCCCATGCATCCCTCCTGCGCAGTACCTATTGGCGGCGAGGAGTTACGGAGTCGCCATCTATCGGAAGCGCCTCGCTGGCGTAGTATGAGGGATCACGTGGCGCGCTCCTCATAGGTTTTGCTGTCAGCGCTCACTGAAAACACCACGCGCGAGCTCTCCCGGACATTTCTGTAAGTACTTTCGAAACGAGAGAAGTTTCTTACTGTATAAATAATAATCTTGGGCAAACTGAAAGCACACAATCGTTTGCAGACGCTATCTCTTTACCGAATACGTACAGTGAACGCCACTGCGCGCAGACGCCGCGATGGAGTCTCCCGAACCGGCTTCTTGCGTGAAAGGTAGGTAAATGCTGAGAGCAAACTATCTGAAATATGTTCTTATAGTGTTTGTATAACTTAATGGAGCGTAATAGAATGAAGCCTCAATGCAGCGATCGCGCAGATTCGCAGCGACCGACTGCGCGTCTGCATGCTTGTCCGCGCACTGTTTCGCTTTCTCCGCGCGCGCGTTTTCGCACCGTGCCATGAGCTTTAGGCCGCAGAATATGAGCATTTGACAGTATACAAGCAACCATTGTTGCGTGGGCGCTATCAGAGCTGTTCAAAAATAATTTCATTGTAGAGACTTCGACGCCTACGGGGACTGTGATGTGCCGTCGCGACGATTCAATCGTTTTTTTCTACTAAATTCTTTAGACCTTTCAATACTATTTATCGAGTTGCGTCGCACTGTATGTTTATCGGTGTTCTCAGCGTGCGCTTCCCCGCTGCTCCTTTTTTGTAATCCAGTGCATTAATTCATAACACAAACATGACCATATGCCATGCTTTTTTTAAATGTGCTTCTTACCGCTGCCTTTCCACTCCACTGAACTTGCCAGTATCTATAGCATCGACAAGTTCATAGAC
This sequence comes from Dermacentor variabilis, assembly GCF_050947875.1. Lineage (NCBI taxonomy): Eukaryota > Metazoa > Arthropoda > Arachnida > Ixodida > Ixodidae > Dermacentor > Dermacentor variabilis. The sequence goes on along the minus strand of NC_134574.1, from coordinate 123,622,946 downwards.
CAAACTGTCATGACATTAGTCGGGCAGCGGACTCGGGCGAGCGTCTCAGTGCGCGTTTTCAGAACATCGCAGACCGGGCGCCGTAGCAGAAATCATCCTCGCGTCTGTGCTTCCTGCATACCCGAGTTGTAGCCGATGACTGTTTGCCGGTTTTATGTTTCGCGAGCCAAGCTTCTCACAGCTTCTTGTACTGCGGCTACGTGTGAATAAGGCTGACACCGTGCTCCGTCGCGTGCGTCCGGCATTGCGGCACCGAGCAGTAGCCTACCATGTTGTGCGTCTTCAAAGGCAGCCACTACCTATTGTAGTGCTTTCAAGCGTTGTAAAGGAGACACTCGAAGCAGGAAAATCTCGCCACTAAATGAGGACCGCAGCGTACGAGGGAATTTAAACTCTCGTTTTCAGCTCGCTTCGGCGCGCCCGAAGCAGCCGACGCGGCCGCTATGTCCACGTGATCCCTCCTAGCACGTCACGCCGACGGTGGCGCCAGCTTTTCCAGTGGTGGAGCTCGAGGCCAATAGGCGCGCTCCCCAGACTTTTCTTTCCCGGCTTACCTATCACGTGTCTGGGCCACTGACAAAACGGAAATACTCCAATTACCATTCAGTCCGATTTCTTTTATTTTCTTCGGCGACAACACACATGTAACAAAATTATTAAGGCGAAAACCTCACAGTTCTTACACGTTGCGATTGCAGAAAGCGTGACAAGAGGTTGCTACCAGCTTCGCAACTGCCGGTTTACCGTCTCCGGTAACCCGGCATTCTGTCGCGAGTAGCAACCGTCACGAGTCAGTAAGTACGTCATAGGGATAAGCTAAAACTATACAGTTTTAGTCTGTCGGCAAATGTCATATCGGTTGCGGTTTACCGGGTTATAACGGAGCCGTGGACGGCAGCACAGAAGCTGGCGGCGACAGCTTGTGAAGCTTTGGGCGCTAGAACGTGTTTGAAAAATAGTTTGCGTCACGTGAGAGTTGTCTATGAAGAAAAATCATAAAAGGACTGCACATTAATGATTACGTCCCTACTGACGCTTTACAACGGCAGTTAAGTCCAATATGGCAGGTCACTTTAGTATTTGATGTTAAACTATACAAGGTGTCGCTACCAGCGTTGTAGCCGTCGTACATCTTTCCGGGAAACCGTTATTCCGAAAACGCTAATACGTTTACGGAAAAGCTAAAGCGCTGCATGAGATAGATTCAAGGTAATCTGAAAACTTCTTGGCGTTTGCGAATTACTGGGTTACCGGAGGCGTAAATGGGAGCGGCTGGGTTGGTGGCGCCAACTGCTTGCGCAGAGCTGAACGAGACAACAGAGCTATTTGCAATGACCAAGTGAATTCTATTTCGCTGGTGGTGTAATTTACTATATTTTTTGGGGCGGGAGGGGGGCAGAGGAGCAATTATGAACACGTTGCAACCTTTTGAATGTTCTGCCTTCTTTCGAAAAGAACACCCACAGAACACGAAAAGGTATCTCTATAAGGCATTGTAATTGGACGAAACGTCACGAGATGTCGCTACCGGCGTTATAGCTGCGGTAGATCTCTCAGCTAACCCCGCACTCCGCAAACGCCAATACGCTTACGGACAAGCCAAAACTCTCCTCTTCCTCTATTAGAGAGGTTTAGCTTGCCCGGTATTCCGGCAAAACGCAGGCGGCGTTGGGGCGGAGGTATAAACGTGAGCGGTCTGCATGGTGCAGCCACCTGGTGACGCGGTGCTCAAACAGACAGAAGCAGCTAATATTGCGTTAACCGAGTGTATTCTTCTTCGCTGAAGGTGTAAATTTTCGGTACTGGCGTAATCGAGTTGCTCCCAAACATTTACACTCACAACAAAGTAAAATACCCTCTGTTACTGCAATATTACCTGTTTCTGCTTGTTTGAGCACCGCGTCACCAGGTGGCTGCACCATGCAGACCGCTCACGTTTATACCTCCGCCCCAACGCCGCCTGCGTTTTGCCGGAATACCGCACAAGCTAAACCTCTCCGATGTCTTGTTATCCACGGGCCGTCGCGTGAACCCGGCTGAAGTAAACGACGTTCGACCGCTGCATAGCGGTCACTTGCCGCATTCTCCCAGGCTCCGTCTGCCGATGCACTTTCGTCTCCTATCCTCTTTCCTCGGCCAGTGAACGGACTGCGACACGCCGTGCATCTGGGTCGGCCGCTCACGAACACTCACTCTCTGCCCGGGGAACGAGATAAGGAGCCTCCGGCAGAAAAAAACAACAACGAAGAAACAAAAACAAAAAACGCGGTGCAGCCAAACAATGGAGCGCGAGCCCCGAAACTACGTGCGTACGTACACCGCCGGAGGCGCATTACAGTCGCGGCAAACGAAAGCCCGTTCTTCGGCCACGCTCGGCATACACGCCGGGCCGATACGACGAAGCGTTTTAAACGTGTCGCCACGAACAACGGGCGCCGACGGGCTGCCGGCTGTCATTAAGGACGGCGACACAACGACGACGAGGGCGATAATTGGCCGGTTGCATAATGACGAAGCGATCGACTTGTGCCGCATTCCTCGTGTCGCCCAAAAGAGAATGCGAGGCTGACGAAATTCGCATCCCAATTTTCTTCGCGATTTGAAAACGCGGCCAGCTATACGAATTCCCAACGCTGTTATTAAGACGCGGTCTATGTACAGCGAGAGAGAGAGAGAGAGAGAAAAGACACCGAGCCATACGCTTTCTCAATCGGACTTGAGGACGCATCATGTGTCAGTCGCTGGCACACAGAGCGTCGACTTAGCAGTCGCGAGTAAAACTGACCTCCCTCCCCTATTCTATTGTCATCACGTCAGCTTTTCCCTCTCCCTTTTCTTTGCAACAGATAGCAAGGATGTCGGGGTTCTTTGTACTAGAGGGTGTTTTCATGTATTATGACTACACCTTTACCACAATTAAGAGAACCTTCAGTTTAGTGATGCCCAGTCACACTTCGATAAATTTGGGGGGATGAAGGGGGGTAGGTAAATAGTGGTGAGGACTGTTACATTGGCCACACGACAGAACATGCATGTGGGGCGGCATAAAATAAAATTCAGCTGAGAATAGCCACGCGTTCGTCTCCATTGCCTTTATGTACATGTTTTATAGAGACACTGAATGGAAAAATGATTTGAACTGTGAATTAAATAAACCTACCGGAGCACAGAAAAAATATCACTGCTAATCCACTCCCGTGAAGGTGGCTGGTCAGCGAAGCTGTAGAGATGTTGCGCCTAATGTAGGGCAACTTGTCAAACATTGATCCCATGATGTGCGCCTATTACACCCATTGTTTAATTAAAAGTGACGTATGACACCAACACACTTTTCAATGCAGTTTACAAAACCTTAATTTTGTTTATTACTTTGAAACTACTGGTACAACTTCTTTGTGGTCGCTATGATGCACACAGTTTTCCGTTCTTATTTGAGAGATGTCTTTTCGCCAAAGTTAAATCGATGCATGACCTGCGTACGGTAGTTGGTTGAATCGGATCGTTGAAGTAACCGAGGCCAAAGACTTGCACGAAGTGGGTGAACCACTCCGTTTCCGGCTTTGAGACGTCTACGTTTAAAGTGTCCGACAACGACCAAACGTCTATTAGGGATTGGCGGCAACGTACGTTGACCAACGCGGAAATGCGAGCGCTAGCTCGTTATCAATCATGTGGTTTGACGGCTTTTTTATTATTATTAGTTCTGCGTTTGGTACTGAAACGAAAGCCGTGCTGCGTGTTCGCTTCACGCCTGTGCCTTATGTGGGTATGAGCCGTTGCTCCAGGCTCTGCATTGCCGCCGGGATCGGCCCAATGGGTTTTCTGTCGACGTGAGGGACGCGGGAAAAAAATCCCGGAATCATAGCCATAGACAGCTTCGCTGTAAAAAAAAAAAAGAGAAGCCACCCTTACCGAGAAGACGGTTGCTGTAATTAAGACAGCAAAGCCGCAAACAAGAAAAGGCGGGTGTCGACGACGCCTTGGAACTTTTCGCACCAGGAGTCGTAGCGCCATGGATTTCGAAGGCGCGTCTGCTGAGGCCTAGCTTACCGATAAAGACGAATTACATGTTCTAAAAAAAGAGAAAAAAAAAGGAAAAAAGGAAAGCTACGACTGAACTCCGGAAGTTTAAAGCACTTTTATTGAGCCACTACGCGCAAAATTAAGAAGAAAAAGAAAAGAGGTCTAAGACGTCACATGCACTGCCGTATCGGCGCTGGTGTTTCCGTGTGAAAGTGAAGAAATAATTTTCTAGGCTTAGCTTTTCTTCTAATAAACAACCTAACCGCCGAATTAATGAGCGTATACTTTGCAACGGATACTTTACTGTGGAAACCTAAGTCTATCTTTGGTGTGCTTTTACGAGCGATCGAAATTCGTAGGACGCAGGAAAAAAAGAAGGGAAAAGAAAACTCGCCCGAAAGTCGCTACACCATTGACGATTCATGGGCACGTTCGCTCTAAAGTTGTGGGCATATTAGCGCTGTACTATGGTAGGCTCAAGTGACCGAGTCGGTGCGTACATTCACATACTCCTTCTGCTTACTTTTGCGTAATTGTTTTTTTTTGTTCTTTAACCTTGTTTGACGCACCGAGTGTGTCATTTTTTTAAGTGTGCCACCGTGCGTGTAATTGCTACAGACAGCTGTCGCACACCTCCCTCCACCCGCAAGGACGCAGCCTACATTTTGAAGGCGCTCAAGCTCCCGAACGCCCCGGCGTAAATTGTATCCGAACAATTCACCGTTCCCGATAATAAGCTGGACCTCCATCGCATAGCGGTATAATACTTTGGAGAACGAAAAGACACGAAAAACCTTTCAGCGATAACTATACAGACGAAGCCAACCTCACGTTCCTTCCCGCCCGCGACATGCACAAGCGCCGATCGCTCCCCCTGGCGGACAGATTCTAACGCCAACGGTCGCTTCCTCTAAAGCCCCTTAAACTTCGTAAAGTAGTGACACTCTACTCCTTCGCCTCCACACGTCCTCGTTTCTCCTCTATTTCACGCTCCCTCCTCGACCGTGGTACCGCCTACACCGCTCGAGCGTAGCAACGGCGCCAACATGCGCTCCTCGCCACTTCGTAGACGCTTCGCGAGCGAAAATGGCGCCGAAGCACGGCGCGAGGGCCCACGTGACGCTATTAGGCCAATAGCGACGCGGCGTCGGCCTCGGCAAGAGCGCGCGAAGAGGAGGCGGCATTCTTCAAAGCGAGGGGCTTTAGCCTCCTCCTCTCCCGTCGGAGGAAGCGCGCACCATGAAGCTTGCGCTGGTGCGCGTTGTGCTACCGGTGTTGAAACGTTGGCACGCGTGGCCTCGTCATACCGCAAGGTTGGTCTACAGCACTTTTTCGTGTGTGTGTCGCTCATGGTGCCACAACAGCCTAGAAATGAACACGAAACACGCCGAGACCACCCGCGAAACTGCTCGTTTCAGATAAAAGCGCACGACAGACGAGCGTCGCGCTGTGTATACGAAGAGTCAAATCGCGATTTCTTTTCCTGCTCGCGCGCATTCGTTTGATATACGCGTCTCGTGATAAATCGAGTGGCCCTTAACGTATACACACTGTGATAATGTTTTCGTAAGCTTCGTACGGGCGCGTTGACGCACTGCCATGACCCCTTTCGGAAAGAAGCGCGCTGCGGGGCCAGCTGATGGGACAAACGTTGTTCGCAGTTGAGTGAGCAATGCGGAAACGCATGTAAATTCAATAGCTTTGTTTCGGTAGCGATGAAAAGGGCTAATCTCGCGGGTGTTTCGAGCATTTTATTTATTATATATTTATTTTTATTTGTACATACCGCAGCGCAATAAAAGCTGTAGCAGGAATGGATTAACAGAGGGGAATTATACAGGGAAAAGTACGATACAAGGATGAGGATGACGTGTAGGACCATTCATCCTCGATGGCAGATACAATACTTCGGCGCGAGCATGAGCGAATAGACCCAGGTCAGGAATTCCAGTCTTCTATCGAACGAGGGATAAAGCTGAATTTAAACATATTACTGCATGCAAAGTCGGGCATCAAATTCAAGTTATGATGTCGTCTCGTCGACGACTTTGGCGCGAGGATAGTATAGCTTTTTGAAAGTCTAACGGAAGCACTGACGATGCTGTGCAAGAAATCCAACGATGCTATGCGGCGACGCGAACAGAGCGAACTTAAATTCAAGGAACGAAGTGCACCAGTGGTCAACACGTGGTCTGGGAGCCTGGCCGGGAAGCGGCTGCATGACTGAACGACCGCTGCAGTAGTTTACGTAACTGGCAATTGCACACTGTTTATCAACCCACGCACTACGCATGGGTTAGCCGCGATGACAGTACCCGTCTGATCATCGTTGAAGACTTCTATGGGGACATTTAAAAAGCAGACAAGAAATGGTTTGCTCAGTCAGCGCTAGAAATGTTTGGTTTGAAGTGCCGCACTAATCCAAGTCACTCAACTATACACAACGACGGTCGTGCGTAGACTTAGCTTTGACCGAGATTCTCCTTTTTTTATTTATCTTTTGACTAATGAAAAAAAAAAACAAATAACGTTTATGATGCTTTGAGGTTCACCAAACAACCGCAGATGTCCCTGCCAGTGCGACCGCCACCGGCCACGTCTACGAAGTGACGTTCCGATGCTCCGTAAGCGTCCGTAACACTTCTCTTACGTCTCCATCGACAGATTATATAGTAGAACACACAGCCCGTGTTCAGTGCAGCAAATATTATACGCGTTTCGGCAAACAAAACATCGCGAGATGTCGCCAACGGCGTTGCTATACTGACATCTGCGTCTAATATCAGTATCCCGCTGTACGTACCCGCTATATAGGGGACGATGCGATACAGAGGGTCTATATCATAATACCCCAAAGGCTGCCTCTATTACCTTTTCGACTGTCCAGGCGAACGTTCCGCGATACAAGTACACACACACACACAGCCACGAAGAGAGAGAGAATAAGTGAAATTACGCAAAAAAAATATGAAAGAAATCCACGAGGTACCTTATACGGCCAGACATTTTTTTTCGAGCAGAACAAGAACGAAAACGTAAATAGACTGTGCCCTCTTCACCAAACACACACAAACACTGCGAAACTACGCCGCTTCCACTGGATTACATTTAAGAAGCAGGCTTCACTTCCGTATCAAGGTGTAAATGTTGACTTTGCCAATTAATAAAGCGCCACGAGTTCTTCGTTCCACTGTAGTGCACACGTCGCCAAGGTTTAATCGAAGCTGCACAATAATTTAGAACAACCAATTCGTCAGTAAACAATAATAATAAATAATAAGCAATTTAGCAGAGGTCTCAAGAGCGGCGCCGTGTTTCTATATATGCGTGCCAAAAATGTGCTACGAACGCACTGCTGCTCCGCTTAGTTCGGTCGCACTTACCCCATGATCACACACGGAGGGAAGGAAGCTCGGCCTGTTCAACGCAATGGAACAAATAGCAATATCACAGAGCACTATGAACGACAAAACCACAATGCACACAAAAGGTTCCTATACCTGCTCATAAAACATATAGTTCTTAAATGTTATTTTCCAGAGCGGAGACGAGACAACCGAGTAGACAAGACAGATCGCTGACAATCAACCTCGCTTATATGCTCTCCTCTGGATCACTGATTACGGCCTACACGGTCTGTAGAATCCATCGGTAAACATGAGCTGATAGTCAGCGCTGAAAAATATCAACGTGCCAGACCAACTAGCTAAACAGTACGTTTTTGCAAATCTGTGTACTTAAAGCGACAGTAAGTTAAACATCAAGTCTGTTCGGACTATTGAGATATTCTTTCAAAACTTTAAATTCACTTTCATAACTCCGGTGGATAAATGTTGACTGGTTACTACGCTTTTTTTTCATATATAGCAGGCAACGTTATACTAAGACGAGAAGGATTTCCCTTGCTGGCATGCACTCACGACATAAAAAAATAAAATAAACAAAATACAGCTAGTGCGTCGCACATGGAAAAAAGATATAGGGATGCGTCATGTATTTCGATTACGGGTGGGCGAATACCAAATGTTTCGAATACGAATCGTATACGAATTGCATCGAATATGGAATTGACTGTCAATAGCCAAACGCTGACGCATATATTTATGACGCGAATACATATTTCCATAAAATCTGGCCTATAGACGCTTGTACTGGCTAGTGAACAAAGACAGCGAACTATTTGCGATCAGTTTTATACAACGATTAGTAATTGTCATTAAAAAAGAATGCCGAAGGAATAGCCTCTCAACAAGTTTAGGGCATGGTTGCAAACCAGCTGACTTTCCAAGAATGAGACGTGTGACTAGCTTTCGAAAAGCGTTAAATAAATGGTTACCGAAAGAAGACCGGGAACTGAAAAGAAGAAAGAGAGAAAAAAAGCAGAAAGAAAAAAGAAGGAGGAAGACCACACGCTGACGGATTTGTGTGCCGTATAGATAGATGCATGTAATAGGGCCGGTTGCAAGGAAAGCATCACTGGTTGTAGCGTAAAAGATAAGACGGCCACGTACCGTATGTGACTAGACTTCCATAAAACTACAAAAAAAAAGCAGACCTAAAGGAAAACTCGCAGGTTGTAACGTAGCTCCCGCACCGTGCTCGCACCGAAAGTGCGGGCACATCAGTGTGACGTCACGGATTTCAAGGTTATTCCTTCGTATTACGGTCATTCGAACACAAGAGAATTTATCGAAGCTTCCTGTATAGATGGCGCCATTCGTTCATTTTAAATGCAAAGTATATTCTTTCTTCATCCACAAACAGTTCACCGGACAGAAGACCAACGACGTCAAGGGAAGCAAGCTAGTGCGGGAACTTCAAAGGAGCGTCGCCACCAGCGCTTTCATTTATTTTTGTGCACACATACCTGATGGCTTATCGGGCATTCGCTCGCAATAACGACAATTTATTTAAGTGTCCTATAGCAAGACAACTCAGTTATGCAGCTTAGCCTAACATTTCTATTTAGCCTGAGTCTTATATCGTGGCCTCTGCGTTGGCTCTTTTATCGGCGCAGATAGCTTTGTGCCAACGGGGCACGTCTCGTCGCCGTTGAAATTCGACCTCCGCGATTGCGGACGAGAAGAGGCGACCTTGTGCTGTAATATACATACACCACGACTGCGTCATGTTGCGATCGCAAAGAAAGACCACGCCCTCCTGCATACAGCCTCGCCCGTGTGGATGAGGAAAGATAACGAAGCAAGTTCTATGCGGGCCATTTATTTATTTATTTATTTATTTATTTATTTATTTATTTATGTAGGGTGTTTCAGCGAACACGTTGAATAATGTTTAAAAGTTGCTTGTGGCAGAGGGCACAATTCTAGTCCGTGAGCTGGTCTACTCGATGAGGTGGACATTAATTCCACAAACAAACCGAAATGTATAATCGACGAATTAACAAATATTAAAAATTTCGTTTCAACTAATTATCTTATGGCTCATGTTGCAACTTACAAATTCTGGCGGGTGAGACTGCAAGGCATAGCCAGTGGAAAAGAATTGTGTGGCTGACACCATTTGAGACATAGGCGCCATCAAACTTGCGGTAAAAGATGCACTTTCGTTGCAATTACTTTCTTAACAAAACGCCGTTTCATGCATTGAAGCGCAAAAGTAAGTGGAGCGCCTATATATGCATTTCTCAGCAAAAGTTCGGGAATTAATATATACCGAAACTCGTTGCTATCCTGACAACTCGTTGCAAGTGCATCCGCCCTGCAAACTCCTGGCTAGAATTTCTGAACTGCAATATTTGCCATAAGGTAATTTGTTAGAAACGTAATTAGTGAATTTTTGTTAATTAGGCGAACATGCACTTCGATTTCTTGTGCAAGTAATGCCCGCCTCTTCGAGCAGGCGAGCTCATGGACTTGTTAGAATTCTGCTATCTGGCACGGGCAACTTAAAGACATTATTGAATGTGTTCGCTGAAACACCTGATATATACTATATATGTGCGGATTCCATCCAATTTTGTTAAAGTTCCCGAAAGCCAAGCCAGCACTCGGACCTCGCACAGTGTTCGCCAAACACTCTTCTCGGCACTGCACTATATTGCACACGCTTCCTGCACGAAGCGAAAGTGGGACTTTGCAAGTACGCAGGCTAACAAAAAACTCAAATTAAAATTAAATTTTGTTGTTCTTGCAAGCCGAAACCCCGATACGATTATGAGGCCCGCTGTAGTGGGAGATTCCAGATTAATTTCGAAACACCAGGGGTTCTTTAACGCGCACGCAATTCGCACGGTACACGGGCGTGTTCTTTTTTTTTTTTTCTTTTTTTTGCATTTCGGCCCCGATCGAAATGCAGTCGCCGCGGCGGGGTTTTTCTTCTCGCGCCCTCGGGCTTAGCAGCGGAACGCCAAAGTCACTACACCACCAAGGCGCGTATGGAAAACACTTACAGGCTATATTAATTTGATACTGAAGTTGGTCTCCAAATGCAGGAACTGACGTCATCGGCATTATCGTGATGTCACGACAAATAGCGAAACTTGCTGAAGTCGTCTAGCAATGAGGCTAGATACGATGATGTTGCTTAATAAAAAAAATAACAATAAACAAGTGCCGCGGACTGCTAAGCAGAATCAAATTTGAGACTGTGAGACCTATGCGTTCCGTGTTTCTGCGTTGTGTTCTCTCCCCCCCCCCCCTTTCCCCAACCCGCAAGATTTTCGGAGATCGACAAGAGATCTTCGCTAGCAATGCGACTGCGCCCGAATCGGGAAGGTGCCACATGTTTAGCTGATCCTACGACCAGTATACTGTGCGGCCAAATTTCACGATGGGTGGCTAAGAAAGAATGAAAGAAACAAACGAAAGAAAAAAAGAATCTTGCATAGACGCCCCCCGAGTCGCATGAGCGAGTCAACTTCGACCGCGGGCACCACGCGCAATACAAACGTGCACGAGTTTTGGTAAGCAGCAGCCCTAAAAAGACGAGGACGAACAGGATCGCAACACCTGGGAGGATATTCTATAAGAGTCCACCTAGTGAACTGTCCAATTCAACCGCCGCTTATTGGCTGGGGCCGCTCGTCTCCTCCTCGCTCGCACAGCTCCATCCAGTCAACACATCAGCAGCGGCGGAAATGGACAGCTCCACTAGGTGGACTCTTACAGAATGACCCCTCTAGGCCTCGTCTTTTTAGCGCTGCCGCTTGTCAAACATGACCTTCTACCAAGTCGCACAAATTTCGCCTACTATTGCAGTAAGCGTTTTGGACTATACAGAGGACGCAATCGGCCTGCGCCCCATACGCAACAACCCAAACTCCGCTTCGATCTAGAGCAGCTGGGACTCGAGGGGTTCGCGTACGCAAACGCAGCCTTCAGCCGTCTGCGTCCCCTAACCCACATAGAACTCTCTAACAGACGGCGCGGAGTTATCGAGATGACGCAGCCCACGCGAACAGCGTAACAGAAACGACCTATTCGGTGCCGAAGCCGTGACATAGGGCACTCTCGCCACATGTGGCAGACGGCAGCAGGCGACACCCCGAAAGAAAAGATAGAGAAACCAAGAGGGGGGGAAACGAAAGCGATGGCAAAGCCGAGCAGCCACACAGTGATGGTTCTTCCGCGGACACGGGCCGTGTATAGCCAGCCAGCCAGCACCCCGAGGACTTAAAGCGCGCTCGCGAGACCATGCGACGACGCGGCGCGAAGCGAGGTCACGACACGCACGACTTTCGGGTGCACTCCGCGATCTCTCGTCTCCCGCGGCCGTGAAAAAATTCCTCCCAGCCGGGCACAACGGGCGGCGGCGCGTTTTCGAGGACGCGGTTGCCGCCGCAGGGAAACCCGAAATGCCAACCCGGTGCGACTGGACATTCACTTAGGCGGTGCCCGCTCGAGCTACGCACCACGCAAGTAGGCGAGACGGCGAAGTTACGGCCACGCCGTGGTCTACACAACGCCGTCGGCGCAATAAACCGTGCGAAGGAGACGCGTGTAGCTGGCGGGGAAAGGCCCTCTGGCGCCTGCGTGAGTAGTGGCCGTAAAGAGTGGAAATGAGTAGCGACGGCTCGCTTAATTAGAAGACGCCCAGGGGTCGCTAGGAGCCTCCATTGTTGGCCTTATTTCTAAGGCATCGCAGGAATTAAGCCCCGCAAGAATAGAGATCAGCTGGCGTATAATTACGCGAAAAAGACGCAACCGCAGTGGGACACTTTCACAAGTCCAGCGCTCGTCTCGTCAGTGTGTCCTTGCGCGGTTGTGGTTGCCTTTCTATATCTTTGTTTTGTTTTCTTTTTGTACGTAAACAATTGCGCTAACATATATGCGCCAAACAGCTGACCAAGATGCTCTTGTGACATAGATCTACCTGCAGCTTTCATCCTCAGTGAAGCAGAAGCCTCGCAACGACAGAGACAGGCAGATAGATGTCGTATAAGATTGATTTACTTCTTATTACTTTAGGTATTCTGCTGCCTTTCCTGCTTATCAGGTTAATTCGGGAGTCGCGTTTTTCATTTTCGCGAGAATGGGCACAAGCGTTCCTTAGTGCATATTGCCTTTGCTGCTCCAGCCTTGAACTCCGTCCGAGTTTGTTTTAATGTCTGCCACGTACTTATTCAGCGTATATTCAATTATTATTACTTATTCGTCTTTCAAATTTCCTGATCACTCGTATATGTTGTATTGATTTTATACTTGTTTTGCTCCTTCCAGCTGCTTCGGCCTTGATTTGGGTCTGCAGTATTCCATAAGTTAATAAATAAATAAATAAATAAATAAATAAATAAAAATAACAGAAAAGCTGAGAGATCCGATAGCATACGCTACTCGGCGTTGGGGCGGTGTACGACGGTGTACGAAGAACTCCGGAAAAGCTGGGAAGGGCGAGGAGGCGGTGACGCCTAAGACGTTAAGCAGGCAGTGCCAAAAGTTCACAGTATACCGGTTCCTCGAAAAAGTCGAACGTAAGGCCAGCTTTAGCTTTAAGCTACATTGAAACAGTACACAACACTGTGTTGGTCGCGCACACTTTTGTAGAAGTTCACGTACAGGAAACTTAAAATTCAGTCTGCGCGCACGGGCTCATGAAATATACCGCTTTTTTTTTTTTTTCAGATGCCGCATCCCATAAACGTTCGACGCCGCGAACCTTCACGCCAAAGATAACTGTTGGCATGAAATGCTGCTAAATACGCGTGTGTATTTCTATCGCGACAAAAGATAATTCACTTAACGCTCTACGAAGCAAAGACAAAATGCGAAGAACAAATAAACAGGTTATAGTGTATCGTACAGCCAAACACAAAAGCACAGTTACAACGAAGCTGAAGGGGGAACCAGAAGGGCGTCGCGATATCAATTACTACCATGTGCTGCAATATGGATATCGCAGGGAATTTCAAAGGGAACTTCACTTACTTCGTCATATCCATTATTTAGTTATACCGCGTTTCGTTTTAAGGCCTCACTATATACCATTTGGCTCAGCTGTCCGTGTTAAAAAAAAAAAAAAAAAGAAAGCACCATTTTTGGCGCACTGCGAGGCGCGCAAAAGGGCTCTGCGTATTGTTAGCACGGAAGTAACGGAAAGGGGGCTTGCTTCTGAACGCAGGGAAAACAGGCATTAGACCACGCGGAACGCGCGCGACACCGGAACTATATTACAGTAGAAACAAAACTGGTGCCAGCGGTGCAAACAACCCTAATTTCTATGCACGTGCACGTTTTCCGGGGTAGCTTAGAGACACACCGCGACTTATTCTAGCAGTCGGGTCTCGCCACGCGGCTGTTCCGCGGCACCTAACAGTCAGTACCAGTGATAAACTTCCTCGAGGAAGTCACTGCACAAACGAACTGTCTTTTTCTTTTCTTTTTACTTAGTCACTCTGTTGTAAATAATTGCTTTCTTTTTACTCTATACTATCCTCTTTTCCTACTCTTTTGCCCCCGCTTCTGGCCGCTGTTCAGGTGTCAGCAGACTGCGCTTGGTAGCTACTGCGCTCAGAGTGGCAGTTTCCTTCACTTCTTTCTCCTTTACTTATCTATCCGTTTACAGGCACAACGCTATGTTTATGATTTCACGCCTAAAATCTTCGTTTAGCGGGCGTTTGGAGAACGCTGGAAAAAGAAAGAAGTTGACGCTAGGAAGAAAAAGAAACGAAACTAGCTGGCAATCAACGTCACTCAAGGTGCCAACGTCCGTTTCCGTCTCAATCTCTCTGTATTATTACAGCCAGTGTTGTGTTTCGTCGGGGCAGTGAGCATTGCAGTCAGCAGGCCATCTACCCTGACGGTTTTCGGAGCAGCGGCGCGCACTCACGTGACAGCCACGTCAAAAAAGCGGCAGTGGTGAACCACTTGCCACGCATATAGCCACCATCAATCAGCCGCAACGACCATTTTACACACAGAAAACTTCAACCGAGCCACTGTTGAAAGCATCAGCCGCGAGAAGGCCACGCCGCGCAGCACCAAAATGACAACGGTGTCTGGCACAACTCGTCCCGAAAAGAAAGGAGGCGGGGGCATTTTTCTCAACGACAACAGATCACCTGTCGCAGCGTCGCAACAGGGGCAGACCGGAGCATACTGCGAGAGAGAAGTGGTTCTTGAAAGGATAAGGAAAGGTTGACGCTGTTTTCTGCAGCCCTTGTGGGAAGCATAGTGCGACATCTAAGAGCAGATTTTTCCCTTTTTCAAAACGTGACTGAGTGGCGTCGCCTAGTGGGAGAATCTGAACTACACGCAAGGTGGCGGCAGTGGTACCTTGTCCTTATAGTGTAGATTAATTACGTCTCTGTAATTTTAGAAATATTCGGACCTGAAGAGAGGCTTTGCAAGCCAGAAAAGATGCAAGACTTGAACACGCGCGAAGACGCCGCCCTGAGGTTCTCGCGTCAGTTCACCGTGACGTCACCGACGTTGACAACGCCCACTTTGTCTAGTTGACTGTCCACCGGCAGACAAAAAAACTGCATCGCATTCTACGTGCACGAAAGATTTAACCTTGCGAGTTTCGAGAACTTCATGCACAAAAACGGCCCAAATACGAGAAAACAAAAATACGCGACATCCCAGGGACGTAACGGCACTGAGAACTTGGTCTTTGTTTATTGCGTTTGTAAATATTCTTTTCATATTTTTTTTCGTCAAATGAATCAAATTAAGGTCTGTTTGAGCAGTTTAAAGTGATTTACTGTTGCAGTTCGGAGTGCCTCGAAATAGTTGCTGAACGATATACCCTTGAGTAACGGTTAGGCTCGACGCTCGCTGGATGGATGGATGGATGGATGGATGGATGGATGGATGGATGGATGGGTGGGTGGGTGGATGGATGGATGGATAAGGTTGAACGCTTTAACTCGGGCGGCGGCACACACCACCTTGCCGTGACTATAATTGCAGTAAAATATTTTGTACTTATTAGAGGGTGAAATTTCATTCTTGCCTTGATTTTAGCCGGCAATAAGATAACCTCCGGTTGGTTATTTGTACCCGCCTAAAGTCTATTTTGACTCCGCCGTCCCTAAACCCCGAAGCTTTGCAAGAATCAGCCCCGTCGCTCTGAACTGTAGGACGAAACCCTTTACAGGATTGTAGGCGAAACCCTTTCCTCCCCCTCTCCCCATACACCGCATAACGTGTCTATCCCTTGGTACTTGACTCGCTGCGACTTAATCCGGAATAATCCCACCCTGGCCACAAACAACAAAGAGCTTCCCCTAGAATTATCGCGGATATTTTCTTGGGCAGTTACGTGCTGGAAAGTACCGTATGTTCCCAGCGCTGGTTTAGTGTGCATCTCTATTTTTCACCGACCCCTCTCGGTTTCTTTAACCCTATTAGTAACCGATATTTCTGGGTTTGCGCCCGCGCTGCAGTCCAAATATGTGGCAATTTTCTGGTTTGCTTCCTCCATTTCGTGTCAACGTTCCACCATGCACAAGTAACTAAAAACCTTCCTAGCCAACCGCTTTCCAGCCACTTATCTCAATCGCTCCTCAATTTCTATCTTGCTGCTAGCCTCCCTGCCTCCTCGAATGACGTCCATCCCATGTCACCCTGTATTCCCTTATTCGGTGTATTTCCAAAAGCTCCTAAAGCAAGCCTACCTACCCCGCGTTGCTTAATTTTCAACCTTGCACGAACCTCTGATCGCATGCACACGACTGCACTGCCGAAAGTCAGACTGGGAACCATGACCCCTTCTGCGCCAGACCACAGGAGTGACACCAATCGATTGGGCACGCGAAATGACAACACGTGAAAGTGGACATATGATCCGGACCCGCGTTCCACTGGCGAGCTACACGGCATAATTTTCGCGCAGTCGTCAGCGTTAGATTACGTCACGAACGATTTCCAAAATGAACACCAGGCGACACGGTTCGACGCGGGACAGGCGGTGTTCCAGGGTACGCTGGCGAAAGAACGGTGACCTTACAGCACCGTCACACGGTGAAACGCAGTGCAAGAAGACCGCGTTGAAGGGCGAGCATCGCCGTCACGCGCTCGCTAAACCCACGTCACAAGTGCATGACGAGACAAGCAACGCATGCAGCTTTGCGTGCAACTGCACCCCTAGGAAACGTGACTCAACAGCCGACAGATGTGAACCTCGGCTACGGCGAGCCGAACAGCTGTTTGTTTCTACAACGCGTAGCTAGAGCGCGCGTGGCTTACGTGGAGGTATGTCGGTCGACCCCGACGGCGTACTCCAAGAGGCGAGTCGTCGACACCACCCACAGCTTGCAGGGGTGTTCGCCTTCGGAGAAAAAACGAGAAAGAGCCAGGCAACACAGGTGGGCGCGAAACCTCGGCGATCTTGCACAGGCCCTTTCTCGCCCTTGCCGAAATGTGTTCTTTCTTTCCTTCTCTCTTGGGTCAGCGAGGCACTGGAAGCAGTAACCAGTGTGGCGATGCCGCAGGCTGCAGAGGCGAAGGACGGTACCGGGCCCTCACGGACAAGGAGATGCGACAACACGCACACGACCTCGAAGAACACGACGCACCGTCGTCCGCTCCCACACAGTCTTGCGAGATGGTCTGGCTCACACGAGGTTGTTAAAGGCTGCACTGGGAAAGGCGCTGGACGCGTGCTGGACGGTCACTCCTCGAAGACAAGAAGCTGCTCGGCTGCAGCCGGTCTCCCAGACAGACCCGTCGTGAACTACTTCGACGAAGCCTCCCTCCTCGCGCTACGCACTTCGTAGCGCGCGACCACCGCTGGCACGCGCGTCGACGCTCACGTCCGCCCGCGAAACCGCAGTCGCCGACTCCGGCGAGACCAGGCAGCGGCCGCTGTCAAAACGGCCGCAGGCGGAGAGACGAGAGGGCGTTGAGCGGAGGAGAAGAGCGAGGGATGGGAGAGGGGGGAAACAACGTTCAAAACAGATGGACGAAGAGAAGGGAACTAAAGTTTGCACGCTCGCGTCTAGAGAGAGGGAGAGAGTTCGACGGACACCTGTGACACGGCGAAAACGACGGTTCCCGCACTAGAAGTAGTTATAGTAAAGGGGTTCCCGATGAAAGAGGAAGAGGGAGCCGTAACCGTTTCTCACTCCACTGTAGAGAGATGGAAAGAGCTGAGAAGGAAAGAAGTCGTATAACGGCACCGACGGCGGCTTTTCAAACCGAGGCGAGACCCATCGAAAAAAGGAGAGCGCGGAGTATAGAAGGGAGGGAGGCGGGCGAAAACAAAAGTGGCCTTCGCCGAGCTCTAACGAAGGCGTTGCTCCCGAGGATGAAGAGGAGGTCACCGCGGCCGGGTACAGACTGAGCAGAAAGCAGCGCAGTGTGTGTGTGTCTTGGGAGAGGGAGGCGTTGGGAGAGAGTTAGTGCGTGTGGAGTGCGTGAGCAGAGGAAATGGATTGTGGACGGAGCGCGTGGTAGGAAATAAATGAAACGCGGCGGTATAAGAGATAGCGGGGCGTTCGGAGAGAAAGGCACACGGGGCTTGAGGCGGAAAGACCGGGGCGGCGATCAGAAAAAGCGATCGAAATTCCGCGCACTCAGACATTAAAGCGTCCGCGGAGGTGGAAGGCAACAGGTGGACGCGGTTGCAGCGGAGCAGGTGCACCGGAGTTTGCGCGAACAGCGACAGAAACGAGACTGTGCGCAAAGCGGTGGCGAACGCTACGGTTCAACAAGGGAGAGAGAGAGAAAGAGAGAGAGAGAGTAAGAAAAATACAGTGACGCCTGCTTATAACTAAATCGCTTGATACGAGATATGGCGTTCGTTGAAACTTCTCGTATTCCCGACTGCAGCCCATGAACTTCAGACCGAATAATTCGACGTGGAGTGACGTCAGACTGCGCTTAGTACGAAGTAGAGAGCGGGGAATTTCGCATGGGACGTTTGGGACCGTTCGGTGCCGCCTACACGATGCATTTGCGTCTACAAGCACTAACTTGAAGAGGCGAGGAGCACTGCGAAGGTCACTCCGACGTGGGGGAAGCTCCTTGGGACTGACTGCGTCAGGCTATGACAACTGACAGACGAGGCTGCTGCTGATCATGTACGTTAGCATCTCTCCACTGCCGCGTCCCAACCATCTAGCTCGGCTTTCTTTCGGTATAGATATGGAGAGCTCCAGTGTAGTTGCAGTGCAAGTGCCGCGTTACTATGAGTCTCTCAGAGCGTATCCGCTTTTAACGAAATACCGCTTATAACGAAGTTAGTATCCTGTCGGATGACTGTTATAACGATGTTTTACTTAATAGAGAGAGAGAGAGAGAGAATGCGAAGAGGAAGGGCCGCTATTTTCTGTAACCTTTTAGGGAGCACGGCTCAGAGCCTCGGGGAAGGAGAGAGGTGTTACTTTATGCTTAAATGACGGCTCGAGGACTATTTGGGAAAGTGAGTGTACCACGGAAGAGCGATAGCACTATGCGTGATCTCGCTATGGACGCTTCGACATGCAGAAGCAGCTGTCAGGAGAGACGGATAACGGCTGTAATCCACAGAAGTATAGAAAGAGAACGACGTTAACCAGGAATTTTAACTGCGGATTTTAAGCCTGCAACTGCACTCGTTTTGGAGGCCAGGGTGCGCGCTAAAAAGCGGCAAGAGTAGAAATGTATGAGACGTGAAAGGAGATATATAACGAAAGGTTCTTAATGACAGTAGGCGGAGGAGGGTACGTCACCCAAGGTCTGAAGCAAGTAGTAGTACGTACTGCTTACACAAAGTGGTTCGTTCTGCCTTGGTCACAGCGGCGGAAAAAAAAGAGAGAGAGAGAGAGAAACAAGGAGACACAAATTGTAAGTATATGCTAGAGACAAAATTAGATTGTAGAGCCAGTCACGACTAACAAATAAAAATGGTAACTTTAAAAAAATATATACTGCACACTACGTATACAGTTTGCGTATTATTATTTCTTGCTGTCTGATCTGCATGCAACTAGCCATAAATTTATCTGCGTTCTTCAGCTTTTGTCAAGTGCGCAAGCTGTGTTGTCACTGACAGCTCGGCGACATCATCCAGTGGTGGAACGGCCACTTCACATCTCGGGGAAGGCCCTGGCGCAGGCAAAAAGCCGGTTTGGCGCAGCAGCAAGCACTTTTGGCGCAGGGTCCAACGCACGCGTGCTTACCATATACCCCGCAAATATTAACTGATATATATAGTCGATGTGTTGTTGTGGAGACGGGTTTGTGCGAGGCTTACCCTGCAAGTGCGGTCACGAAAGGACGCGACACTCCTCCACACCGCGGCGCACAAAGGACGCTATACGGCCGGGCTGTCGATACAGCGCAGGGATGGCACCACGGACAGAACATCAACAAGCACGGGTTTATTAACCCAGGATGCAACGCAGTGCTACAGTCACGGTTTGTGGGTAAAGGCTCACCGCAAGACCGATCGAGTATACGTGTGCCTGCACTGAACACGACATCACGCCATATACTCCTGACATGCGATGCACATTAGAAAATTTCGAATAGGGGCCGAAAAGGAATAACGTCGGCACCAATGCGCATGCGCGAGACGCAAATACAGTTTTGCGTCGGCGACGGTATTTCAACGAAACACCGCAGCGACAGAAACTCGACGCAAAAGTTTTGCGTCAACGAACGGGGCGGCAACCATCAAAGTGGCGCCTCTCGCAGGGTACCACATCGGCTAATACCGTTCTTAACTATGCACCACGTGCGATTCCGATCGCAGCGGCTCTTTTGCAAGGCCCCGACATCACCCATAAACAACGAGAAGGCTCACTTTTAATCACAGAATGTAACATCCTTCTTCGGCAAACTCGGCGGTTTGCCAAACCCGTTGTTCATCGAACTCGCGTGTGGTTCGATGAACACCGAAATAAAGTGTCTGCAAGACGGTACAGTGACAGTGCGTTCTACGTCCGTCGGAGAAAAATGCGCGAAACATGAACTTGGCGACTGCGACGAGCCCACGTATAGTTCCTCACTTTAGAGTGAGAAACTCTATGGACGGGCCCTTCCTTCCTTTTGTGATGATGATGATAGCGTGCTGTTGGTTTTGATTGCAGTGTTGCTAGCGGCGAAGCGTGGACGGAAGGAAGGAGGGTATCGCTTTTATGCATGCTTTGGCGCAGGATGGCACAAAGGGTCGCTCTCGGCGCAATAAGCGCACCTGTTGCACACACACACACACACACACACACACACACACACACACACACACACACATATATATATATATATATATATATATGTATATATATATATATATATATATATATATATATATATATATATATATATATATATATATATATATATATACCGTAAGACGGGATGGAGAGATCGAGAGAATAAAACGTACGTGTGCCGCACCTATAGAGTCGAGCTACAACGGGTGAGCGCCAAGAGATAACAAAATGGGAAAAGTGCCTCGACAGAATCTTCGATTTGATAAAGGAAAAAAAATGGAATAAAGCTAAAGGCTATTGGAAAAAAAATTATTCCTGAAAGGACTTGCGCAGACATGTCTGCAAATGTTTGGATATGTGCTAAGTAATAAACGAACTATATAAAAAAATACGCAATTATCGTTGCGCAGCTGGGTTCCCCCTCGTATATAAATAATGAATAGACCTTGAGCGCCAAAAACAACGCCGCAGACCAACCAAGGTAATGCGGGCGAACTGCATTCCTTCCAATGGTCATCTGACAAGCGCCAGACGCTGATTCAAGGCGACAACGCCTCGTTCTAAAGTCAAGTCGATGGGAAAAAAAACGTTGAAAACTACACAGGATGTTCGCGTTTAGCCTGCGTGTCTCGACCACCGTGACACTGTGAAGAGCAGCCAGGAACCGACCGGCAAAGAAGAGATGGGGTGAGAACGAAGGTTGAGGGAAAAAAAATTGCATGAAACACAAAAAATGCAAAAGAAAGAAGGAGCCCCGAAACACACACACACACACACACAGAAAAAATGCGCTTGACAACTTCCCTCAGTTTCGCCAAGCTCTGCTTCACAGTGCACGGAGTGGTCACGTCGGCATTTAAAGGATTTTTTTTTTTTTCCTTCAACGCTTTCAAGAGCGTCCCACGCCAACGTTCCGCGCGGAATTCAAGGGGAAGAAAGCGCGAAACGGCGCTCGGCCGCTGCATCGCCTCATTTAATTCCGTGCAGCGAAGCTGAATCTGGAGACCCCGGTTTTTCAATGAAGAACGACAATGACTACGAGCTAATTAACTATGCACTCAATGAAAAAAAAAGAATAAATAAATAAAGAAGAATCCGCTTAAGAAAAGATACGTACCCCGAGTGGTGAAAATTAGTCCGCGGAGATTACTGCGTTCCCGCTTATAGTGTACACCTGCGCATGCTCCCACGCCCACTCAGTGCTGACTCTTTTCCTGTTCTCCCTTTAATTACCCCCAGTGTAGGGTAGCAAACCGCGGACGCTGGTCTGGTTGACCTCCCTGCCTTTGCTCTCCTCGCTTTCTCTCCCCCGCTTACCAAGCTTGTTGCAGCCGTCGTAACTTCAATTCTGGAGTAAGCGTACAGACAAACGGCGCCAACCACGCCCAACGGAAGCGTGCTCTCGTACGGAAAGGCATACGCACCGAACCAGTGGGACTGGAGTCTATCAGCAATCCTCGAATATTACGGGAGGGGCTTGAATTAGATTCACCCCATCGGCAACCAAGCAAGGCGAAACAAGGCGCTTGGAGGAGGTTGCAAACTAAAATTTACCCTCACCTATACATCTCCTACACAAAACAGATAAAGAGGGACATCCAGATTAGTTGCCCGTGGTGCGGGGCCGATAGCCCACGCTGGATGGACTACAGCACGTGGTAACGCGCCAGGCTCTTCCAAAGAGACAACACTCAGGAAACCACAACGCGAGAAGGATGGGAGCCCTTGCTCTCCAGCTCGGAGGAGGCAGCCCAAGGGGCTGCTACACTCCAGGCAAGCCGCGCAGAGCTCAAGCCAGCATAGCCCTAGAATAAGGCCCCCCAACCAGACTGCTCTCCTATTTTATATAATAAATGTTTTCTAATACACCGCTGTACGCACGCATCATCACTGGTTGCTGGTTACGACCTCTCGGCGGCAGTGTTACCTGATGGACCTCCTTATGCGCTGTCGGTCACCTTGTTGCCACTTTGCCGTCACTACCCACGCAAGCTGCTGGGCGGCGCGTCATCATACGAACACGTGCTGAAATGCCGTTCAGCTGCGAATGCTCCTTGGGGTAGGCCGCAGGAATAATCCACGACGTTACTGAATAAGCGTTCTTTAATTTATGTCGTATACTCGAATTGTATACCCACTACAAGCTCGAGGCGAAATCACCTATATATATATATATATATATATATATATATATATATATATATATATATATATATATATATATATATATCACCGCCAGGCGGGACCGGGAGGTCTGGAGAATAACGTTGGCCGCAAAGAAAACTGCGCTTTACCCGTGCTTTCACGCTATATAACGGGTACGTAAGCGTTAAGGGATAACAAAGTAGAATTGTAAAGGTGTCTCGGCAGAATCTTGGGGCTGAAAAAAGGAATGCAGCAATAAACTAGTCCCTTCGCATAAAAAAAATTCGAGTGCATGAAAGGATTTGCGAAAGGATGAATAACTCAAGCTTCTCTACTACACAGAGCCGCTGAAGGGCGCACCCTTGTTCATCAATCGCCGCTTCAGGTGCTCGTGCGACGAGCTTGCGCTAGTTAGGCGAAAGCACACTGCACCCATAATGCTTGCTGTGGCGCGATACTGCAGTGGCGGGACCTGGTTACGAACTCGGCGATAGTCGGCTGTTGCCTCCGAGATTTCTGCCCATGCATGCCACTGCGCATTGTTTTACTTTCGAATCATTTGAAACACGACATAAATGGGGCCTCAAACAAGACGACACGAATCAGTGTATGCAAACACTAAGTAAAACTTGCTATCCAAGTATAGAATGCCTGCTCAACCCGCATAGGACGCTCAGGGTAGGCTTCAGACAAGATACCTCGAGATCTATGCAACGTAAAAAAAAAAAAGCTATAAGCACAGCTTGCTATCGCAATAAATCAGACAGGATCGGCTAAAAGCAGCAATGTGCGCTCTGGCGCACCAACAGCCTCCGTAGTACTGCACGTTTTTTTAGAGCGAGCGACGCAGGAGACCACGTGCGTTCTCCCGAGAATTGCGCGGTTGCCCAGACGGTGAACCCGGAGACTGCGACATTTGCGTGACGCACCTTCTTTGCAGTAGCTTCTGTCATTATTTTTTTCACACGACGAGCGACGTCTCTCATGCGTGAAAAGACAAAAAGGCGGATAGAAGCGGACGAACGAAGCAACAAAGACGAGGAAATAAAAACGACGAAGAGGGAGGAAGGTGTTTGTAGACAAAAGTGGTTGTCGCTGTTGGCACTGGTTAGCCTGCTAACACACAGCGCGGCGACTATACTTTCTTTTTTTCTTAACTAGACTGAAAGAAGAATGCGGGAAAGTGTGCTCGTGGCGGTCACTCGACGTTGACCTCCAGCCAGGCGAGCCTCGAGCATCCGCCCGACTTGTACGAGCGGCAAATGCACGGAATCTGGGTTAACCATACAGCGCGACGCACGCTCTAATAGAGTATGGACGTCTTTGTTCCGTAAAACGCTGCAGGACACAATTACGGCCTCGACGCGCCACGTTGCAAGTTGTGATCGTTGTCCGAGGTCATTTGTCTGCGGTTACTAAAAGAAAACAATAACGGGTAATATGCTTAGCTCGCGAAAAATAAAAGCGTTTTGGTTCGTGATAATAAACTTCAAACAAGGAGAGTCGCGTGTGACGGCTATCACGGGCCGACCTAATCACAGTCTCTATATCAGCCCATAGCGGCTGATAACACACGTAACACACAAGGCACACAAGTAACCGTATACATTGTTTGGATCGCACCGCTGGTACGATCGGATGGGAACTCGGCGCTGACGCCCGTGGTTGTACCTGGGTCGCAAGCCCCAAGGGTAGCGTTGGCCTGGCGGCCTGGGGTACAACTGGAAGCATCCGAAGGTCCCGGCAAAGCATGAGTCGACTGGTAACAACGAAACAACTTGTTTATTTTAACATCGCAAAGAGTAGGTGGTCAGGTTTGACCGAAGTAGAGAGACGGGAGAGCACTTCACTCAACAGAAGAAATCGGAGCCCTCTTTTTTTGCGTCCGGGGGCAGCTGTTTTTATACTCTCGCAGTTGAGGGCAAGAAGGAACCCCTCAAAAGACGAGCACGTGAATGTACAATGGGCTAATGGTGACGCACACTGTCGTAGCGATGCCGTAGCACCATGACGAGCACGATCTCGTAGCACCCTGTCGAGCACGATCTCGTAGCACCCTGTTGTAGCGCTGCCGGTCGGGCACAATGACTGTAATGAGAGGATGGTCCCTGCTTTGGCATCGCCTGTTTCGGGCACAATGACTGGAATGAGAGGATGGTCCCTGCTTTGGCATCGCCTGTTTCGGGCACAATGACTGGAATGAGAGGATGGTCCCTGCTTTGGCATCGCCTGTTTCGGGCACAATGACTGGAATGAGAGGGTGATCTTTTGCGGTCGCATCGCCGCAGTCGCGCCTGGAAACACCTGCCGATGAGTGTTGCGGCGACGACGATCGGGCCAAAATGTCTGCCGCCCCGCCGCAGTCGCGCCGGCAAAACCACGTGTCGCAGGCGAAACGCAACAGACCGCCCCGCCGGGGGAAGGAGATCCCGATGGACAGGGGACTGCATCCGCTGTCCGGAGGGATGTCGCTCGATGATGCTCATAACCGAAGTCGGGCGTCCCTCGACGTTTCTTGAGCGCAGCGCACAGAGAAGGCCTCGTTCTCTTGTTCAGGTTCGCACGGGACACTGCAAAGTGACTTCGGGAGAGTTCACATTTTTGTTCTCGTTCCCGGCAAGCGTTAGAACTACGCTGAAACTCAACCGCTCAGTCAGCAAGCACGGCACAACCCTCACTAAGCCCTGCCAGGCTCTTTCCCCTTTTTATACCACTGCCTAGTTCCTTACAGTAGTCTAGCATCACTCAGAACGCGTCCACAAATTGAAAACTTGCACTAGAAAGCATATCATCACTTTGAAACACTAAACAAAAGCAATATGTTAAAAAAAAAATCCTGCCTCAGGAAAAAAAACATCAGTAACAAACAATTTTGAGGCTGATTCCTACGTTAGGGGCTTCGACTTAAGCCATCGGCGTTACCGTTGAGACTCCCCTTTTTGTAACGCACCTCAAAGGAATATTGTTGTAAAGCGAGGCTCCAGCGCAGGAGGCGGCCATTTTTGGGAGAGATGGTCTGCAGCCATTGGAGAGGGCAGTGATCCGTCTCAATGATAAACCTCGAGCCGGCTAGATAGCATGACAATCTCTGAACGGCCCACACGAGACACGCACACTCTTTCTCGGTGGCGCTATACGCCTGCTCACGACTGGTCAGCTTACGACTAGCATACAGGACGGGGTGTTCTACTTCTCCATTTTCCCGTTGGCACAGTACAACGCCCATGCCTCGCTCACTAGCATCGCACTGAACAATGAACCCTTTTGTATAGTCTGGCGATCGTAGGACAGGCTGGCTTGTTAGGGCACTCTTTAGGGCGCTAAAAGCTCTTTCCTTTGTCTCGTCCCAGACGACTGTTTGAGGCTCTGTCTTTCTTAGAGCATCCGTCAGGGGAGCCGCGATATCAGAGTACCTAGGGATGTACCTCTGATAGTAGCCGGCGACACCTAAGAACGACCGAATATCGGTCTTTGTGCGCGGTTGCGGAAAGTCTCGCACAGCGGCCACTTTTATTTCAGAGGGGCGGCGACGACCCTGACCAATCACGTGACCGAGGTAGACAACCTCGGCCTGTGCTAACTGGCACTTAGGAGCCTTTACTGTCAAGCCTGCTTCGCGCAGGCGGGTTAGCACTGCCCGCAAGTGTGTCATATGCTCAGACCAGGATGCGGAGAATATCGCTACGTCGTCTAGATACGGTAAAGCGAATTCTTGCTGTCCCCGCAACACTTTATCCATGAGACTTGAAAAACAGTATGGCGCGTTCTTCAAACCAAAACTCAACACTTTAGGACGGAATGTTCCCATTGGTGAAATGAACGCCGCATACCTACTAGCCTCTTCTGTAAGTGGAACCTGCCAATAACCCCTGACAAGATCTAGGGTGGAAATAAACTGAGCGCTACTAACTTTCTCAAGGCGCTCCTCGATGTTAGGGATCGGATAAATTTGATCCTTAGTGATGGAATTAAGCCTGCGGTAGTCGACGCAAGGACGAGGTTCCTTGCCCGGTACCTCAACTAAAATCAAAGGGGAGGTATAATCACTCTCACCTGCCTCAATAACACCGAGCTGTAGCATTTTCTTTACCTCAGCCTCCATAATATCGCTCTGGCGGGGTGACACCCGATACGCCTTGGATCGTACTGGCTCTGGGGAGGTAAGTTCTATATCATGAGTAAGTACCGAAGTCCTACCAGGCCTCTCAGAGAACAGACCTTGAAACTCTTGTAATAGCTGGTGTAGTTCGGTTTTCTGCTCAGGCGACAGCGGCGCTTTACTGATAAGGTCACTAATGACTTGACCGGTGTCTTCCCTGTTCGTCACTGAGCCTAGTCCCGGAAGCTCGACCGGAAGCTCTTCAGGAACGTTTACCATCATGCACACCACTGCTTCCCTTTGTCTATAAGGTTTGAGCAGATTACAGTGGTAAACTTGCTGTGCTTTCCGCTTTCCTGGCAGACTTACCACGTAGTTAACGTCCGACAGTTTCTGAACAATTCGTGCTGGGCCCTCCCACTGCACGTCTAGTTTGTTGTTTAGCGATGTGCGCAATATCATGACCTCATCGCCAACCTCAAAACGACGGGCCCTGGCTGTCCGATCATAATAAACCTTGGCCCTCTGCTGGGCCTTTGTCATTGCTTCACCTGACAACTCCTGTGCCCTTCTTAAGCGTTCGAGGAGCTTAAGCACGTACTCCACCACGACTGGGTC
The DNA here is from genome assembly GCF_050947875.1 of Dermacentor variabilis. Lineage (NCBI taxonomy): Eukaryota > Metazoa > Arthropoda > Arachnida > Ixodida > Ixodidae > Dermacentor > Dermacentor variabilis. Next base: position 123,595,461 of record NC_134574.1, on the reverse strand, counting down.
GTCGCCCCTACCTTCCCACGATTCTCGAAGCATGCGAAGCGGAGACCGAAGCGAGCGACCGTACACCAGTTCAGCTGGCGAAAACCCCGTAGCCGCATGCGGCGCGGTCCTTAAAGCAAACATCACCCCAGGCAGACACAGCTCCCAGTCAGTTTGATGTTCAAAACACAACGCTCTCAACACGCGCTTCATGACGGAGTGGAGCTTCTCAACGGAATTCGACTGTGGGTGGTACACTGAGCTGTGTAACAGCTTTACCCCACACCTTTCGAGAAAAGTTGTCGTCAAAGCGCTAGTAAACACTGTGCCCTGATCTGATTGAATTTCTGCAGGAAAACCAACTCGCGCAAATATGGACAGTAGTGCATTAACTATCTCAACTGAGCTGAGTTCTTTAAGCGGCACTGCTTCAGGGAACTTTGTCGCTGGGCAGATCACAGTCAAAATGTGTCTGTACCCCGTGGCTGTTACCGGCAGAGGTCCCACAGTATCAATAACGAGCCGTCTAAAAGGCTCCGTAATGATAGGTACCAATTTCAACGGCGCCCTCGATTTGTCCCCTGGTTTGCCCACCCGCTGACAAGTGTCACATGTCCTCACGAAATGGTCTGCGTCCCGAAAACACCCTGGCCAATAGTACTCTTGCAAGAGACGGTCCTTAGTTTTCTTAACTCCTAGGTGTCCGGACCACGAACCCCCGTGTGACAAGCGCAACAGATCCTGACGATAGCATTGAGGCACGACCAGCTGATCGAACTCCACTCCTCTGCGGTCTAGATACTTCCGGTACAGGACTCCACCCCTTTCCACAAAACGCGCCGTTTTCCTGGCGATACCTTCTTTGACATTGCAGCGCACGTTTTCCAGGCTGCCATCCTTTTTTTGCTCGGCTATCAAAGCCGACCGGCTGACTTTTAGCAACCTATCAAGTCCGTCTGACGTAGGCGCGATGAGCAAATCAGTAGATAGCTCTTCTAACTTTCCCGCATCGGGATTTTCCTCTCCGGTATCTGGTGCCTTTAACGTTACGGACTCAAGTTTATTCAGTTCGGGCGTGCTCTGAATATCAGCTTGCTGCGCCTCTGACCCTTTTTCGTTGTTTGATAACGTCGGCCCCGCAACTACCGCCTTTGCAGCGAGCTCCCGAACCTTCGACCTGGTTAAGGCCTGAACACTAGCTTCACCAAACAAAAGCCCCTTCTCGCGCAGGAGGTGATCGGACCTGTTTGAAAATAGGTACGGGTACTGGGGTGGCAGCATAGATGACACTGCCGCCTCCGTCTCAAGCGCTCCGAAAGGTCCTTCAATAAGCACCTTTGCTACTGGCAGACACACGCTATGAGCTTCCACGGCTTGCTTGATCCACGCGCACTCGCCCGTGAACATATGGGGTTCTACGTAAGATGGGCGAACTACATCCATCGTAGCTGCGGAATCGCGAAGCACTCGGCACTCTTTCCCGTTCACGAGGAGGTCTCGCATGTAAGGCTCGAGAAGCTTCATGTTCTCGTCAGTGCTGCCTATTGAAAAAAACACAACTTTTGGTGTTGTTTCCGGACACTGCGCCGAAAAGTGACCCGGCTTCTGGCACGTATAACAAACGCCCGCTCGCCTCATCTCGAACCGCTTTCTGCGTTTGGCTGCCGTCGTCTCTTTACGTCTGGTCGGACTGCTTTCACTCGCATCCGCACTACGCGCGTTCCCCTTTGCTCTCATGGGTGTGAACTTCGGCCTCTCGAACTTCGAGCCAAATTCACCCTTTTGACCATCCTTAGCTCCGCGAGCTCGACGCGTCACAAACTCCTCGGCTAGCTCAGCGGCTCTAGCCACCGTACAAACGTCTGGCCTATCCAAGACCCAGTATCGCACGTTCTCCGGTAACCGACTATAAAACTGTTCTAGCCCGAAACACTGCAGAACTTTATCGTGGTCACCAAACGCTTTCTCTTCTTTGAGCCACTCCTGCATGTTCGACATAAGCCTATACGCAAACTCTGTATAAGACTCACTTTTGCCTTTCTCATTTTCCCGAAACTTCCGACGGAACGCCTCCGCAGACAGCCGGTACTTTTTTAGAAGACTCGATTTCACTGTGTCGAAATCCTCTGCCTCCTCTCTATCCAAGCGAGCGACTACGTCGGCCGCCTCGCCGGGTAACAAAGTGAGCAAGCGCTGTGGCCACGTTTCCCGAGAGAACCCCTGCTTCTCGCACGTTCGCTCAAAGTTAACCAGGAACAAACCAATGTCCTCTCCAAGCTTAAACGGCCGCATCAGGTCAGTCATTTTGAACAATACGCGTTCTCCTGCACCGTGTGCCTGACTTCCATTACGAGCGCGTTCCATCTCTACCTCAAGACGCTTCATTTCCAAAGCGTGTTGACGGTCACGCTCTTGTTGCTCTCGCTCTTTCTGTTCTTTAAGTTCGCGCTCCTGTTTCTCTTTTTGCTCTTTAAGTTCGCGCTCCTGTTTCTCTTTTTGCTCTTTAAGTTCGCGCTCCTGTCTTTTTGACCTCTCCTCAATAGTCTCAAGGCATTCCGACAGCTCGTCATCCTCAGCCTCTAACTCAAGAATAGCCTTTAGCAGTTCAGGTTTTCTTAGTTTGTCTGAGACATCCAGACCCAACTCTCTTGCAAGCTCCAACAATTTCGGTTTGCGCAACGACTTCAAATCCATGGCTGCTCTGAATGCTGCTTTCTCTACTGCTTACTATTGTCTTGCCGCAAACTAACCCGGCAGCAACGACAACCACAATTACCAGCTCTGTTTCTGACACTAACAAAAGCCTGGCAAAGCTCAGAAGAAGAAAGTCCCGCACTCACCAAACCTCGCAGCCAAGAGTCCAGCGCAGTCGTTCCGCTGCAGGCAACCAGTCATCACACAGGGCTCGTTGCACTGCTCCCGGATCGTCGTTGAGCTGCTCAGCATACAGTCAACTGCATCTCTTTGCTGCTGGCCTCCGTTGTCGCGATCTCACCGCTGGCAGACAGTTGTTTGAAGTCGGAGGCGATCTCACCGCTGCCAACCAGATGTTTGGATCGCACCGCTGGTACGATCGGATGAGAACTCGGCGCTGACGCCCGTGGTTGTACCTGGGTCGCAAGCCCCAAGGGTAGCGTTGGCCTGGCGGCCTGGGGTACAACTGGAAGCATCCGAAGGTCCCGGCAAAGCATGAGTCGACTGGTAACAACGAAACAACTTGTTTATTTTAACATCGCAAAGAGTAGGTGGTCAGGTTTGACCGAAGTAGAGAGACGGGAGAGCACTTCACTCAACAGAAGAAATCGGAGCCCTCTTTTTTTGCGTCCGGGGGCAGCTGTTTTTATACTCTCGCAGTTGAGGGCAAGAAGGAACCCCTCAAAAGACGAGCACGTGAATGTACAATGGGCTAATGGTGACGCACACTGTCGTAGCGATGCCGTAGCACCATGACGAGCACGATCTCGTAGCACCCTGTCGAGCACGATCTCGTAGCACCCTGTTGTAGCGCTGCCGGTCGGGCACAATGACTGTAATGAGAGGATGGTCCCTGCTTTGGCATCGCCTGTTTCGGGCACAATGACTGGAATGAGAGGATGGTCCCTGCTTTGGCATCGCCTGTTTCGGGCACAATGACTGGAATGAGAGGATGGTCCCTGCTTTGGCATCGCCTGTTTCGGGCACAATGACTGTAATGAGAGGATGGTCCCTGCTTTGGCATCGCCTGTTTCGGGCACAATGACTGGAATGAGAGGATGGTCCCTGCTTTGGCATCGCCTGTTTCGGGCACAATGACTGGAATGAGAGGGTGATCTTTTGCGGTCGCATCGCCGCAGTCGCGCCTGGAAACACCTGCCGATGAGTGTTGCGGCGACGACGATCGGGCCAAAATGTCTGCCGCCCCGCCGCAGTCGCGCCGGCAAAACCACGTGTCGCAGGCGAAACGCAACAACATGTGAAAGTTTCTGAGACGGATATGCATACGTATATTTGAAGTACGCATCTCACTATGATTTGCAGATTACATGCAGGCGAAATTCGCATGAAGAGACGCTTGTAAAACCGAAGTTCGCTGGAAGCGCGGTCAATACTGCATACTGCCACCGCGCGGATAGAACCTCGATATAGCGAACACTGATACAAGCAATTGTCGGATAGAATGAAGTAATCCAAAAAGCTTGGCTGTCCGTACTTTATTTCAGCTGGCTGTTTGATCTGACACATCAAAATCGAAATGCACAACAGTTATAGAGGAGGAAGGTTTCGTTTACTTGCACGGAGCTCTACATAGTTACGTGTAGGCTAGCGCTAAAAATGCACTCGCGAGAGTGTCCCATATAATTCATATTCCGCCGTGTACGTTAGAACGTATAACCTTCAACAGCCAATAAAGCCCATCGCGAGCTCGCTAAAAAAATGATCCTTACGATTTCGAAGGACTTCCGTTTGTGGCTCTATACTTCTTCACGCAATTACCGCGGCAATTCACATAATGACAAGTCTTGTTTATATCGACACGCGCATGATTATTGCGACGTGCGCTCGGAGCCAACTATTACAACGAATCTCAAATGCAAAAAAAAGAAAGAAAACAAAAAGATGCATCCCGCTCCTGATGCAATTTAGCTACATCGAGGTTCAACTAATCGGCCATCTTGTCGGCTCATGTGTAACTCTCGAAGCGCTTTTTGTGGTACAGTGCTGTCCTCACAAAACACTATGGGAAGGCGCCGGAATTCGCATAAAAAAACAAAAGAAGTATCGTTCTACGTGCAGGCCATATAGCAAAGTCTGGAGTAAAAAAGAGAAACTACATCGCTGACTTCAAGACGCGGTCTCCTGATTGACCCCGCGGTTAAGGTTCACGACACTGACGCCAGGACGACGCCTCAATGGCGTGCCTGAAGCGAGCTCGTCAACTGTACATGGCGTGCTCGAAATTACGGACTACGCCATGGGTCAACGTTCTCGGGATCACTCGTCTCGTTTCGCGTCGCAACAGAATTACAGGCAATCAAAAGTGCTTCTCGTGAACACCCTGCAGCCGTCGGTTGAGAAACCTTCTGCTTGATCGCAGCCCGAAATAAAACTGCCGCGCAACAATTAACGTCTGGTAATGACGTAGAAAGAGAAAGGAAGAAAAAGTGGAGGAGGAGAAAAAATAAAGAAGCTTGAATGAGCCATTCTTCACAATAACGTATATATGCATCTTCATGCAAAGTCTAGTATGTTATATAACGCACATTGCCTTCGAAGCTTTTTTCACCAGCTAGAACTCCAAAGCGATTGGTATCCGTCACGGATATAAGTCAAATGCACGCGGAACAGCATGCAAGTAATTCAAGGATCATTCTTACCCCGAGCTTTCCCACAAAAAAAAAAAAAATAAAATTTATATTAATCTGAAATTACACCGCCGTCTCGTGAGTCGTTAAAATTATGGGGTTTTAGGTGCCAAAACCCCTTTCTGATTATGAGGCACGCCGTAGTGGAGGACTCCGGAAATTTCGACCACCTGGGGTTCTTTAACGTGCACCCAAATCAAACTACACGGGTGTTTTCGCATTTCGCCCCCATCGAAATGCGGCCGCCGTGGCCCGGATCCGATCCCGCGACCTCGTGCTCAGCAGCCCAACACCATAGCCACTGAGCTACCACGGCGAGTGTCTCGTGAGTCATCACAGACTGATAAAAACACATGTGAAGCACGTTTCCAATACCGCTAGGTTGGCATAAATATCCCAGATGCTGCGTCAACACGTCGTACCATTGATACCACGTGATCTCACGCCTTCGTCCCTTCTGCGTTTTTCGCAAATAAAAGCGATTTTCACCACCAGAAACACGAGGCGACGGTCGCTTTCTCCACGACCGCCAAGATGCTCCTTTTTTCTATAAAACCGTGATATCGCAAAAGAAATTGAAAACGAGAGACGGGCAGAAAGACTTATGTGTAACATCTCAGTCGGTAGTAAGAACCGACTTGGAAAAGGGTTTATGTCCATGAGAGGTCTTCCGATTTCGAGAAGACACTCGCAGCTCATCAGTGTTAGGCACCATTGGCCAGTGAAACAGCGTGGCAAGCGCTGCAACAGTAGGCCAGTGAACATTTCAGAACGTGGCCCTTTCAAGGAAACCATCACTTCACGATATAGAAAGGCCTGAACTTCTAGCCATCGTTTCACCTGTCAGTATCATTACCAGGTTTGTCCGCACATTACATTCTTTTCTTTATAGCGCTTTCCCTCCCTCTGCTCTGGGATCCATTAATCTACTTCCATATGCATCGTATGTCAGTGATCACATGCACGCCGGCAAAAAAAAAAAAAAGAAGAAGAAAAGAAAGAACGCGCATTTCCGACACTTTTCTCTGACAGCTAACCACAAATTTATCGATCAGTTGTGCCACAAAATACGCGCGATGTTAGTTACACATGTACGTCCTCGACTCACGATGCGGGCTTCTTTTATTTGAAAACGTAAAAGAACAGATAGACAGACAGAGAGAGAAACCTCCGCTACATCAAGCGCGTTCAAAAAAACTCGGGGTTATTTCTCGGCCAACTGGATTGCGTATACAAAGACCGGAACAAGTTGTTCCTCGTGGGCCACAGGCTCACCGCTGTCCGGACGCACGCGTGCGGAACGGTTCGCCTATATGGCTGCACGGGCTTGCGGCCTGCGCGCGTTCCAACGGGCGCCCAAAAATTACACCCCGCATATACGCCCGTGGCCCGCGCATTCGTCGAGTCCACTTTTCTCAACAACCGGAAGTCCAATTCACCGGCACGCGACACTGTGTTTTAGCTCTGGTATATAATAGACCGAGGAGGCAAAGGAAAGCAACAGCGCGCAGAGGCATCGCGGCCGCGAACACTTTCTCAGACGCGAAGACGACGACGACCATAATCGCGTGCGCAATCTCGTCCGCGCACTGCCACGTGAACACACACACACACACACACACACACACACATACACACACACACACACACACACACACACACACACACACACACACACACACACACACACACACACACACACACACACACACACACACACACGCACACACACGCACACACACACACGCACATCCACACACACACCCACACACGCACACGCACACCCACACACACACACATCCATCCACACACACACACACACACATCCACACACACAAACACATACACAAACACCCACACACAAACACACACGCACACACACATCCACAACTTTTCTCGATATCCGCGCCCCATCGCGCGCGCGGAATCTCGCGGCACGCGGCCGGGCGCTCATTACGCATGGCTGGGACGCGCCACGCTTGGGGTGACTCTCACGTGACATGTGTGGCTGGGGCTTCAAAATACCCCAGCGTGCCGCCGCTATAGGAGCGGAAAGGCCTGGGCCGGACAGAGTCATTACCATGTTTGTTTGTTTGTTTGTGGCGTGCCCACCATGAAGTTGGGTCTGAAAATCGTTATCTTTATATTTATAAATAGAGCAGAAAGGAACGCCCACCCTTATACGAGGGCAATCACGGAATCTGTTCGCGTCCACGCGATAGAAGAGCCTGTACGAGGTTCCTCAAAGCTGGAGCGAATGCAAACTGCAGCGGGATCGCCGTTATCCGAGATTGAAATCTGCGCGTCGTATACACACCCATACCAAAAGAAGGAAGAAAAGGAAAATGCATACAGCTTCGGGGGCCCGGAAGCGTCTGGTTATTCGAATCGCGAGTCTCGTGCCTGTGGAGAGACGTCCAGTTCTAAATCAAGCCGGGAATTACGCGATAAAGTACAAAAAAAAAAAAAAAACACGCTGATCCGACGCAATGTTGTAATCTAAACGACGTGAAGTTTGTTTGAGATAATAAGGCAGAAATATTAGCGGATGGCACGGGCGTATATCATCGTCGCCTGTATATCTGCTAGCTCGCAGTATCACGAGGATGAAGGAGAGATAAAACTTTGATTACACAAAATCGCACCGGGGCACGCTGCTCGCCGGGAGGCCTCAGTCGCGGGTGGAGCCCTTAGTACAGGAGCCCACGTGAGCCGCATATATACCTTGCGCTCTCTTGAACAAATCAATACTGTCCCTGGAGTCGAAGCTGGACACCAATGCTTGCCGAGGGAAGAGTGTCGGTGAGAAGTGCACGGGCACAGCGAGGGTACAATACCTGTATCTTACTACATCTGGGTACAAGATCCGTATCTTATTACATCGGTGGCTTCTACACTCCTCGTGCCACGACGTTTCTTCTTTCTTTGTTTTTTTTTTGGAGGGGGGGGGCATATGTAGTGACCCAAGTTGTATTTTCGGGCACGTATACCCAGTGGTCCAAGTTGTCCACTCGGCAAAGCGGCAGCAATAGCCAAGGGTCCGCGAAGGAACGGCAAGTTGTGGGTGAAAACAAAAAAACAAAAAACTTCTCATTAGAAATGAATAAACGCACAGTGCCGCTAACGGCTTCTTTACGGTACACAGTTATCTTCGTCATCTGCACTAGTCGAGACGTCATCGATATACCAACTGCTCCAGGGTGTTCGTACCGTCGAAGCAACAACATGCCCCAGTCTACGAGGGACCGGCAGAGATGTCTCAAGATTAATTCTGACCACTTCTCTCTCTCTCTCTCTCCTTGTTCGCACCAAAGGTAGTGTTTGCCCACCTTCGGGTCCCCGATTCCGCGCTAAAAGCGGCTCATATACGCCATATTAAGAACCGCGTCCCGGTGAACCCAAGGAACGCCCGCGTTCCGCAGAGCCGCGTCGTCGCGGATTCGATCTCCATCACAGCGACGATCGGCGAGGAACCGTTAACTGCGCGATAATCGCGTCGGAACAAGTTTCCCGAAATAGTGCCCGCTAAACGAACGTCCTGCAGGCGGGCGGCCAAAAGCACGACCCCGTTAACCGCGCGGTTTCGGTCATCTTCAGTTCGCCAGCGCGAAACTTCCTGTCTCGCTAGCTCCTCGTTAGACGCACGAGATACACAATCACGCAGCCAGGAGACACAGCCGGCGTTTCCTCTTTTTCTCGCAAGCCCATCGTCATCGACACGCCTTTCAGCTCGGACATGCCGCGACCAGGGAGGGGGTCAATCGCGCTAAAGCCCGCGAGCACGCCGAACGTATACTTTAGTTCATCTAGTTCGGTGCAGTGTTACGATGGGGCATACAACCCGTCTCACCAATTCAGTGCACTGAAAGCTATACGGGTTGTGTCAGCCAATGAGAAACGGGGAGCGGCCGCGCGTCTCAACGAAAGGAGGACGGGTATTCGTCGGTGATGCACCGTTAATCCCCACGTGATCCCCCTGTTCAAACGGAATCCCGCACGGGGGCATTAGCGGCGGACAACGAACGGGCCCGATTTCTTTGTGGCTGCAGACCGCATGCACAATGTTGTTGAGAGAGGATGCCCAACGTACACTAGCCTTTGTGTTCATCCGCGAACATTTATACCGTCGTCTGCTCTCGGTAACAGAACCAGACGTCACTGCGAACTCGTAGAGTATAAAACACACGATTGAAGCGCCACAAAGGCAAAAGCGCGAAGTTTTGCCTGTGTTTACCTCGTTACGTCCCGCCCCGATAAATCACGTCGGCCAAAATGAGGACCTTGAAACGTAGCTAGAAAACATGGGCTGTCCGTGTAGCGTGACGTCCGTAAACGAGCTTACTGCCACGCATATCTCGTCGCTTTCACGGGAAGACGCCATTGACATCAAAGTTTTCCAAAGCGTTGTAAACAAGCATTCGAGGGGGACTCTCGGCACGAAAATACGCGAATATACGAAACGCCAGTGAAGGTGTGCGCGGTCTGTTTCTGCCTGCTTTATCGCAGATTAGACTTACACTTACCACCCCTGATGCGTAACAGCAGTCTCGCTGTTTCCAAATAAGCAGCCTTTCTCGACAACGGCAAGAAAGAAAAATGCGCACATTCACACTGCCCATTATAAAACCACACACCACTAAGAGGGCCAGCAACCGCAGACCAGGGCAAGAAGTTGCTTCGAGGTATAACGATGCACGCATTTATCGAAAGTTACGTATCCGCAGGCTGGAAAAAAAGTACAATCAGAGTGCGCAACCCCACGGGCGACTACGTACTAATGTACTACGTCTTCCAATGCAAATGGCGAAGAAGAACAGTACAAGCAAACAAACAAACAAGTTGCACGCAAGAAGCGCTGCCAAAAAGCGTTTATATACAAGCGGCGACCGAGCTTCGCCGCACCGTGGCAACAACCCGGGAACGTCCACCATCGTTTTCCACGCAGTCTCGCCCCCCCCCCCCTTCCTTACAGTCGTCGATTGTTGGTGCCTGTACTGTGCAACCACGAGACAATGGCGGTGAAGGAGCCCGCCCGTACGCGATGACTGCGAGAAAACGAGAAACCGCGCGCGCTAGCGACGACCAGTCGGAGCGCGCGCCACATGCAGCGCACACGCAACGACGTGATGAGGGGCTTTCGCGTCGCGGAAAGCGGCAGAAACGCATCACACACAAACGGGCACGCGCGCGCGACGCCGCAAACTCGGCCAGTGTGCTCAGTGAGCATCGCGCGTGTTTCTGGGTGAGAGGGAGGTGAAGAAGCAGCTGCGCGACGCGCGCTACAGTATTTCTCTTTTCTCTTTTGCTGATGCAGTTCCCAAATCGGAAACATGGCGGTCGCGTCTAGAAGCGCGGAGTCGCCAGGGGACGTATTCTGAAACGTTCGCCGCCGCGAAAGTTTCGCCGCCGCGAACGTCACATTCGATAAGCCGACCGCCTGCTCACTCGTGACGTCAGCGTGCACTACCAGCGCGCGCTCTCGAACGCTTCACATCGCACGAGAGATCGCGCCCGGCGAGTGTAGAACGGCTCGGGTGTGTTGTAATCGAGTGCAGAGGCCGTCGCTCGGCTCTGGGCACTGGCCACGGTTGCCTCCGGTCGCTTTATGTAAAGGAAATGAGAGAAAAAAAGTGAGAAATGTTATATTTCAATGAATAATCGCCTGGAAACAACACATGCACCACGCCATCAAAAACTCTACTATAAGCTACCACCTAACTACCCTGCTAGACTCCACCAGCAACCGAACGCCAAAAGACGTGTTCGCTTATTCAATATATGTCCGGAGCACCGAATGACACCATGACGTTAAAATGACGTAGACAGGAACTACCAGGTGGCGCAAGTAAATTTCGGTTTTGTCAAAGCAGCCATTCAGCGCGCGCCGCAACGGCGGAGGCGTGGCCAGGGCGAAACTTTCGCGGCGGCGAACGTTTCAGAATACGTCCCCAGCTTACGGACTGTCGACCGCGGTATACAGCGCTGCAGCGGACGCGGTTTTGGGGTCAGCCGGCCGGGCTGCGGGTCTCTCTCTATCTTGGAAGTCCGTGACGCAAGCTGACGCGCGCCAGCGCCTCCCTCGGGAGACGCGCGCTCATGTAGCTCGGATGAACCGAACGTCCGTCGTCGCGCTCGTCGCGCCGACGCGCGTGGAAGCGGACGCGTAGAGCGTCCGAGACGTTGTATACGCCGGTGTTAAATCTTTTGTGAGATCCTCTCCTTGTTTTTTTCCTCGGTAAAAAAACAACGGCGAGCCGCTTGTCAGAAGACGCGTCGCCACTCGGTCCCCGAGCAAGAAGGAAAATTGAGGCAACGGGAAGTCACGTGTGCGAGCCTTCCCAGTTTTCGAGTTTGCCGGTCGGCGTGTGGTGTGGGCGCGTGCTCGGCCAAATGCTGCTGCTGCTGCGCACTGACAGCAGCCTCCAGAAGTGAAGCATTTGAACAGCAAAAGGAAATGACAAAAAAAAAAACGGCGTCGGTCAACGGCGCGGTCTTGCCGCAGAACGTGGACGCTGCATTTCTACACGCCAGTCGCGCAATTACCTAATGACTTCAGCGACTTCGACGCGATTGATCAGGCTGAACGTTATAGAATATCCAACTTCCCCGAAAAAGAAATGCGGAGGGGGGCGAACGAGAGCGAGCTCTTTATTCAAAAGAAGGGAGCTAGGTTTGCCAGCGTAGGAAAATTCGCCCGTATGCTTGTCTGCAAGAGAGGAAAAAAACGCCCCAGAAGAAAGGCGAGCACAAGAAAACCACCAGCGGCAGATAGTATATAGCAAAACACCAAAGCGCTTTGTGTCGCAACTCCTCCAAACTACAATATAATTCACTTTGATTTGCATTTATAGGTTTTCGTGTGACCATGCCGAAAACACGTAACGTTTACTGATGCGTTACAGACGAACACTGCGATATTAGTGAGTGCGTGTGCGTAGAAGCTCCTATTTTACAATGTGACAAATTCCCCCTTAGCCCGTATCTTACGTGTTCCCTTCTGCCACAAGTTCGCTCATAGCGTCTGCTCAAATAGGATGATTACCAACGCACTTCGAGTACGTCATCGACATCTCCCAGCGAATTGCATCGTTTCTAATATTCAATTCAGTAAGAAGCACTAAAAAATGCGGCAGATATAATTTCACGATGAATGTCGACGTTAATGCAATTACCATTATATGCAAATTATCGACATGTCATATTGATAACGCCTAAACGTGTGTACAACCGGGCTGAGGTCATCGCTGAGGACTTCCCGCTTTTAGAGCCGCGACGAAAGGTTGAACTCGTTCAAAAATAACGCGTCGAGATCAAATCTGTCAACACTGTGGGGAAACGGGCCTATACATGTCAAGGGAAGCCGAGACGTACTAAGCGGAGCAGCCGTCTGTCCTCTACGTCGAAGTGCGTATGCACAGTCACGAAGAAAAGCACGCTGGTCCTCTGCAGTGACAAGAATTTGTCGCCGTCGTCTGCCGCGAGCGCTGTTTCCGTCTGCTTCGCGGCTGGTCGCAACACGAAGCAGACGGCGCGATCAGGACAGCTGACAGCGGCGCCAAGCGGGGCCCCGATTGTCATCGGTCCTGCACTACCGCCGGACAAGACGCAATTTTTAGAAAGCGCTTCCGCTATCCACCGCATCCTGCTCACTGTGCACGTTTTCAAAACACTGTCTTCTTTTTCCCTTTGTTCTTTGTCAGGTTTAAATGCGGCGCATGGTGATCGGTCTCGGTGGTTGCTAACCAGGCTCTCCTCATAACGAAAAAAGAAGCGAACAAAGACGAAATGTCTGCCCCGCATTAGCGCCGTGCGAGCCTGCGCGGACGTGTACACGGAAGCTCGAGTCGGAGCGACGAACACAGACATCGCTGTCCGTTAATTGTTTTCCGCTTCAAAGGCAGGCACGTCCAATTCAAATGCAAACAGCTTCCTTTCCCGGAGGTATACACGGACGTGCAGCAAGCGTTTTCCCGCAACGCAAGCGGCCGGGGAACTACCGTGGACCGAACTACAGCGGACGTTTTTCACGAAGGCCGACCAGGGAGATGAGCCGTGCTCTGAACAACGCAACTTTATCTCAGTTTTCACCACATTAACGCAAAGCTAATTGGAAACGTCAGTATCAACTGCATTCGTAGACTGACCCCCTGGAATTGCGAATACAGTCAACGTTACCACGATAAGAAGCTTGCTTATAAGCAATAAAAGTACTTAAAAAATGCGTGGCGTTGCCACTGTATAATATTGCTACCACAGGTGCTCGCGAGGCGTCATAGATTATGCACTATCAGGTCGCGCAACTTAATTGATTAGTGGCAAAACAGGGTTACAGCGCGAGTTGTAAAACAAAGGAAAGCTCAATCTGGTCAACTCTTGCAGGCTTCCGTGTTAATGGAACTTTAGTTCACAAAATACACGAAAAGAGCGAAACGTTCGCAGAACAAGTAGTGTATGAGCGGCGCGATTCGGACGCGAAATTCAACACAAGTTTGGTCTCTATATAGTATACTGCCAAGCTCACAAGCAATCGATGAGTTCGTAATCTGAGTACCATAATTCGACTGCGTTTACTCAACAGCATGAGCGACAACGTCGATGTTTACACTTTCATACATGGTATTCGTTTATAAAAGCAGCATACAATCTCGTTCGAGTCGTATCTATCTAACAAGCACTGCGATCGGGCTAGTTGGTACGGATAACTAACTTCTGGACAGCGCAAGATGGACAACAGACAGAACAAATAGACGAAGAGCAAGTTATATGCACGACGCAAGGAGCTGGAGCTTCTCGCGTTGCCTGAAGTCATACATATAACTTCTTGTTCCCTGTTGTGTTTGTTTGCTTTTGTTTGTGCAAGCGTGTGTTTGTGCTTGCGCGCACAAATACAGTTTTCATTATTATGCTTGCGCACCAATTTCGAAGGCAAGTGTACGCTGTGTTTGGCCGCACTAATAAAATTTAATCCAATTTCACTTCTCGCCGTAGGCAACGCCGAGGGGGGGGGGGATTCTCGATAAACCCCTGCTTGGCTTAACGTTTATGTTCAACGTCCATATCTTAAAGGAACCGATCAAAACACAGACTGTGAAGAAGCACGAAGCAGTTGAGGTCATGAGATAACGAGGGTGGCTTGAAAGGTGTTGATAGTGCGGACGCATGGTGAAATAAGCTAACTTGCTTCAGCACACGCCCGTGTTCGTTATGCTCGTATCCCGACCGAGGCAAATGGGCGAGTTTAACGAAACAATGAGGGCTATGAACGCCGGATTGAAGGCAATAGCAAGTTCGAGCACTAAAGTGCTTCTTCGGTCATTCATCGGTTACCGCTAATGACTTTACCTGAATCGTATACCCTTTCCATGGAAGCTGTTTTACATGGAGGATCGATAGAGTAACGCATAAGCAAGCAGTCTCGATCGCCCAATATCGTACAACTTCCTTCGATAATGATCAGAACAGTGATCAATTTCCTGCATCGCTCCATAAGCTCGGCGAGTAAAAAAAAACGTCATCAGCCAGCAAATGCGAACAATGCTTCTTTGTGAATTGCACGGAAAGGGTTATTCGCATGCGAATAACTCATGCGTCAACCAAAGCTGTTTGCGGCCAACTGCAGGACGATCTGTCACCTCCCCCCCCCCCCCCCCTCCTACCGCTCGTACATATTTCCCCGCATACAAAATGATTAACTCAGACCGAAAAGAACAACAGCGTCAAAAAAAAAATACACACAGCTCGATGTTGCTAAAAAAGGCCAGCGTGCCACTTTTTAAGGTCGCCGCTTTAGACACCACGCGTTTAAAACACCGAGAAGCGACGCCAATTAAGGGACCGTGGTCCAGAGCACCTCGCAGCGGACTCACCGACAACGCCACAGCGCACGTGACCAAAAGTGTCGTCTGCTAAATTTGGCCTAGCCACGCTCCCATTTTTCCAGACGAACGATTAGTCGCGGCTTCGCTGTACCACCGCCGTCAAGGCGTGTGTGTGTGTATTAGGCATACAATACCGACTCGACAAGCTTCGCAACTCTTCTCTCGCCGCAATTTTCGAAAACTGCAGTGGCAGGGCGCTTTGTAGCGCGTGCCACATTATAATGGCCTTGAAGCGCGCGGCATTATTCTACCAGCGGAGCGCTCCAAAACGGAGCCCGCTTCGCGGGAATAAACCGCGTTGTTCGCTGACCCGCGCGCGTGTTGTCCCCCTATCACATATTTTTTTTTTTTTTTTCACTCGGGAAGGTATAATGCGTACGCACCATTTTCGAAAGACGCGCACGCGCTAGGTGTTTCTTTTGTCTTCGGCGACCAAAGCTATGCGATGACACTGAGAAGTCGCACGGACCTCAATCCATGCCAGTGTCGCCCGTCGCGGCGTATGGGTCACGCGACGGCCATTTTGAAAGAGAAAGCAGAGCAGACGACGCGGTATGAACCGCGTCGTCTGAGTGCAGTTACGACAGTGCGTATAATGATTCGTCGTCTTCGCGAGCAAACGCGAAAAACGTGTTTCACAAGAGATACAAAAACGAAAAAGAGGCAGGAAATAAAGCAAACAAAACACCGCAATAGAATTTAAAAAGAAATGATCGCACTGACGCGTTTCATTTGTTCTCTGGTCAACTTACTGAGTCGACCCTGACACAAACATTTAGGCTAAGCTTAACAACGCGGTATACATTATCGCCAAGGTAGTTTTTTATTTCTTTTTTTTTTCTTTGCGCGCGCTCGGCAACACACGATGACTGTGCAACCACGATTTCGTTTTGTTTTTGTTTTCTGTTGTTGGTTCGCTGCATGAAAGTTCGTTTCAACACGGATTGCAAACAGAACACGAACCGTGGCGAGGGGGGGGGATGAAAATGGCTGCGGAGGATAGACGGAACAGAAGTTTCAGCTCGCATTTAAAGGAAGATGCGCTTGCGAAAGCACCGCTGTTCCAGCCCGCAGACTCGTATAAACGTTCGCCAGACGGCAGAAAAGGCGCGCAAGTTTTTTCTGCTATATAGCCAGGCACGTGCAATAGTCTCGCAATTAGTTTCTCTCGTAGACATGAGGGGCGGCAATCTTCGGTGTTCACCAGAGTAAAGTATATAGGCTCCGGGAGCCAATACAGTACTGCAGTGCTCGTTCTCTCATCACTGCTCGCTGACATAGCAGAAGAGGAAGCGGGTGCAAACGTGTTTATTGAGAGCAAAATAAACAAACAAAAAATAATTAATATAAGGTCGGGAGTACACGGGAAGAACGTTGCAAGGCACAGTGTCCACGTCCGCATCTCTGGCTTGGATCGGGGCCCATTGAGGTGCGGTACAGTCAGATGCGGGCATTAAGCCCTGCCATGTGAACAGAATTCAGGGCAGATTTGAAAAAAAAAAAAAGCATTCTCACTGTGGTCATTCGACCGCAGCGGGAGTATCGATCCACTTGTTTAGCGAGCCGTCTTTCCAACAGCTATGGTGTTCTAGATTCCCTGAGCACCGTGCCGCTTTTCAAACCACGCAACGCGCCAAGAAATTTCGTAGGACACTGTATTGGCTTAATGCTTTCGCAGGCGGCACATTGTGGAACTAACAATAAAGACGAGGTCCGCGACGCCAAAAAACATCGTTCAAGGTATACCTCTTTCGCCAGCATAAAGCATCTACTGATTTCTACTGACATTGCTAGTAAAAATTCGGCAGAACCCATCTCATCAACTGCTGTCGACGGCAATGCGCTAAGCACTGAATACATGTAACCACACAGCGTACATTGCCACAGTCTAAACGAGTCACGTACGAGGCGTGTACATGGTAGCGTGAATTTTCTTTCACGATGCCCTCAGAACATTTCGCGCCATCTGGCGACGCCGCCACGAATCATGTGGTGGTATCTGAAATGAATGGCATGCACCGGTGAGTGCGAACGTTGAGAATTATTCCCTCGCTTGCCGCACACTATGTGGCACATACTCGCTGACCCAAGTTTGCGAGACGTTCCCTGATGCCCAGTGCATTCACGGCGCAGCTCGCTCAAGCGCTGGCATGGGAGAAATTCATTTAAAAGCGGCACCTACCTACTGCATTTGCAGCACAACTGGTAATCCGTCGGGCTGCTATCATTGAGGAACATTTGCTACGCGGGTTCGATTCGGCTCAGCATCGGAGAAATTTAAATGGACGGGCAACCAATTTTTACGGTATACGCGTTTTTTTTTGTGCAACGGAAAGCTTTCTGGTCAGATGGCCCAATCATACACCGGTAACGCGGAAAACGACGTGAAATGTTTTATCAGAATTTTCAAATCTGCACTGAGGATGTAGGCGCGCTCAAGAAACATACTGGAAACAGTGATAGGCGAGCGCGATGTCGATTAAACGCCGGCAATGCAGACCACAAGTGCGGCTCTAGCAGTGAGGAAGCGATATATTGTTTATCAAGACGACGTTCCTGGCGTTTACGTTTTACAAAGCGTTTAATTATTTTGCAGTGGTAGGCGACGTCCGATTCTTCGCCCCAGCGAGGCTGGCTCCAAGTAACACAAACCGATCTCGAAGGCCATGCTTTTACTGGCTGCATGCGCCAGTATTTTTTTTTTCTTTTTTGAGCAAAGCCAAGTTGTAGGATAAGCCAGTAGTGCTACTAATACAGTGTTGGCACTGTTACGTGCGACCGACGGGGCTGGCGATCTTCGGGGAAGCGACCGTCGGAAAGGCGTCGGCATGTCTGCGGCGGCGACTCGCTTTGTAAGGACGACAATGCGCCACGTCCCCAACGGAATGGCTCCGGGATGTCTAGACGCAGTCGGCGGACTAAGTATTGTTAGTGGATACACCGTCACGGTTTGTTTGCAGCGGGGGAACTCCGGGAAGAAGAGGTTTCGCGGCGCCGTCTCACGGACCTTAGATGTCGTCAGTTAATGAACAGACGCGGCGGCCACTGTCTGTGGGGAAAACACTGGGATCAAGAGGCGCCTGCTCAGGTCAAGACCCGTGTCTGCGAAAACCCTCTCACCTTGGTGTGGTCAGTGCAACCTGTGCGGAAGTGAGTGCGTAACCCCCCCCCCCCCCTCAAAGGCGGGTTGGCTACGATGACTTTGGACGCTCCGAATTGGTCGAAGGTCGAACGGCCGTTTTCCCTCACCTAGGGATCTATGTAGGACAGAGTCTTTATAAGCAGCTGCTGCGCGGCTGCTGGGTGTGCATTCCTCTTTCAGCCATGCTAGACTGATGAACTATAACGTTCTCATGTTGATACTGTAAATAAATCCCATTTTCCTAGTTCTCGTTGAGAACAAGTCCCTCCTTTCAACAACGTCTTCAGCATGGATGAGTTGGACGACGGCATGGGCCAGCTACCATCTATTTCATGCCCGACCCCAATCATCACAGCACCCATTCACGGCACAATTCGCTGATTGTATTCTGCTACTCACAGAGACCATATAATTCGGAATACTCGGGGTGCTCACCTCTAGCATTGAGCAGTTCTGGCCGCACTGCTACTCCATTAGTTATGGCGAAGGCAGCGTCGTTCGTAAAGGCCGATCCACACGACGGACCAAATCTGCGGGCCGATCGGTCACGTGATGCGACGTCACGGTCCGCCACGGTCCGGTCCGGCGCAGAGCACATCCACACGGCGGACCGCCATAGCAGACAGCAGAGCAGACCAACCAACTACACTCTACACATTCCGGCTCGAGTCTCACAGAGGCGGAAACTGCTCAACGAGGAATACAAGATGAATAACCTCCTCGTCACTCGAAGAGGACATGGTGTTTAAAAAATATATCTGCTGCACGCACGTGCAGGCGGAACGGCGGACACGAAACGACTGGCTTTTGCTGAGCCGAAAGCTAGACTGGATTTGGCTGAAGACCCTCTGTTGCCGGACAACATTCGTTGGCTGCGCCAAAATCTCTGCGGTTTGCATGCGATCCGCCGCCAAAATTGAAGCGGGAAAAGCCTCGGCGATTTGTTGGACCGCGAGGGCCGCGGTCTTGCGCGGGCCAACGGTGGTCCGCACGGACTGGTGACGTCCTATCACGTGATGCGCGGACCGCGGTCCAAAAGAGCAGTTTGGTTCGTCGTGTGCATCGGCCTCAACGAGCGACGTTCGTCCCCCCCCCCCCCCCAAAAAAAAAAGTCGGAATGCCATATCAGTACTCCTTTAATGTAGGTGTTTTCTGCTCTGTTAAGCAGTCACAATGCTTCCCCCCAGCTGACACAAGGACCACAGTCAAAAGACAAAGGATAACAAAAAAGTAAAAAAAGCAACCAAAGAAAACACGCAAATAAAAGATCGCCCGCCGAGGGACCCTGCTTCTCACGCAAATCGAAGCAACCTACATAGTCTCTAGAGGTCCAGGGACACTTAAGCCATTCTCAGCTTATCCGTGCGTTGAAAGCTCATGGAAATCAAGACGATCTATACAAGCGACAGGCGAAGCGTAGAAGGAGACAGTATATATACCGTGCAGCGGCAGCAGTTTCTCACGGAGAAGGTCACACTAATTATTCGCACGCATCTGCGTAAATTAGTAAACTGGAAATAGTAGGAAAAAAACCAGAGCGGCCTAACCCGCAAAGCGTTTCGCTTGCAAGATATATTTGACATTGGCCTGCGCGTTTGCTGTAAAAACTGTTCAGCACCGGTTCTTACACGGATCGTTCTTCCACACAAAACGGCTTTAAAGAATCCAAACTTTGGGCCGCAGTGACCGACTGAGTAAAGGTTACATTTCGCATCCACCGATGCGGCCACTTCAACCCGAAATGAAACCCGTGACATACACTCTTACACTCTACAAATAATTGCACCCTTTGGGGTGTATATTTGCCACGCAACGATAATCGTCATCTGTCTTTGAACAAATGTACACCCTTTGGGGTGTATATCTGCCACGCAACGATAATCGTCATCTGTCTTGCCCGCATTTCCTTTCTTTAACGTTGCGAGCCCGGTACTTCCAAGTCACGAACGGCATGCGCGTTATCAACGTGACAGATCATTCTCGACAGGAAAGTAACGAGCGCAGCGTTTTCAAGAAAGGAAATGCAAGCAAGACGGATGACGATTATTGTCTCGTGGCAAATATACACCCCAAAGGGTGTACGTTTGTTTAAGAGTGTAATATAACACATCCGCGTTGCATACATCACGAAATAAAACTCCACTGTTTTAACCCTCGACCTCCATTCTGCTGAACAGCGCATGACGTACTCACTCAGTCAACCCGGCCAACGTGTTGAGCTATACGGCGCAAATATATTCACAGAACCCCCATATCGCATCAGTCGCCGTAAAAATTCGTCAATAAGATTAAGTCTCGCGTCGTGAAGTCTATGGCGTAAGCGTGACAACGGCGCTGCCGGTGAACCAATTAGCCCGCTATTAGACCTCGAAGAAAAAGAAGCACGCGCTTAAGGCGAAGGGACGTTATAATATATGTATACGCGCGCCTAAGCACACCGGCAATAACGCGCACGCTAGCGACATAAGGAAAGCGGCCTGTTGCGTTTCGCCTGCGACACGTGGTTTTGCCGGCGCGACGGCGGCGGGGCGGCGGACATTTTGGCCCGATCGTCGTCACCGCAACACTCATCGCCAGGTGTTTCCAGGCGCGTCTGCGGCGATGCGACCGCCTAGGGATTTCGTTCCAGTCATTGTGCCCGAAACAGGCGATGCCAAAGCAGGGATCTCATTCCAGTTATTGGGCCCGAAACAGGCGATGCCAAAGCAGGGATCTCGTTCCAGTCATTGTGCCCGAAACAGGCGATGCCAAAGCAGGGACCATCTTCTCGTTACAGTCATTGTGTCCGACCGGCAGCGCCACGACAGTGTGCTGCGCAGCGCCACGACCAGGTGCTACGAGATCGTGCGCAGCGCCACGACATGGTGCTACGGCATCGCTACGACAGTGTGCGTCACCATTAGCCCATTGTACATTCACGTGCTCGTCTTTTGAGGGGTTCCTTCTTGCCCTCAACTGCGAGAGTATAAAAACAGCTGCCCCCGGACGCCAGAGGAGGGCTCCGATTTCTTCAGTTGAGTGAAGTGCTCTCCCGTCTCTCTACTTCGGTCAAACCTGACCGCCAACTCTTTGCGATGTTAAAATAAACAAGTTGTTTCGTTGTTACCTGTCGACTCATGCTTTGCCGGGACCTTCAGATGCTTGCAGTTGTACCCCAGGCCGCCAGGCCAACGCTACCCTTGGGGCTTGCGACCCAGGTACAACCACGGGCGTCAGCGCCGAGTTCCCAACAGATCGTACCAGCAGTCAGATTCAAACCTCTGGTTGCCAGCGGTGAGATCGCCTACGACTTCAAACAACTGTCTGCCAGCGGCGAGATCGCGACAACGGAGGCCAGCAGCAAAGAGATGCAGTTGACTGTATGCTGAGCAGCTCAACGACGATCCGGGAGCAGTGCAACGAGCCCTGTGTGACGACTGGTTGCCTGCAGCGGAACGACTGCGCGGAATTCCTGCCTGCGAGGTTTGGTGAGTGCGGGACTTTCTTCTACTGAGCTTTGCCAGGCTTTTTGTTAGTGTTAGAAACAGAGCTGGTAATTGTGGTTGTCGTTGCTGCCGGGTTAGTTGCGGCAAGACAATAGTAAGCAGTAGAGAAAGCAGCATTCAGAGCAGCCATGGATTTGAAGTCGTTGCGCAAACCGAAATTGTTGGAGCTTGCAAGAGAGTTGGGTCTGGATGTCTCAGACAAACTAAGAAAACCGGAACTGATAACGGCTATTCTTGAGTTAGAGGCTGAGGATGACGAGCTGTCGGAATGCCTTGAGACTATTGAGGAGAGGTCAAAAAGACAGGAGCGCGAACTTAAAGAGCAGAAAGAAAAAGAAGAGCGCGAACACGCTTTGGAAATGAAGCGTCTCGAGGTAGAGATGGAACGCGCTCGTAATGGAAGTCAGGCACACGGTGCAGGAGAACGCGTATTGTTCAAAATGACTGACCTGATGCGGCCGTTTAAGCTTGGAGAGGACATTGGTTTGTTCCTGGTTAACTTTGAGCGAACGTGCGAGAAGCAGGGGTTCTCTCGGGAAACGTGACCACGATAAAGTTCTGCAGTGTTTCGGGCTAGAACAGTTTTATAGTCGGTTACCGGAGAACGTGCGATACTGGGTCTTGGATAGGCCAGACGTGAGTACGGTGGCTAGAGCCGCTGAGCTAGCCGAGGAGTTTGTGACGCGTCGAGCTCGCGGAGCTAAGGACGGTCAAAAGGGTGAATTTGGCTCCAAGTCTGAGAGGCCAAGGTTCACGCCCATGAGATTTAAGGGGGACACGCGTAGTGAGGATGCGAGTGAAAGCAATCCGACCAAACGTAAAGAGACGGCAGCCGAAGCCGAACGCAGAAAGCGGTTCGAGATGAGGCGAGCGGGCGGTTGTTATACGTGCCAGAAGCCGGGTCACTTTTCGGCG
The DNA here is from genome assembly GCF_050947875.1 of Dermacentor variabilis. Classification (NCBI taxonomy): domain Eukaryota; kingdom Metazoa; phylum Arthropoda; class Arachnida; order Ixodida; family Ixodidae; genus Dermacentor; species Dermacentor variabilis. Next base: position 123,572,720 of record NC_134574.1, on the reverse strand, counting down.
CAGTGTCCGGAAACAACACCAAAAGTTGTGTTTTTTTCAATAGGCAGCACTGACGAGAACATGAAGCTTCTTGAGCCTTACATGCGAGACCTCCTCGTAAACGGGAAAGAGTGCCGAGTGCTTCGCGATTCCGCAGCTACGATGGATGTAGTTCACCCGTCTTACGTAGAACCCCATATGTTCACGGGCGAGTGCGCGTGGATCAAGCAAGCCGTGGAAGCTCATAGCGTGTGTCTGCCGGTAGCAAAAGTGCTTATTGAAGGACCTTTCGGAGCGCTTGAGACGGAGGCGGCAGTGTCATCTATGCTGCCACCCCAGTACCCGTACCTATTTTCAAACAGGTCCGATCACCTCCTGCGCGAGAAGGGGCTTTTGTTTGGTGAAGCTAGTGTTCAGGCCTTAACCAGATCGAAGGTTCGGGAGCTCGCTGCAAAGGCGGTAGTTGCGGGGCCGACGTTATCAAACAACGAAAAAGGGTCAGAGGCGCAGCAAGCTGATATTCAGAGCACGCCCGAACTGAATAAACTTGAGTCTGTAACGTTAAAGGCGCCAGATACTGGAGAGGAAAATCCCGACGCGGGAAAGTTAGAAGAGCTATCTACTGATTTGCTCATCGCGCCTACGTCAGACGGACTTGATAGGTTGCTAAAAGTCAGCCGGACGGCTTTGATAGCCGAGCAAAAAAAGGATGGCAGCCTGGAAAACGTGCGCTGCAATGTCAAAGAAGGTATCGCCAGGAAAACTGCGCGTTTTGTGGAAAGAGGTGGAGTCCTGTACCGGAAGTATCTAGACCGCCGAGGAGTGGAGTTCGATCAGCTGGTCGTGCCTCAATGCTATCGTCAGGATCTGTTGCGCTTGTCACATGGGGGTTCGTGGTCCGGACACCTAGGAGTTAAGAAAACTAAGGACCGTCTCTTGCAAGAGTACTATTGGCCAGGGTGTTTTCGGGACGCAGACCATTTCGTGAGGACATGTGACACTTGTCAGCGGGTGGGCAAACCAGGGGACAAATCGAGGGCGCCGTTGAAATTGGTACCTATCATTACGGAGCCTTTTAGACGGCTCGTTATTGATACAGTGGGACCTCTGCCGGTAACAGCCACGGGGTACAGACACATTTTGACTGTGATCTGCCCAGCGACAAAGTTCCCTGAAGCAGTGCCGCTTAAAGAACTCAGTTCAGTTGAGATAGTTAATGCACTACTGTCCATATTTGCGCGAGTTGGTTTTCCTGCAGAAATTCAATCAGATCAGGGCACAGTGTTTACTAGCGCTTTGACGACAACTTTTCTCGAAAGGTGTGGGGTAAAGCTGCTACACAGCTCAGTGTACCACCCACAGTCGAATTCCGTTGAGAAGCTCCACTCCGTCATGAAGCGCGTGTTGAGAGCCTTGTGTTTTGAACATCAAACTGACTGGGAGCTGTGTCTGCCTGGGGTGATGTTTGCTTTAAGGACCGCGCCGCATGCGGCTACGGGGTTTTCGCCAGCTGAACTGGTGTACGGTCGCTCGCTTCGATCTCCGCTTCGCATGCTTCGAGAATCATGGGAAGGTAGGGGCGACGACCCAGTCGTGGTGGAGTACGTGCTTAAGCTCCTCGAACGCTTAAGAAGGGCACAGGAGTTGTCAGGTGAAGCAATGACGAAGGCCCAGCAGAGGGCCAAGGTTTATTATGATCGGACAGCCAGGGCCCGTCGTTTTGAGGTTGGCGATGAGGTCATGATATTGCGCACATCGCTAAACAACAAACTAGACGTGCAGTGGGAGGGCCCAGCACGAATTGTTCAGAAACTGTCGGACGTTAACTACGTGGTAAGTCTGCCAGGAAAGCGGAAAGCACAGCAAGTTTACCACTGTAATCTGCTCAAACCTTATAGACAAAGGGAAGCAGTGGTGTGCATGATGGTAAACGTTCCTGAAGAGCTTCCGGTCGAGCTTCCGGGACTAGGCTCAGTGACGAACAGGGAAGACACCGGTCAAGTCATTAGTGACCTTATCAGTAAAGCACCGCTGTCGCCTGAGCAGAAAACCGAACTACACCAGCTATTACAAGAGTTTCAAGGTCTGTTCTCTGAGAGGCCTGGTAGGACTTCTGTACTTACTCATGATATAGAACTTACCTCCACAGAGCCAGTACGATCCAAGGCGTATCGGGTGTCACCCCGCCAGAGCGATATTATGGAGGCTGAGGTAAAGAAAATGCTACAGCTCGGTGTTATTGAGGCAGGTGAGAGTGATTATACCTCCCCTTTGATTTTAGTTGAGGTACCGGGCAAGGAACCTCGTCCTTGCGTCGACTACCGCAGGCTTAATTCCATCACTAAGGATCAAATTTATCCGATCCCTAACATCGAGGAGCGCCTTGAGAAAGTTAGTAGCGCTCAGTTTATTTCCACCCTAGATCTTGTCAGGGGTTATTGGCAGGTTCCACTTACAGAAGAGGCTAGTAGGTATGCGGCGTTCATTTCACCAATGGGAACATTCCGTCCTAAAGTGTTGAGTTTTGGTTTGAAGAACGCGCCATACTGTTTTTCAAGTCTCATGGATAAAGTGTTGCGGGGACAGCAAGAATTCGCTTTACCGTATCTAGACGACGTAGCGATATTCTCCGCATCCTGGTCTGAGCATATGACACACTTGCGGGCAGTGCTAACCCGCCTGCGCGAAGCAGGCTTGACAGTCAAGGCTCCTAAGTGCCAGTTAGCACAGGCCGAGGTTGTCTACCTCGGTCACGTGATTGGTCAGGGTCGTCGCCGCCCCTCTGAAATAAAAGTGGCCGCTGTGCGAGACTTTCCGCAACCGCGCACAAAGACCGATATTCGGTCGTTCTTAGGTGTCGCCGGCTACTATCAGAGGTACATCCCTAGGTACTCTGATATCGCGGCTCCCCTGACGGATGCTCTAAGAAAGACAGAGCCTCAAACAGTCGTCTGGGACGAGACAAAGGAAAGAGCTTTTAGCGCCCTAAAGAGTGCCCTAACAAGCCAGCCTGTGCTACGATCGCCAGACTATACAAAAGGGTTCATTGTTCAGTGCGATGCTAGTGAGCGAGGCATGGGCGTTGTACTGTGCCAACGGGAAAATGGAGAAGTAGAACACCCCGTCCTGTATGCTAGTCGTAAGCTGACCAGTCGTGAGCAGGCGTATAGCGCCACCGAGAAAGAGTGTGCATGTCTCGTGTGGGCCGTTCAGAAATTGTCATGCTATCTAGCCGGCTCGAGGTTTATCATTGAGACAGATCACTGCCCTCTCCAATGGCTGCAGACCATCTCTCCCAAAAATGGCCGCCTCCTGCGCTGGAGCCTCGCTTTACAACAATATTCCTTTGAGGTGCGTTACAAAAAGGGGAGTCTCAACGGTAACGCCGATGGCTTAAGTCGAAGCCCCTAACGTAGGAATCAGCCTCAAAATTGTTTGTTACTGATGTTTTTCTTCCTGAGGCAGGATTTTTTTTAACATATTGCTTTTGTTTAGTGTTTCAAAGTGATGATATGCTTTCTAGTGCAATTTTTCAATTTGTGGACGCGTTCTGAGTGATGCTAGACTACTGTAAGGAACTAGGCAGTGGTATAAAAAGGGGAAAGAGCCTGGCAGGGCTTAGTGAGGGTTGTGCCGTGCTTGCTGACTGAGCGGTTGAGTTTTCAGCGTAGTTCTAACGCTTGCCGGGAACGAGAACAAAAATGTGAACTCTCCCGAAGTCACTTTGCAGTGTCCCGTGCGAACCTGAACGAGAGAACGAGGCCTTCTCTGTGCGCTGCGCTCAAGAAACGTCAAGGGACGCCCGACTTCGGTTATGCGCATCATCGAGCGACATCCCTCCGGACAGCGGATGCAGTCCCCTGTCCATCGGGATCTCCTTTCCCCGGCGGGGCGGTCTGTTGCGTTTCGCCTGCGACACGTGGTTTTGCCGGCGCGACGGCGGCGGGGCGGCGGACATTTTGGCCCGATCGTCGTCACCGCAACACTCATCGCCAGGTGTTTCCAGGCGCGTCTGCGGCGATGCGACCGCCTAGGGATTTCGTTCCAGTCATTGTGCCCGAAACAGGCGATGCCAAAGCAGGGATCTCATTCCAGTTATTGGGCCCGAAACAGGCGATGCCAAAGCAGGGATCTCGTTCCAGTCATTGTGCCCGAAACAGGCGATGCCAAAGCAGGGACCATCTTCTCGTTACAGTCATTGTGTCCGACCGGCAGCGCCACGACAGTGTGCTGCGCAGCGCCACGACCAGGTGCTACGAGATCGTGCGCAGCGCCACGACATGGTGCTACGGCATCGCTACGACAGTGTGCGTCACCATTAGCCCATTGTACATTCACGTGCTCGTCTTTTGAGGGGTTCCTTCTTGCCCTCAACTGCGAGAGTATAAAAACAGCTGCCCCCGGACGCCAGAGGAGGGCTCCGATTTCTTCAGTTGAGTGAAGTGCTCTCCCGTCTCTCTACTTCGGTCAAACCTGACCGCCAACTCTTTGCGATGTTAAAATAAACAAGTTGTTTCGTTGTTACCTGTCGACTCATGCTTTGCCGGGACCTTCAGATGCTTGCAGTTGTACCCCAGGCCGCCAGGCCAACGCTACCCTTGGGGCTTGCGACCCAGGTACAACCACGGGCGTCAGCGCCGAGTTCCCAACAGATCGTACCAGCAGTCCGATCAAAACAGGCCCAACACAATGGGAAACGAGTCAGCTTCCGGGATATAGGCGGCCTCCCACAAATTAAGCGCGCCGCGGTTATTGTTCGAAAGGCGAGTCGAGGTAATTGCATTTCCGCGCACCCATCAAGCATGGGCAAGCCTTGTCTACACGCATCTCGTACTCACAGACAACATCGCGTGGTTGCCTAAAAATACCGCACGCATACACCGCAAACTCAATGGGCCATCTAAAGCTTCCGCATAATAAAAAAATGGTGCCGTATGACGCGCCGAAACCACAATCCTATTATGGGACAGGTATGCCCCGTACAGTGGGGGTTCCGGATTAATTTCGACCCTCTAGGGGTGGGGGGGGGGTTGGGGGTCTTTACCCTGGATTTTACACGGCGGACCGAATTCTGCGGACCAACATGACACTGCGGAGCGGCAAGGAATTGCGTTGGAAAACAGCCCACCTGTTGCTTCGCCCTGCGTATGCGGCCTGGCCTGCTTTGGTGGCACCATGGGTGACGTATACTGTAATTGGTCCGCACGGAATTTGGTCCGTCTTGTGAATTGCAGCGTTAAAGCGCACTCAAACCTACAGGTACACCCCAGCGTTCCCTGCATTTCGACCGCCATTAAAAAAATGCAGGCGCACGTGACCTACATAGGCAGCGTAACGCCATAGCCCCACTAAAGCTACAGCGCGGCTGGTCCTGCCGAGTTTCTACAACTTTCGCAAACGATCCGTTGGTACTCCTCTTCTTAAAGCGCACGCACGCTGAAATGTGGCACACGCTGGTATGCTATGCGGATTGCTGCAAGCTTCCACGGCCGCTGCTGTTTTCATCGGTATAGCGTGCGCTGCCATGCGCGAGCATTCGGTGAAACGTCGACCCCCTCCTCTGGGCGCTTAAATAGCGAGCTAATTATCCTCGACCAGTGGGCCGTCAGCGATTCTGCGAGTGGAGTACAGGCCTTTTTCAATTAGGGACGCTCGTCTTTGCAAACAAAGCCGCCTTTTCTCTGAATGTTTTGCAACGTGATCCCGTCTCTTTCCTCCTGAGCTTGTTACCACGTAAGCCGAACAGCCCTCCTTTTTTTTTTCATTGTGGTCTGTCCCACCAGCCGTTCCCGAGCCTTTTGTCGTCAATTTCCAGCGCTTTTTTGTCTAAAACGACGGCGCCGCCCCGGTGATCTATGCAGCGCTGTTCGTGTACGACTGCAGTTCTGTTCAGTGTGACAAGAGCTATAGTCTGCTGCATACTAGCCTGCTCAAAGCATCGATAACACGTTCGCTGCGCCGCCGTACAGAGAATAGTAAACAATATTTTCCAGTCTTGTTAAGACTGGAAAATTAAGACGTCGTTGCTTAGTGGCTGTGGTGTTGGGCTGCTAAGCACGAGGTCCCGGGATGGAATCCCGACCACGGCGGCCCCATTTCGATGGGGGCGAAATGCGAAAGCACCCGTGTACTTAGAACGTTAAGGAACCCCAGGTGGTCCATATTTCCGGAGTCCCCCACTACGGTGTGCCTCACAATCAGAAAGTGGTTTTCGCACGTAAAGCCCCATAATTTCTTTCTGGTCTTGTTAAGCGCCGTCGGCTCCAAAACTCTACGAATCCGGCGTAATAACGAGCAAATTTCGCGTTGACTCTCGGTATACACTTTAATGCGGCGCCCACCTGCTTGCCTGAGCCACTATGCATCCTGTCGAAGGCAACTAAGATTTTTACGTTTTCATAATTATTCCTTCACGTCGTATACAAACTTGACCACCGACGCATGCCAACGGTTCTTTACGCTCCGTCGAGCGATGCACGCAACTTGTACCGACGACACCGCATACAATGCAAAAGCGAAGCTCTTTTATAGATTAAAAAAAAAAAAAAACGCGCAACGACGGTTTAGCCGCTTGCCCGCGCCGTTGTCGCCAGCCGGACACGGCGACCTGCTGCTCGCCATGACGGCCCGCTTCGAACCCGCTGGCCACGACGACCGTGCGGTCGCTATTTTGCATGAAAAGTGACCTTTCCTGACCCCGTTCCAGCGGGGGATCGTGACCCCGTTCCACGCCCCCGCTCTTCCTTTTTTTTTTTTCATTTCCATCCGTCCCCTTTTGTATTCGGCGGGTGGTCTCGCGCGTGGACCGTGTAATGAACGGGTTAGAACTGTTGGACGACGCTCGCTTGGGCTTGCGTAACCGCTAGAGCACGTGCACACTGCCTGCTTTTGCCGTTCCTGTCGGAAAGCAGATGCCCGCATTCGGCTGCGGCGTTGTATGCCGCCGAGCACGAGGTCGCGGGTGCGATTCGTAGACGCGGGAGGCCGCATTTCGATGGAGGCGGAATGCGAAAAAAAAAAAACGCTCGTGCACTCAGATTTAGGTGGCACGTTCAAGAGGCCCCCGGGAGAACAAACGTGATTTAAATAGTAAAAAAAAAAAAAGAAAGAAACTGCCGAGGAAACACTCCTCAAAAAAAAAAAAAAAAAGGGACTTCCGTTGAGCTCGATATAATAGCTCGCCCTTATTTTATTCCAAGGGGGATATACGCGCCTTCGTCTGACGTCACTTTTCTAAAGACAAACGGAAGCGGGTGCGAATGGGCCATCTATAGGTGCATCAAAGCTGCTTTTACAGGCAAATCACAATCTTGATATATTGTACATAATAGAAAAAAAGAGGGTTCTTTTAACTCTTCACATTCATATTGTAGAATCGCCAATGCAGCGCTTAACTTAAAGCTAGAAAAACGGTACGTAGTCGTAAAGAAAAAAAGAGAAGAGAAAAGAGACCATACATTTATAGGAATTAAACATAAACAAGACAAAGTCATGAGCCAAGTAAACATAATCACAATCATTACTTCGCGACTTTCCGCTAAAAGATGGAGTGTTTTCGGACAGCAGCCAGGAAACCTCGGCAAAACACACACACACACACACACACACACACACACACACACACACACACACACACACACACACACACACACACACACACACATATATATATATATACCGACACTGACTACATAACTGCACCAAGCAAACATCTCATGCTCAACGGTGCAGCTTGCGTACGGCTTCCAAAGGTCAATGATCTAGCTGCGTAAACAATCGCTTATCCGCGCTCTAAACACACTTTTTTTCTGGCGGTGGATCGCGAAGACGAAGGTCGCAGACTAAAACGAACACATCCATAGGAGAGCCACTGCGAAACATCACAGAACCGTGAAACCGGCAAACAAACGTAAAGGCGAAAGTTGATCGCAGTGTCCAGCAAAACGCACGCGTATCGACCGGATTACAAGCTTGAAACCTTCGCGGCAAACGCGATGCGAACGTATATGCGGCAAAGTAAACTCGAGTTTCCTCGTTCCACCTGACAGTGTTTTTGAGAGCACCTCTTTTTTTTTTTCCTTCAGAAATATACGCTCCCGATTTCTGTTTCTATATATATATGTGTACAACCGGCCTCGCGCGGTCACGGCTTGCGAATCAAGGTGTGTAGACTGACCACAAGGAAACGATTGGGACGGGCCGGCCATGCCGAAAAGAATTAGATCGGCCACAGAACAAGCGCCCCGAAGATCGGCGAGCCCGCCGTGAGGTCGATTGTGCCAGAAGGCGTGGATTTGACGCGGAGCTGGATCCAGAAGCGATAAAAAAACAACAACAACAACAAAGTAAGTTCTTATTCTTTTCCAACGAGTATCAGGGCCTTCGTCAGGCAGATTACGCTTTGTCTTTCGTGTTGTCACTCAATACCTTCACTGTATACCTGAAACAATGCTAAATGAACAAAATAAATATGTAACCCTGTAATGCCCAACGTATGCTGCGCTAAGTTTCATAACTTAGAATTCTGATCGATGCACGGGTAACGTATGGCATAGCCTATGAAGTTACGTTTTTGATACGGTGGTGCGAGTTTTCAGTTGTTGTTACTTTCATCAAAGCAATTACTAATAAATAAAATACACTGCTAATTAACTTTTTTACCCGAACACACGGTTGTTGTTGTTTTCTCGTAAAAATATGGTCTCCATCCATGGCCACATATCAAGCTGAGTTGTTCTGATTTTCGTTTATTTGGAACTGTGTTTAGGTACTGCTGGGTTAGAGAGCCCCTCAACAGGTCTGGCCATTTTGAGCTGACAAGCGCAGAGCATACAATGCGCGATAACGACTGTGTCTGCAAAGTATTACATAATAATAATAATATGTGGGGTTTTACGTGCCAAAACCACTTTCTGATTATGAGGCACGCCGTAGTGGAGGACTCCGGAAATTTTGACCACCTGGGGTTCTTTAACGTGCACCTAAATCTAAGTACACGGGTGTTTTCGCATTTCGCCCCCATCGAAATGCGGCCGCCGTGGCCGGGATTCGATCCCGCGACCTCGTGCTCAGCAGCCCAACACCATAGCCACTGAGCAACCACGGCGGGTCTAAAGTATTACATAGCTACGCGACGCGCAAAGACATGAAATTTCAAACCGAACGCCGTTTTCCCTTCCCCTCGCGGCCGTCGCGCTCCAAGCCGGAGGATGACGTACACGTGCTAGTGAGCGTACGTGCACGTGTTTGAACTGTGACGTCGCTTGTGGTGACACGTGACTTCGAGAATTATTCAAGGCGACGTTTGCTATTTGTGTTATATGTCTCTTGAACAGACGAATTAAAGCTTTTGAGAAATAATAAAACGCACGAACCGAATGTCTGCGTGTTTTCTGTTTTACTTCGCACCGCAGCAAGAGAGATGTACTTCCGTTTCGTCTGCTTGTTCCCACGTCGTGCAGTCAAGCGCGCAGATACCGAAACTATAGGCGCTGTTGGATCTGGAAGACAACCCCAATTGCTGTCCCCCAGATTTTGGATCTTGCCTTTGGGTGCGGGAGTTGGCCGAGGTTGAGGAGGACGTTTAAGTGAAAAACTGGAGGTTTATTTACATTATTTACAGTGAGAGTACAAAGAAATTAACAGTCATAAAGTCATTATGGGCCGGCAGCAACTCGGACGCTGCGGCCCTTGGCAAGAAGTTCGAAAGAGATGAATGAAGGAATGCTCTCTTGCTGCGCCCAGTCTCTGGCTTTTAAGCTCTTCGGTGTCTCGAAGTCACGTCACGTTCGGCCAATCGGCGAGCCCGCTCAGGTGACGCCATTTTTGGCCAATCGGCGAGCCCGCTCAGGTGTCGTCATTTTCGGCCAATGGTAGGTGCCCGTGAGATTGTGTCACACCCGGCGCCGAGGGTCGCACTTTGGGCCCCAATTGTCCGAGGGCTTACTTCTCTCTGCGGTATTGCCTTCCCGGCTTGCAAGCGCCGTCACAATAGGCGGATGGAGGCGACGTTTCAGTGCTGCAAAGCAGCTTTGCTCGGGACCTGCGTTACCTGGAACCGTGCCAGGCTCCCGCTACACTTTCGGGAAGAGTCAAGCAGTGAATAGCTCCACCTGCTGCGCACGAGGCGGGGGACGCCAACTCGTTTGCACGTGCCGCGCCTCGGGAACGGGGTAGATGCGCTTCCGCGCTCCTTAATTAGCTGTGGCGCGATTCGATGTGGTCTGGTGAACTCGAAGGAGGCTCAGGAAAAGGTCCCGTATCTAACAGCGCGTTTATAGTCCGACGTAATCGGCGCACTGGCCGCGTCTGGTTACGTTGGCTGCTTCAGTGCGTCGGACCATCGGTCGAACTACAGAGGCTGTTGCCCTCGCCAACCTGAGGTAGCGTGTGCGCGCTCACGCTACATCGGACTGTATTTAGCCCATTCGTCATTTTCCACCGTGTTCCGGTGCGCGATCGTGCTCTGTGGTCCGCTCGTGTCTGCCTCAGTATTCGTGTAGAACTTGACTTATGCCGCTAGTCAGGTGTCCTTGTGCACAGCGCGAAAAATCGCGCGCTGCGCGAAGCGAGACAATCACAACAGCTCGCACGCGATGCCGTCAGCGGAAGTGCGCCGCGACGCAAAAAGAACGAGGAGAAAAAAAAAAGATGAAGGCAGGACCCGTGAAGTGCGCGTATGGCAAAGGCAGGGAAGGAATTTCCCTTGCGGAGGCTAGCCAGGGCAAGTGGAGAGAGCATCGGCGTTTGCGGTGAAGCTCGCCTCCTGAAATCATGAGTTCGCGGCACCGAAATATTTTTATTTCGGCGATTAATAAGCCGTTATGAAAAATACCTGCGACATAATGCTCCCTAGAGGACACGTAACAACTTCCAGCGTATAATCGAAGTTTGCTGAGTGGCCTGGAGAGGGTTTTTTTTAACAAATACGTACGAGCGTAACTGGAATAACGATCTCTTCAGGCATAAAGAATGCGAATTCTCCTCTTTTGACTAAACACGATCGTTCTTCGCGGGTCGAGAACTTTCCCTTAACGCAAGAAAAAAAAATACGGAAAAGCCAAGCATACGTCAGTGCTCCTTTAAAGAACACGTTCTATAATTAAAGTCATAATTAAATTATTCCCAATTAATTTGTCCACATCTACGTTACCCCCACATCTAGTGCGGTGTGGGGGAGCCCAAAAGGTGTTCAGTGCAGTTTCAACATAACATACTTAAATGAGTGATAGGAAACATGGGCCGGCCAACAAGCCTTCTCAGAAGTCTACCGAAGGTTTTAAGAGCATTGCGGAAACGGTGCGGAAGAACGACGGCGTTTTATGTGGGACGCGCGGCCATCTTGAGAAGACCGGTACACGACGAGGAACTGCAGGGAGACTTATATGTAAGGCGGCCCGGTACGTTAAACAAAGCAAAAACAAAGAAAAGTAGTCTCGATATTACACATTAAGCCGCGGTTGACGTCGGCAACAAACGTTGTCAGCGAAGAAGCACCGGGGTTGCTATCCTATATACTTAATTTCACACACAGCAGGCAGCAACGCTATATACGAAGGCTATATAGCCTTTTCACCATGTTGGCACTCGCGAACAAAAAAATAGCACGTTCTGTTTGCATGTGAACGAAATATAAACGTATAACGTTTATATTTGCATTTTATTTTATATAATGTTGGCACGTTAAACCTGTGCCAACATTACAATTGAAATCTCCAACGCACCCGGTCAAAAGATTTGCGTCATTTTGTTTCACTTATAAGTGGAAGGGCAGCACTTTCTGTTTGAATGCACATCGCTTTTTTTTTTTTTTTTGGAATTGTACATTTTTGTAAAAATTGTCATTTGTGATATTGTGATATTGTGATATTTTGTCTGTACTCACATGCTTGTACTGTTTGCCTTTTTTTCTAAACATCATGTATTGTATCGGGGAGGCGAGAGCCCGTCAAGCTGGATATCTAGCTTTTTCTCTCCCCCTCCCTCATCCTTGGGATGGAAAATAAAGGCATTATTATTATTATTATTATTATGTGTCACGCAATTCGACGGGCTGCGAAATGCGCGGAGTAACACTTCTCTGAACGCACTACTTGCGTAGCTGGCGCAGCGTACGCCCATTCGCCATCTTGTCGGTTCCGATCGGCTCGCGTGTCTACTACGGCCTGCCCGATTGCCTCGAAACGCCAACAGACGGCAGAAATCCACGATGCCCGGAATGACACTCTAGTACTGCTGCTATCCTGAACAAATTCCTCCATTTTCTCAGAAGTTCCCTATGTTCGCGTTTTCGACCAATAAGAGGGCGCGCTGTAGAGTCAGTCAGAGTTAGAAAGGAGTCATTGACAGTAAACTCGAGAGTTTACAAGGTTTCGAACTTTCAGACAATACGGCGTAATTGCACTGCTTTCTGAATATCAAGCGGGGCCCCAGCTCCGTATTATCCGAGTCATATATTCAGAAAAAATTGAGCCGGATAAATTAACTTCACCCGGTAGAAACGATATGCAGGCACTTCGATAAAGCCACCGTCCGCAATAGGTTCGCCTTCCTCGAAAAAAAAAAAAATACTTTCCCCTCGTCCAGTCCAGCAGGTGGAATTGAGATCGTCGCTTTGTAACTCTGCCTCCTTCTATACTGCCGGGCGATCAAAGAAAAAAAAAAAGAAAGAAAACACAAGAGGCGGTAAGTCAATCGAAGAAAAATTATATCCGAGCGTGCAAACGAAGTCAAGGAAAAGAAACGGCGCGCGTGCATTCTCTAAATACACTTTCCCTCATGTCGATAACCTATTTTTAATTCGGTTTCTAAGCGCAACGAAGCCACCAAGCGTGCCAGCATAAAATACAAAATAAATGAATAAATGGCGGCGGCGTGAGGGGGAGCGAACACAGTCCAACCTAAACGGAAGCAGTAAGATGTACACAAACCGGCAGAAGCCTTTACCCTCCCCCCTCCCTCTCTCCCTTCTGTTTAATTCCTTTTTTTTTTTCCCCTTCGCAAGGTATAAACGCAGTCGCCTTTATCGCTCTTGGAGCAGGCGCGGTCACGGAATCAAAAGCAACTTATGCCGACTGCGCCCGGGAAAAGAAATAACGAAGTGAAAGAAACACTAATAGAAGGGGGGGCAGCTAAAAAAGCAACAAATACCCGCGGCGCCTCCGGTAGCAGCCGCGGTTACCGACTCGCTCGCCTAGCCAGGAGGCCAAGCCAACAGGTTTACTTCTTTCCGCATTACGTTTCTCTCTTTCTCTCTCACTTCTTTTTCGTCAGTTTCCCGCGTGGGCCAACCTCGCGTTTCCCATTCATGCACGATACGCGATTCGCACGATCGCAGAGAGCGATTGGAAGCGGCTCAAGAAACGCCGCCGCCGCCTTGGGCGGCAACGGGAAAGCTGCAATATAAACGCGCTCAATGAAAGCGCGACGCCGTCCAATGCGTTGGCATAACAAAAGTCAGGGCGTAGGCCCCCAACGATAACGCGCGAAGGACGTTGAAACAAAGGCGATCCCGGGAGGACAGTCGAAGTTCGACGAGCGTCGCACAGCACCGCTCCGACACCAGAGGCGGGAAGTTTCTTTCCGGAGGGGAGGGGGGATTTGAAGAAGGAGGATATGAAGAAGGCGTGAGAAGAAAAGCGTTGTCCTTTCTTTAGCAAACAGCGCGAATAACGGGACACATAAAAGGGGCACACGATACACGCCCTGACTTCCAACAAGTGTGTTTATTGCGCGAGCGCCAGACTATATCGCGCAATAAGCGCACTTGTTGGAAGTCCATGCGCCTGTGTCGCGTGCTTCTTTTCTGCGACCCGTTATTCGCGCTGTTTGCTAATGAATGTGTTCGTACCAACAAGCCCGGCTAGCCACTATTCTGAAAAACCGTAGTGCCGCGCACGAGGGTCTTGTTGGCGACGATGGCTACGAGATGGCGCCAGAGCAGCGCGCGTCGTCTCTATGTAAACAAAGCGCTGCATGAACGGAGGTTGTCTGCGGCGGCTGCTGTGAATCGCAACAAGGCGTCACCCCCGCGCTTCCTCTCGCAAGGCAGTCGCGCTACACATAGCTTCGTTTGCAGCGTGCCGCACAAGACAGACTGTCCGCGCCAGCCAATATATCGCGAATTGAAAACACGTATACAACTGCGCTCAAATTATGGCTATGGCCCCTAGAGGAAAGTCTAGATGGCGTTGAGAGATGCGGGAGAGGAGAAAGGAGGCGAAGCGTCAGGGAGGAGGAGGCCGGCCGAGGCGTGCTGGGTGGCAGTTGCTACGGCCTCTGTGTGCACTATGGGCGTACCAGGTTCGTCTCGTGATCGGAGCCCCCACCCCCGTAGTCGGCGCTCCGACACATGAAACTGCTTCAGTGTTACATTGCATGGGTCGCTGATACGTAGGCTGTACCACGTGATTACAGCCTGCATGCGCCGGCTACGAAGAAAAAAGAAATTGCGGTACTATCGGCCATCAAACATTTGCTTGAGAGTGTACATGCACTTTCTGCTAAATGTTTAGAGTTCATCACACACTGAGACCCCTGCAGAACATTGTTTCAATGCCCCGGAGGGTCAATTCACAGCCTACTTAGAGCAAAGATGAGATGAAATACCTTTCTATAGTTTTTGGTTGGCTTTAATAGTTAGGTGCCAACCCATCTTTTATTAACTTCGAGAACGCAGTGTCTGATCTAATGGCAGTGGTGCATGCGCACAGTGGCATCTCTCTATGTAGTATGTGAACAATGCAACCACCTATCAAATTTGTTCGGGTAAGATTGCCTACTGTTTACCAAAATGGATTGATGTATTTACGCACAACATTGCTGGTTCACTGTGTAGATTTTTCATCTTGAACTGCAGAGCAATGACAATTGAAATGCATTTCATAAGCATCGTTTGTCATCGACAATGATACAATCCCACACAAATTAGAAGCAATATTATGAAAGTCAGTGGCAATGAGATTATTAAACATGGACCTACCAGTATTCTGCTGTTTGCATCCGATTTCAAGTTAGACATTCTGTGTTTCATGTTCAACTTGTCACGTAGAAGAGACAACCGCAGATTTATCACTTTGACCAGGGAATACATACTTGAGAGATTTACTGTTCAGAATTACATGGGGAGACCAAGAGGCTGCCTTTTTACACATTTTGCTTTAATCATTTGTATGAAATGGTGAGAACGCAAGCAAATTCTTCTGTCACTAACTACCTTCTCTCTCCCTCCTGCTCCTGGCCTTTCAGCCCTCAATAAGCAAAGACCTAGCAAAACCAACAGTGTCCAGTGGACTACATTAAGAAGAGCCTGATACAGATTGCCATTGGAACAGTGGGATGGGGTTTCTTAGTCCAGTCACTTTTTTAGGACAAATAAAGCTTTAATTTCTTCATCAACTACTGGCCATCAGCTTAATGCATGATATGCAGCCTAATGCTTAATATGCACAAGAAGCGAGAACTGGGCAAGTTGGAATGTGTTCATGACTCGTCAGCGCAACAACTAGACATGGATGAAAAAGAAGAGATGATCAGCAGTGCATGCGATCATCTCTTCACTGTGACTGCTTTCAGAAGAAAAAATTACGCATTTGTACATTATGACAAATTTCAAAAGGGCTGGAAGTCTACATGCTTTCATGTGCGACCAATCAGGAGGACAACTATAAGCCTCTGCGCAGTTTTAAAATGTTGCTTGAAGAATGCAGCTTGTAATTTAACCTCCGTCACAGGTAAATTTTCCAGTCCGTGGTGTAATTCAGAATGCACGCGGGCTCACTTAAAACGAAAAGCCGCCTGGAATAAACTTCTTTGTAATCAATGTACTTGAATGCAATGTATTCAAGCAACAAGTCAATCCAAGATAAGCCTCTAGATAGAATTTGATTATATTTTCCCATCAAAATGCTAAACTAATGCCATACCAATATTTAAATGACCAATTACAAGATTACCTTTCTCACCTGGAAACAAGCAATACAATAGCCACTAATGCTCCACTGTCTGAAGAGAAGGCTGGCCTAGGCATTTTCTCTCCTTCCCTTTGTTGGTCCTTTTCTATTTGCCTTCCAGATTGCATGCCTATTTCCAAGAATTATTGGCGATTGTTCTACCGCTGTGCAAACTTCCCACTAATAAATCGTCAGCTGTCGTAGTTACGGATTCTCTATCGGTATGTTGGTGATTTTCCACGGTAATGAATACAGCTATCTGAAGTGTGCTCCAGAACTTAGTCCCTACAACTTTACAAAAAATTAATTTGCAGCGGGTTCCTGGCCATCGCGGTTTATACTTAAACAAAATGACAGATTTCTTGGCCAGAATGTCTTTAACTGGGCCTTTGATTGCTGTGTTACCAGATACAGCTTACCTCACTGCATCGAGATACAGAAAATTTTGTTTGGAATATTATTTAAGCAAATTATCCGTGATATCACCTCCACACTTTCATCATCTCGGTTTTTGCTGAAATAAACAGCGGTGCCCTTCTTGTTAACTGGAAGTTACATACACGGGATCATGCTCTCACATCCCACAAATGAATCTTTATTTACATAGAGCTGGTCTGACGATGTGCCCTCTCTGCCATAAATGTAAGAAAATTGAGTCAATAGACCACTACTTCTTATCATGCAGTGAATATTCACACCGGAGAATGATATTTAAACCTCCACTCTGCAAAATCGGATTAGCATTAAGTATACCAGTATTATTATCATCTGGGGCCTCAACACTAAACTATAGTCACAGAGATGTTTGTTCCGCAGTATTTGATTATTGAACTGAAACAAAAAGGTTACCCTGCTAATTATTGTATCTTTATTCTACATATCAGATCTGCATTCATTTCACCTAAATTAGTTCCTCAAAATTCTTCACTAACATTAACTCTCTATATCATAGCCTCTTCTAACATTCCCCTTTCAATTGATCTGACTGCTCGCTTGTGTACTAGTCTAGTTATTGCAACATCTGTTTTTTTACTTTGAGTTTCTCATTTTTAAATAAGAATTTAATTTAGCTACCTCCTACCGACCGTTTTTTAGCCTATACCCTCAGTGGGTGTGAGCTATGACAGAGGTCCATCATCATCATCACCTTCTTTTAGAGCGCAGCTCTTTGGCGTCCGTTCCTGGGTTTCGCGTCGTCGTCGGCGTCGGCCTCGTAACCAGCTCCGCCCCCCTTTCATCCCCCCAGCGCTAGCAGCGACCGACTGATACCGCTGGATGCCGCTGACGCCGCTAGAGAGTCAAGATAATGTGACTGCATAGAACACCGTCGCCGCCATGCAGAAAGAGGAGGAAAGGGTCCCCCCCCCCCTGTTCTTGTGTGGCGGATAGCTGGGGTTGACTCACTATCGCCGTCAGCGGCATCAGTCAGTCGCTGCTATCTCTTCCCTCCTCCCTTTATCGTGTGGTCCGCTTGCTGCGCGCGCTTCTGCCCCCATCGTTTGCCGCTGGGTGTACACGCCGCCCCCCTCCGCTTCCGCTCACTGCTGGTTGCTCTCGACGGCGGCGATGAGCCTCCGCTTCGGCGGCGCGAACTGCAGGGTCTTCTCGGCGGCGGCGATGAGCTTCTGCTTCAGCCTCGCTTACTGCTGGTTGCTCTCGACGGCGGCGATGAGCCTCCGCTTCGGCGGCGCGAACGGCAGGGTCTTCTCGGCGGCGGCGCTTAGCCTCTGCTTCCCCCACGGCTGTGACAACCTCGCGAGGCACTTGTATAGATCTCGTCTTTGAGAATCAAGCATTGGTGTACCAAGTCGAACATATATCAGTCTATTTCTCCGACCACAAAGCTTCCTTCATGACTGTCAAGAACTGTTAGTGGAGTCTTTGTTAAAGGAATACGTGTGAAAAATAAAAAAAAATTATGTGATAGCGCATACATGTGTTGCTCGATTTCTTTGCCTCAATCTATCCAAAAGGTGAAACAGCTTATTTGCTGCGCTCAAATTTCGCATTAGGAAGTAACGTAATCGTCGGTAATTTTTTCATCTGTGTAGTTCATGCACTGACAGATCATGCTTAATATTCAGATGCTTATCAGATCATTAAAGTAATTGGTCAAGCAGTTTTGTGCTTTGTCATTGCTTTAAAGCATGACAGACACAGGAGAAAGCCGAGCAGTGATGGTTCTCCTTCCGCCCTGGAATACTTCAGGTTCCCGCCTCCTCCCAACCTACTCAAATGTCCTCCTCCCAACCTATCTCAACAATAATTTTTCCCCCAATCATAATACCTTCTTGGTGAGGTCAGTCATGTATTCACGATAACAATGTGCTCTTTCAGCATGTCAGAACATAACCTGTAATGCACATGAAGGTTTCGACATCTCTTGCAAGTTACGCAAGAAATCAGTGGCCTTGGTATTCAATGCTGTATTCCAATAGCCCTTAACTGAATCTTGTCCTTTCCTCAAAACAGGTGGCCATAGGTTTTCTGTTCAATGTGTGCAGTGGACGAATAATCGACCTCCTACAATTAATTCTAAAGACGTACTTTTTATTTCACGAACTCTAATCAATCAATGAAAACTTCCAGGATGTCATACTGAAGCCGTGCATGCAGTCTGCATGAACATTATCTTGGATTGCATGACATATCTTGGACTTGGCCAACTTTCCATCCTTTTGCATGAACATGGTTAAAATAATAACAGTGCTCATAATTCTCTTATACAGCCTATAGGCCCTCAAGAAGTATAAATGTATTTCAAATGTTTGCAATACCCTTGTCAAAACACAGGTGCCTTTGAGCATGCCTGAGTATATTCCAGCTGAAATTAACATGCATCAAGCGCTGGTACACATTCCTTATGAGCACAGTCTACTTCAATCCTGTTATACTCACTTAAACTTTGTCTTCTGACAACAATGTTGGCAATGCCTTGATGCAGACCAACTTCAACAAGGATCAAAAGCGACTCTATGACAGGTATCTGACACAGATTTACAGTGATGAATCAAATATGGGCACACAATCACTGCAGAAAACAATACGTCTCTTCAGCTGCATTCCCGGCACTTAGAAAAGTCATTTGTCTTCAGTTAGCAGTGTTGCAAAACTCTTTCTAAAATGCTGGGCTTCAACACGAACATTCTTGTTTACTTGACACAATATATGAAGTATAGGTACTCCATTATGATAATGCCCATGAGCGTAAACGCCAAACTATGAATTCCATCATGCCACATGCTGCTGTTATGACACATATTGAAAGATTATTACCATACAAACACATTTCTTAAGTTTATTGTAGGCAGTTCCTGTTTTCTTTTGGCCTGCCACATCTTGTTCTTTAGGAAGAAGAGTGTGATGGGGACCAGGGCTACACATAAAGTAGCCCCGTTGCTCTAAGCCACACAAGTATTGCAGACTATATAACTCAATTCCACATAAACATTTAAAGTAGGAAAGCTTCTAGACACAGTAAACAGGCAGATGGAAGCCTCAGATTCAAACAGAACTGCTGAATGCACAAATTCAAGCTTTGTGCACGATAACTATTGCAGTACGCAGAGTTTCAAAACAAAATAATCAATGCTGCATCAGTACAAATCACACAGCAACTATATAAAAAAGAAGGAAAGCGAACCACTAGAAGGCAAGCCCAACAGCAGTCCATGCACCACCATGCAGCAGTCCACAAAACTTCTTCCGTGCCACGTACTTACTGTGAGATGAGTTGTACCAGATAGTTCTGGGTGACACTGCAGAAGCACAGGGACGCCCACCACCAGAAACAGAGCAGGAGGTGAAGGGCAGAAAAGCAAGCACGTGGAGGCACAGCAGAAAAGGACGCAGGGGCCCCAAGAATCAAGGCAAGGTAGGCACGCAAAGCTTGCGCGAAGTTCTCACCCCACAAGAAGAGAGCCGACACACTGGACAGACACAGAGAGAGAGAGAGAGAGAGAACAGACGTGTGCTGGCTTGTGTCAAGTGACTTGATGCGAATGCGCCACACTTGACATCCCCCAACCATTAACGACTCGCAAAGCTCTCGTCAACGGCTCTGAAAGCTTTGATTTCATTTCAACCGAAAGCTTTTGTCTACAAAGTACACTTGTAGTTGAAGCGATCAAGTACCTATGACCTTATGTTTCTCACGCCGTTATACCTGAAGTGGCTGCTACACGTGTGCTTTTAATCACAATAAATATTGCAATGACAATGGCTGCAATCATTTTGCAGTAAGTCGGTTTGACAAGTGTGATATTATCACAAAAGATATTTCGCCGACCAGAGCTAAAGAACTTACACTAAAAACCTCAATGGGTATAATTTCAGTTCGAACTAGTATTTCAGTTCGCTTTACAATTCATTCTTCATGTGCAGCTGCAACCGCTAACACTGGGAATGATCGTAAACATTTGAAGGAGAAATGAGTTGTGAGACCACAACACACCACAACTTGCCTTAATTTTTAATGCCATTAAGTATGTCCGTGTGGCACCAGTGTGGTACCAAGTGAACAAGCACTTAAACTTTAAGGCTTTAAGTAGTTAATATAATATGTTACGCTTGAATGCTCATATCAGAATTTCTTTAAGGGGGAAATGTGCTTGATATGATGTCCTAATGTCCTTCCCTCCTCCCCAAGCTATCTATTACTAAAATATTACTCCGATAGTTTTCTTCGTGCATAAAATTAGGCTGTTTTGATGAGTTTCGTACTAATATAAAGTTTCCCCTAACACGGGATGGCCTTCTCCAAGTGGTGTTTGTTGGTCAGTGATCACTAGTGAAATATTTTTCTTCTTTATTGGAGTAGTGACTTGAAAGTTGGCTTCTGCAGCACACCAACCTTCATATTCTAGAATGCACTTTCGCTCGGCGCTACACCTCGTTTTTGAGGAAGTGACTCACAGCACCACCTTTCAACCAATGTGGTTACTTCATTTAAATCACGGTCCATGGCAATTCCCGAAGGAAAATTTTGTAGCCAAATGCTCTTGGCATCTGTACTTGAGTGCATTGGTGTTTCCTTCAAGCAGTTCCTCATTGTAAAAACCCCTGGGGAGCATTACTAAAGCTTGGTGTCATATTCAGTGACGGGGAGGGGGGGGGGGTCAATGGTGTGTCCTCGGTAGAGAAGAGGAAGAGTTCGAGGGCCATTTGCGAATATGTGGTTAAATCCTTTCCTTTCCTTCGGAACAAAGCAACTTGTATGGCCACCTCTAAAAGAGACCCTTGATGCCGTCTCACTCTAAGCAGCTCTCAGAGCAATTATTGTTAGCCTGGCTTTACACAAATGATATGCGAAGTCTAACTTGCTAACTCTGAACATTTTATTACAATTCGTGGTGCGCTTGCCTTTCACTAGTAATTCCTTGCTGCAGCTCCTGTTGTCTTCGTAATCAGCTGTTATATTTGGTCATATCACAAAGTTCAAAGTTATCTACTTTGCCTCGTGCTGTCGAATTATATAGCATGGTCCCGCAGCGATACTGTGGTAACGGGTGACGCAGTTGTTTCCTTTATAGAAAAGTTGCAAATGTAGATGTGTTAAATTCGTACAAGCAATGACCATTCTGTTCTGTTTTGCATATTTCTTCACATTTCTCTTTGCATTGTTTAACTTGCTTTATATAACTTGTTCTTTATTAGTTGTTCATTTATTCTCGCACTAAATTTAGCTAGTTGGTGTACACTCTCCATGTCCTCGATGCTCTTGCATGCAACTGAAGGGTGAAATAAATAAATAAAAACAGCAGAGGACGGGTGTTCCAAGCTGAAGTTGTTGAGAAGGCATGATGGCATTACCTTTTCACTTGTTGAATAGAACACAGAGATTTAGTCAGTGGACAAAATTGTTTGGTACAAAGAGAGCATTTCAGAGCAGCTGACTTCTAGATATTTGCAAGTCATGAATTAACAAGTGCTAGCTAGTAGCTGTCAGGCTACGAAGAGAAAGAACCTACGTTATAAGAGGATGTCACTGTGTGACTACCAGTTCACTCTTCAACACACACACACACACACACACACACACACACACACACACACACACACACACACACACACACACACACACACACACACACACACACACACACACACAATGATCACCTTCAGCGAAGTCGAGAGAAAATGTGCTGTAAATGCACTAGAGAGCTCTACAGCATAATTTGGTCACGTTCCAGCTGTACACAAGGTACACAGAAACATCACCGCACCAGGAAGCTTAATAACAATTTCCCTTAATTTATCTCGCAAGCACGACTGCTAATTCCAGTCAGGCGCAATAAAACGCTGGAAACTACACTTTCATGCAGCCTCCCAACAAATGTCAGCCCAAGGAGCAACGGTTTAACTGCGGATATCGTGTATTTCTTTCTTTTCTTTCAAATAGCTTTTTTCATATCTCTTTTTTCCGCGCCGCCGTCACCTGCTGAAAATGACAGCAGCCTCAGAACGTATCGCAAATCAACTAGGCAATAAAGTGAATTACGAACGCCCCATTTATACTGTTATCGTGACGAAAATAAAACTCCACGCTCCAATTTCACATAAACGACGCGGTTGCGTCGTTTATGCGCTTCTACCGTCGAAGCAAACCCGTTGTATTCGTAAACCGCAAGATTGATGCAACGGTGAGCGTTCACTTCGCAAGCATCCGCTCCAGCACCAAGCAGCGCCGACGTCGCCTGCACGGGATGCTTTCGTTTGTTACCACGCCGGAGTCGGCTACTCAAACAAACATTCCAGTACCTCCGAAAGCGCTACATTAGAAACAGGAAGTTGCCTTCGGCTAGAGTGCTATCTAGTTCGGCGAAAGCTCGCTTTCGCGCACCTATTGTATACCTATTGTCTGCGTTTACAACAGCACACGTCTCAGGTTCACACGCGGCCCCTCGCTTTCCGCAAACCGTTGCTCCACTTACAGAGAATATTCTACCGCATTGGCGCTTGCTCTTGCCAAAACGATTCAAACGTTACTCACTGCGGCGTTATAAATAAAAATAAGAAGCGGCGGACGAACGAGCCGTTCGCGATTACAGACTACAAACGCAATAGTTTCGGAACAATACACGATCAAGTTTTTGTTTTGAGAGAAATAAGCAACAGCGCTACGGGTAACGGCGCTTAACGGGAGCCGTATCCGAGAGGCGGTGGCACGGAGAAACGATGCGTACTCCGACAGAGCGGAGAGACTTACCTGAACTCCTTCCGTAGACTCCATGACTGTCCCAACGAGGTTTTAGCGCTGTAAAACGCTTTCCAGTGGTTGCGAACAGTGCCGGCCACACGCTACTTTCACGGAACTTACAACGAAACCACAAATTTTGTCGACGCGATCGCAGACGGCCAAGAGCAGCAAGCTGCCGCCATGTTGAACACTAGCGGCCTCCAGTGAGCAAGACCAGAGGTAGGCGAAAATGAAACCGAAATCGAAACTCGTTGTGTTGCGCGTATCACAACGGCGTTTTGATATCTCGAGTAATAACGGGCCTGCGATTTCTGGTTATGCTTGAATAGGAAAACGTTAATCTGGCTACGCACGATCTAATAATAGCTTGAAGTTTTGTCTATCCTGTTCGAGAAGAAGGGGGCTATTTGAATAATAGGAACGAATAAAAAGAATGTAGAAGTTCATCCGAGTGAAAATTCGAGCGCATTGTTGTAATATCATAGCTAAGCGTCTAAATTTTGACCTCTAACATAAAACTGATCCAACAAGCGTACATAGTTAGTGAACATCGATATAACATTTCTTGCAATGCTGGCCTTGGTGGAAATTTCATGTTTACACTGTAAACGACACTATGCTGTGTTTCATACATAACCGGCAGCGCTACACCCTATACTGCTAAGAAAGGTTTGCACTCCTTGGGGCTTATATTGTCCCCATGCAATAATTGTCATCAATCTAGTGTCTCCTTCCGGTCCTCAACGCTATGCGCCAAGCAATACTACGCCACAGATAAAAGAAGGTATGGGTAGGCGTCATATGTAAGGCGATGTAAAATTAGGTCTCGTACTTTTGTGTCGCATAGTATGACACATTTATTAGATGGAAGGTGGCGGAGATCGGAACCTATTTGCCACCAAACGATCAGTGACCGCACCGCAGCACTTGCGCTTGCAGCCAAAACGTACTACGTCGCATACTGGAGCCACAAAAGGGCACAAATAAAGTAATACCGCTATGCCACTGAGTACAACGCAGTAACTGAGCAAAGTACTAATTATTCCAGTTCATTAAGTACTTGAGTAGAATAGGTGGTGCCCAAACTGACGACCCATAACGACGGCTCATTCAGGGTAGCAGAAACGAATCTCTAAGACTATGCTTTTGCTGGCTGCATGCGCCAGGAGCGATTGCGAGAACCGGAAACACATTTAAGACGCATAATGCAAAAACAGGGGTAAGACGTACAGACACGGACACAAGAGAAGTAGACAACATGAACGACGACTATCAACTGAAGGAAGCACTAAGGCGAAAAAAGAAAGAAGAGACAAAACTCATCTGCGCATGCTCTGGAATGGTAGCACCACGTGTCAATCGGGCACACGTGCCCGGTCTGTACACACCATGTTTTTCATATCTAAGTACATGGTCTGCGTAATGCGTAGATCAGATAACCGATGTTCTATTAGAGTTATAAAGTGGCTGTCCACAGAAGGGAAGTGCAGTCGAGGACGGCAGATAATTAGGTTGTGTGACGAAGGAAATTTGCAGGTATTGGGGGCGATGAGTTACGGAGTCGCCATCTGTCGGAAGCGCCTCCCTTGCGTAGTATGAGGGATCACGCGGCGCGCTCCTCGTAGGTTTCGCTTACGGCGCTCAATAAGAACTCCACGCTGCAGCCCTCTTGGACATTAATGTAGCTACTTTCAAAACGAGGGAAGTTTTTGACAGTCAATATAATAATCTTTGGCAAACTGAAAGCACAGAAACGTTTACAGGCGCTATCTCTTTACCGAAAACGTGTACGAGTGAACGCCACTGGGCGCCGTCGCCGCGAATGAGTCTCCCGAACCGGCTTCTTGCGTGAAAGGTAGGCAAGCGCTGAGAGTAAACTATGTGAAATATGTTCTTATAGTGCGCTGTCTGTATAACCAAATGGGGCATAACAGAATGAAGCTTTAATGCAGCGATCGCACGGGTGCGCAGCGACCGACCGCGCGTCTGCACGCGTGTCCGCGCACAATCTTTTGCTTTCGCTGTGAGCGCGTTTTCTCACCGTGCCGTGAGCTTTAGGCCGCATCATATGAGCATTTGGCAGTACACTAGCAACCGTTGTTGCCTGGACGCTATCAGAACTGTTCAGAAAATAACTTCGTTATAGAGCCCAAAATGCTAAAGACCTCAAACATCCCTCATTGGCCTGATTCCCTGCGCACCTTGGAACCATTGAGGGTGCCTCGCTCAACCCCAACGAGGAGGCGCACTCGGCTGCACGAGGTTTGACTGACCGTGTACCGGGTAACGCGCTCTCTCCTGGACGACCCGAGCCTCTCTGCTCGTACAACGAGATCTGCAAGCATAATTATCTACCAAGAAGACTCCTGCATGCCTTTGCCGCACTCCTCAATGTGCAGGGCCCAGGCAGTCACTTACACAAACAAGCACTTACACAAACTTACAAACTTACAAACTTAGAAAACACTTACACAAACAAGCACTTACCCGAGCCGCGCGGCACTGCACACAATGTACCCGAACGGTTCCCAATACTGCCCCCTGTGTGGTGGTTATGAGGACTTCGAGCATGTCCTGTGGGGCTGCGCCTCTGCCGGTCCCCCTTTCACCCAAGAGGAAATGGTGAAGCTCATTAGGACCCGGGACCAGACCTCTCAAATCCTGGCAGTCCAGAGGGCCCGCGAGAGGGCCGTCAAGTTTGACCTGATGGTCCCCGAGTGGGCCTGTAGCCAAGTGATGTTGAGTTTACTCGCGTCTTTTGTCGACCAAATAAAGTTGTTTCACTCACTCACTTATAGAGACTTCGACACCTACGGCGACTGTGACGTGCCGTTGCGACGATTCAATCTTTTCTTTGTGTCTTCTAAATTCTTGGACATTTCAATATTATTTCTCAAGTTCCGTCGCTGTGTCTGTTTATCGGTCTTCTCAGCGTGCGATTTCCATCTGCTTCTTTTTCGTAATCCAGCGCATTAATTCATAACACAAACATGACCATATGCCATGCCGTTCTCTAATGTGCGTCTTACCGCTCCCTTTCCGTTCCAGTGAACTTGCCGGTACCTAGCGTCAACAAGTTCATAGACCATACCGTCATGACATTAGCCGGGCAGCGGGCGCGGGCCAGCGTCTCAGTGCGCCTTTTCTGCTACTCACCGAACATAGCAGTCCCGACGCCGTAGCAGAAATCTTCCTCGCGTCTGTGCTTGCTGCATACCCAAGTTGTAGCCGATGGCTGTTTGCCGGTTCTAACCTTCGCGGGCCAAGCTTCACGAGGCTTCTTGTCCCGCGGCTACGTGTGAATAAGGCTGACACCGGGCTCCGATGCGTACGTCCGGCACTGCGGCGCCGAGCAGTAGCCTATACCGTGCTGCATGCCTCGAAAGGCAGCCACTATCTATTATAGTTATTTCAAATGTTGTCAAGCAGACACCCAAGGCGGGAAAGCCTCACCACTTAATCGGAACCGCGGCGCACGTGGGACTTTAAACTTTCGTTTACAGCTCGCTTCGGCGCTTCCGAAGCAGCCGACGCGGCCGCTGTGTCCCTCATGCCACGTCACGCCGGCGGTGGCGCCAGCTTTTCCAGTGGTGGAGCTCGCCCCCAATAAGGTGGAATCGCTGGCAAAAGACCGGGAGAATGGAAATCGCTTGGAGAAGCCTTTGTCCTACAGTGGACGGCTGATGTTGATCACTTGTATTTTACTTTCAAATTACTCTCAAATCGCATGTCTTAGTGAACAGTAATGAAATGCGACACTACCGAAATAGCATACTTATGCTCCAAAAGCATTTTTATTTCCTGTTCGAAATTCAAGTCATACACTTTCTCGATTTTTTGTTTCTCTTTTAGCACCTGCACTGAAAAACAATGGCAAAGGAGGTGGAAGCTAACCAGGGCTTCAGTGGAGGGGGCCTTTCATAGGGCGGTGACATGCTCATATATATATATATATATATATATATATATATATATATATATATATATATATATATATCTTGTAGCGAAGAAGACTGGCGCGCCCTATGGACGCATGGACGCACTATCATCATTGCCCGCCGATGAAGAGGGGCTCGCGCTCTCGGTGTCTGACGCTCAATTGAGGCGATCGCGTTCCTGACTGTTCAATAAACCGCATTACATATTTGGTGGAGCTGTGCTAGGTAGCACTTTCCCAACCACCCTGGAACTACGTAATAGGACAGTGCCGGCCATCATGCCTGACGACGCCAGCTAAACCACCGGCATCCAGCCGATTCCTCCGGCATCGCCAACAGTGATTTGTCCTGGCTCAGTGCGTCAACGCGATCCTCCGATCTTCAGCTGTTCCGACGAATATGACGTAGAAGATTGGCTCTCGACATATGAGCGGGTGAGTACCCACAATAAATGGGACGATTCTGCGAAGCTCAGTTACGTGAACTTCTACCTCACGGGTGTCGCTAGCGTGTGGTACCACAACCACGAATCCGACCTGGCCTGGCACCTGGCCAGATTTCAAGGCGCGCATTACGCAAGTCTTCGGTCGCACTGAGCTGCGGAAGCTCCGTACCGAAGAGCGCTTGCGCAGCCGTTCCCAGCAACCCGGTGAAAACTTCACGAAGTACATAGAAGACGTCGTGGACCTTTGCAAGCGCGTGAATCCATCGATGACTGAGTCTGACAAGATCCGTCACGTAATGAAGCTCATCGAAGACGACGCATTCCAAATGCTCCTCTCGAAAAGCCCACGGACCGTGGTCGAAGTCGCTGAACTTTGTCAAAGCTACGACGAACTCAGGAGGTTCATCTGTCCCCGATACTTCCCTTGCAAGTTTAGCCGCCGTGACTAACAACGACCATCTGTTCGGCGAAATCAAGGAAATTATACGCTCCGAAGCTGCCCGCCAGCTATCCCTACTCACCGCTGTTTGGATCGGACTGCTGGTACGATCTGTTGGGAACTCGGCGCTGACGCCCGAGGTTGTACCTGGGTCGCAAGCCCCAAGGGTAGCGTTGGCCTGGCGGCCTGGGGTACAACTCGAAGCATCCGAAGGTCCCGGCAAAGCATGAGTCGACTGGTAACAATGAAACAACTTGTTTATTTTAACATCGCAAAGAGTTGGCGGTCAGGTTTGACCGAAGTAGAGAGACGGGAGAGCACTTCACTCAACGGAAGAAATCGGAGCCCTCCTCTGGCGTCCGGGGGCAGCTGTTTTTATACTCTCGCAGTTGAGGGCAAGAAGGAACCCCTCAAAAGACGAGCACGTGAATGTACAATGGGCTAATGGTGACGCACACTGTCGTAGCGACGCCGTAGCACCATGTCGTGGCGCTGCGCACGATCTCGTAGCACCTGGTCGTGGCGCTGCGCAGCACACTGTCGTGGCGCTGCGCAGCACACTGTCGTGGCGCTGCCGGTCGGACACAATGACTGTAACGAGAAGATGGTCCCCGCTTTGGCATCGCCTGTTTCGGGCACAATGACTGGAACGAGATCCCTGCTTTGGCATCGCCTGTTTCGGGCCCAATAACTGGAATGAGATCCCTGCTTTGGCATCGCCTGTTTCGGGCACAATGACTGGAACGAAATCCCTAGGCGGTCGCATCGCCGCAGACGCGCCTGGAAACACCTGGCGATGAGTGTTGCGGTGACGACGATCGGGCCAAAATGTCCGCCGCCCCGCCGCCGTCGCGCCGGCAAAACCACGTGTCGCAGGCGAAACGCAACAGACCGCCCCGCCGGGGAAAGGAGATCCCGATGGACAGGGGACTGCATCCGCTGTCCGGAGGGATGTCGCTCGATGATGCTCATAACCGAAGTCGGGCGTCCCTTGACGTTTCTTGAGCGCAGCGCACAGAGAAGGCCTCGTTCTCTCGTTCAGGTTCGCACGGGACACTGCAAAGTGACTTCGGGAGAGTTCACATTTTTGTTCTCGTTCCCGGCAAGCGTTAGATCTACGCTGAAAACTCAACCGCTCAGTCAGCAAGCACGGCACAACCCTCACTAAGCCCTGCCAGGCTCTTTCCCCTTTTTATACCACTGCCTAGTTCCTTACAGTAGTCTAGCATCACTCAGAACGCGTCCACAAATTGAAAAATTGCACTAGAAAGCATAACATCACTTTGAAACACTAAACAAAAGCAATATGTTAAAAAAAATCCTGCCTCAGGAAGAAAAACATCAGTAACAAACAATTTTGAGGCTGATTCCTACGTTAGGGGCTTCGACTTAAGCCATCGGCGTTACCGTTGAGACTCCCCTTTTTGTAACGCACCTCAAAGGAATATTGTTGTAAAGCGAGGCTCCAGCGCAGGAGGCGGCCATTTTTGGGAGAGATGGTCTGCAGCCATTGGAGAGGGCAGTGATCTGTCTCAATGATAAACCTCGAGCCGGCTAGATAGCATGACAATTTCTGAACGGCCCACACGAGACATGCACACTCTTTCTCGGTGGCGCTATACGCCTGCTCACGACTGGTCAGCTTACGACTAGCATACAGGACGGGGTGTTCTACTTCTCCATTTTCCCGTTGGCACAGTACAACGCCCATGCCTCGCTCACTAGCATCGCACTGAACAATGAACCCTTTTGTATAGTCTGGCGATCGTAGCACAGGCTGGCTTGTTAGGGCACTCTTTAGGGCGCTAAAAGCTCTTTCCTTGGTCTCGTCCCAGACGACTGTTTGAGGCTCTGTCTTTCTTAGAGCATCCGTCAGGGGAGCCGCGATATCAGAGTACCTAGGGATGTACCTCTGATAGTAGCCGGCGACACCTAAGAACGACCGAATATCGGTCTTTGTGCGCGGTTGCGGAAAGTCTCGCACAGCGGCCACTTTTATTTCAGAGGGGCGGCGACGACCCTGACCAATCATGTGACCGAGGTAGACAACCTCGGCCTGTGCTAACTGGCACTTAGGAGCCTTGACTGTCAAGCCTGCTTCGCGCAGGCGGGTTAGCACTGCCCGCAAGTGTGTCATATGCTCAGACCAGGATGCGGAGAATATCGCTACGTCGTCTAGATACGGTAAAGCGAATTCTTGCTGTCCCCGCAACACTTTATCCATGAGACTTGAAAAACAGTATGGCGCGTTCTTCAAACCAAAACTCAACACTTTAGGACGGAATGTTCCCATTGGTGAAATGAACGCCGCATACCTACTAGCCTCTTCTGTAAGTGGAACCTGCCAATAACCCCTGACAAGATCTAGGGTGGAAATAAACTGAGCGCTACTAACTTTCTCAAGGCGCTCCTCGATGTTAGGGATCGGATAAATTTGATCCTTAGTGATGGAATTAAGCCTGCGGTAGTCGACGCAAGGACGAGGTTCCTTGCCCGGTACCTCAACTAAAATCAAAGGGGAGGTATAATCACTCTCACCTGCCTCAATAACACCGAGCTGTAGCATTTTCTTTACCTCAGCCTCCATAATATCGCTCTGGCGGGGTGACACCCGATACGCCTTGGATCGTACTGGCTCTGTGGAGGTAAGTTCTATATCATGAGTAAGTACAGAAGTCCTACCAGGCCTCTCAGAGAACAGACCTTGAAACTCTTGTAATAGCTGGTGTAGTTCGGTTTTCTGCTCAGGCGACAGCGGTGCTTTACTGATAAGGTCACTAATGACTTGACCGGTGTCTTCCCTGTTCGTCACTGAGCCTAGTCCCGGAAGCTCGACCGGAAGCTCTTCAGGAACGTTTACCATCATGCACACCACTGCTTCCCTTTGTCTATAAGGTTTGAGCAGATTACAGTGGTAAACTTGCTGTGCTTTCCGCTTTCCTGGCAGACTTACCACGTAGTTAACGTCCGACAGTTTCTGAACAATTCGCGCTGGGCCCTCCCACTGCACGTCTAGTTTGTTGTTTAGCGATGTGCGCAATATCATGACCTCATCGCCAACCTCAAAACGACGGGCCCTGGCTGTCCGATCATAATAAACCTTGGCCCTCTGCTGGGCCTTTGTCATTGCTTCACCTGACAACTCCTGTGCCCTTCTTAAGCGTTCGAGGAGCTTAAGCACGTACTCCACCACGACTGGGTCGTCGCCCCTACCTTCCCATGATTCTCGAAGCATGCGAAGCGGAGATCGAAGCGAGCGACCGTACACCAGTTCAGCTGGCGAAAACCCCGTAGCCGCATGCGGCGCGGTCCTTAAAGCAAACATCACCCCAGGCAGACACAGCTCCCAGTCAGTTTGATGTTCAAAACACAAGGCTCTCAACACGCGCTTCATGACGGAGTGGAGCTTCTCAACGGAATTCGACTGTGGGTGGTACACTGAGCTGTGTAGCAGCTTTACCCCACACCTTTCGAGAAAAGTTGTCGTCAAAGCGCTAGTAAACACTGTGCCCTGATCTGATTGAATTTCTGCAGGAAAACCAACTCGCGCAAATATGGACAGTAGTGCATTAACTATCTCAACTGAGCTGAGTTCTTTAAGCGGCACTGCTTCAGGGAACTTTGTCGCTGGGCAGATCACAGTCAAAATGTGTCTGTACCCCGTGGCTGTTACCGGCAGAGGTCCCACTGTATCAATAACGAGCCGTCTAAAAGGCTCCGTAATGATAGGTACCAATTTCAACGGCGCCCTCGATTTGTCCCCTGGTTTGCCCACCCGCTGACAAGTGTCACATGTCCTCACGAAATGGTCTGCGTCCCGAAAACACCCTGGCCAATAGTACTCTTGCAAGAGACGGTCCTTAGTTTTCTTAACTCCTAGGTGTCCGGACCACGAACCCCCATGTGACAAGCGCAACAGATCCTGACGATAGCATTGAGGCACGACCAGCTGATCGAACTCCACTCCTCGGCGGTCTAGATACTTCCGGTACAGGACTCCACCTCTTTCCACAAAACGCGCAGTTTTCCTGGCGATACCTTCTTTGACATTGCAGCGCACGTTTTCCAGGCTGCCATCCTTTTTTTGCTCGGCTATCAAAGCCGTCCGGCTGACTTTTAGCAACCTATCAAGTCCGTCTGACGTAGGCGCGATGAGCAAATCAGTAGATAGCTCTTCTAACTTTCCCGCGTCGGGATTTTCCTCTCCAGTATCTGGCGCCTTCAACGCTACAGACTCAATTCTATTCTGTTCGGGCGTGCTCTGAATATCAGCTTGCTGCGCCTCTGACCCTTTTTCGTTGTTTGATAACGTCGGCCCCGCAACTACCGCCTTTGCAGCGAGCTCCCGAACCTTCGATCTGGTTAAGGCCTGAACACTAGCTTCACCAAACAAAAGCCCCTTCTCGCGCAGGAGGTGATCGGACCTGTTTGAAAATAGGTACGGGTACTGGGGTGGCAGCATAGATGACACTGCCGCCTCCGTCTCAAGCGCTCCGAAAGGTCCTTCAATAAGCACTTTTGCTACCGGCAGACACACGCTATGAGCTTCCACGGCTTGTTTGATCCATGCGCACTCGCCCGTGAACATATGGGGTTCTACGTAAGATGGGTGAACTACATCCATCGTAGCTGCGGAATCGCGAAGCACTCGGCACTCTTTCCCGTTTACGAGGAGGTCTCGCATGTAAGGCTCAAGAAGCTTCATGTTCTCGTCAGTGCTGCCTATTGAAAAAAACACAACTTTTGGTGTTGTTTCCGGACACTGCGCCGAAAAGTGACCCGGCTTCTGGCACGTATAACAAACGCCCGCTCGCCTCATCTCGAACCGCTTTCTGCGTTCGGCTTCGGCTGCCGTCTCTTTACGTTTGGTCGGATTGCTTTCACTCGCATCCTCACTACGCGTGTCCCCCTTAAATCTCATGGGCGTGAACCTTGGCCTCTCAGACTTGGAGCCAAATTCACCCTTTTGACCGTCCTTAGCTCCGCGAGCTCGACGCGTCACAAACTCCTCGGCTAGCTCAGCGGCTCTAGCCACCGTACTCACGTCTGGCCTATCCAAGACCCAGTATCGCACGTTCTCCGGTAACCGACTATAAAACTGTTCTAGCCCGAAACACTGCAGAACTTTATCGTGGTCACCGAACGCTTTCTCTTCTTTGAGCCACTCCTGCATGTTCGACATAAGCCTATACGCAAACTCTGTATATGACTCACTTTTGCCTTTCTCATTTTCCCGAAACTTCCGACGGAACGCTTCCGCAGACAGCCGGTACTTTTTTAGCAGACTCGATTTTACTTTGTCGAAATCCTCTGCTTCCTCTCTATCCAAGCGAGCGACTACGTCGGCCGCCTCGCCGGGTAACAAAGTGAGCAAGCGCTGTGGCCACGTTTCCCGAGAGAACCCCTGCTTCTCGCACGTTCGCTCAAAGTTAACCAGGAACAAACCAATGTCCTCTCCAAGCTTAAACGGCCGCATCAGGTCAGTCATTTTGAACAATACGCGTTCTCCTGCACCGTGTGCCTGACTTCCATTACGAGCGCGTTCCATCTCTACCTCGAGACGCTTCATTTCCAAAGCGTGTTCGCGCTCTTCTTTTTCTTTCTGCTCTTTAAGTTCGCGCTCCTGTCTTTTTGACCTCTCCTCAATAGTCTCAAGGCATTCCGACAGCTCGTCATCCTCAGCCTCTAACTCAAGAATAGCCTTTAGCAGTTCAGGTTTTCTGAGTTTGTCCGAGACATCCAGACCCAACTCTCTTGCAAGCTCCAACAATTTCGGTTTGCGCAACGACTTCAAATCCATGGCTGCTCTGAATGCTGCTTTCTCTACTGCTTACTATTGTCTTGCCGCAAACTAACCCGGCAGCAACGACAACCACAATTACCAGCTCTGTTTCTGACACTAACAAAAAGCCTGGCAAAGCTCAGTAGAAGAAAGTCCCGCACTCACCAAACCTCGCAGGCAGGAATTCCGCGCAGTCGTTCCGCTGCAGGCAACCAGTCGTCACACAGGGCTCGTTGCACTGCTCCCGGATCGTCGTTGAGCTGCTCAGCATACAGTCAACTGCATCTCTTTGCTGCTGGCCTCCGTTGTCGCGATCTCGCCGCTGGCAGACTGTTGTTTGAAGTCGTAGGCGATCTCACCGCTGGCAACCAGATATTTGGATCCGACTGCTGGTACGATCTGTTGGGAACTCGGCGCTGACGCCCGAGGTTGTACCTGGGTCGCAAGCCCCAAGGGTAGCGTTGGCCTGGCGGCCTGGGGTACAACTCGAAGCATCCGAAGGTCCCGGCAAAGCATGAGTCGACTGGTAACAATGAAACAACTTGTTTATTTTAACATCGCAAAGAGTTGGCGGTCAGGTTTGACCGAAGTAGAGAGACGGGAGAGCACTTCACTCAACGGAAGAAATCGGAGCCCTCCTCTGGCGTCCGGGGGCAGCTGTTTTTATACTCTCGCAGTTGAGGGCAAGAAGGAACCCCTCAAAAGACGAGCACGTGAATGTACAATGGGCTAATGGTGACGCACACTGTCGTAGCGACGCCGTAGCACCATGTCGTGGCGCTGCGCACGATCTCGTAGCACCTGGTCGTGGCGCTGCGCAGCACACTGTCGTGGCGCTGCGCAGCACACTGTCGTGGCGCTGCCGGTCGGACACAATGACTGTAACGAGAAGATGGTCCCCGCTTTGGCATCGCCTGTTTCGGGCACAATGACTGGAACGAGATCCCTGCTTTGGCATCGCCTGTTTCGGGCCCAATAACTGGAATGAGATCCCTGCTTTGGCATCGCCTGTTTCGGGCACAATGACTGGAACGAAATCCCTAGGCGGTCGCATCGCCGCAGACGCGCCTGGAAACACCTGGCGATGAGTGTTGCGGTGACGACGATCGGGCCAAAATGTCCGCCGCCCCGCCGCCGTCGCGCCGGCAAAACCACGTGTCGCAGGCGAAACGCAACACCGCAGTCCCAGGGCCTACGCCGTCCTTGGCTCCTATGTTGCGTCCGATGCTCCAGGAACAAGTGTCCGAAGCTATTCAGTCCCCTCGTGCAGCGCCACCATTGCCTGTACCTCTAAGCTACGCCGAGGCTGCTGCACGACCACCTCCATCGACTTTTTCAGCACCACCGCTTGCTACACCGCCACGTCCAATCCCTCCAGTGTACACCACCAGATCACCGGCTAGCACGGGACCCTGGCGTACATCCGACAATCGCCCCGTGTGCTTCTTCTGTGGAAGCCCTGGTCACGTGGCACGGCACTGTCGGCGTCGCTTATGGCTTCAAGGTAATAAGGGTTGGTAAAGGTAATAAATAAAGGTAAAGGTTGGTAAAGTAAAGGTAAAGGTAATAAAGGTAATGACCAACCTGTCCGCTCCTACGCTTCGCCAGCTTCGTCCTTCTCACCACCAAATGACTCGCACTTGCCGTCTACGACCAAAGTCATCCCTTCTGCCCGTGATCGTCGCTCGCCATCCCCTCGTCGCCGCTCACTTTCCCCCATGCGCCGGTGTCCGGCCCCATCGGAGCAGGAAAACTAGCTACCGCAGTTCGAGAGGCGAGAACTGGGTTCCTGTCGAACCACACAAAGCCTCGCTCTCTTCCGACGAACGTAATCGAAATATCTGTAGAAGGAGTCGTCACACTAGCATTAGTCGACACAGGCGCCGCCGTTTCAGTAGTTACGGAAGAACTTTGCCGCAAGCTTCGAAGAGTAATGACGCCCTTATCTGCGCTGTCACTCCGGACAGCAAGTTCCCAGTGCATTACCCCTGTTGCCGCATGTACCGCCCGCATGGTCATTCAAGGATACACGTATACAGTCGAGTTCGTCGTCCTCTCATCCTGTTCATACGACGTCATCTTGGGGTGGGACTTCCTTTCCGATCCTCAGGCCATCATTGATTGTTCTCGCGCCGAAGTTGCATTTTCTCCGCTTCCCGATACCCGTTTACATGACTTTGACGATTTTGGTGACAAACTGGCCGTTACAGAAGACACCACGATCCCTCCGCACTCTTCTGTGATTGCGAATGCCTGCTCTACTTACTCTACTCTACTCACTAACACCACTGCCCTGTTTGTCCCATCGGACATTTTGTTCGCCGACAGTGTTCCCTTCCCTTCGCTGTCCTAACTGTCAGCGGTGGCTGCACGCGATTGCTAGTTTCCAACAATAAGGCCAC
This sequence comes from Dermacentor variabilis, assembly GCF_050947875.1. Classification (NCBI taxonomy): domain Eukaryota; kingdom Metazoa; phylum Arthropoda; class Arachnida; order Ixodida; family Ixodidae; genus Dermacentor; species Dermacentor variabilis. Next base: position 123,536,587 of record NC_134574.1, on the reverse strand, counting down.
GCCCATCGTCTTACGTCGTGGCGAGTGCATTGGACGTCTTCAGCCTGCCGACTCAGTGACCATCTTTGACGCACCTCTTGACGACACCTGTTCAGACGTGAACTCGTTGACTTATATAGCTTACCTTGTCCCCAACCTACGCAAGACGTCTTCCATAGCTCAGTAGATGCCCTCCTGAGCCCTAAGCAGCGTTCGCAACTTCTCAGCCTTCTGCAGAAATACCAATCTACGTTCGACTGTCAACGAGCACCACTAGGCCGCACATCGACTGTTCGTCACGAGATCGACACCGGCACCCACGCACCACTGCGCCAGAGGCCTTATCGTGTATCACCCGCGGAGCGCCGTGTTATTGAAAGTCAAGTAAGCGAAATGCTTGAGCGTGGGGTGGTTCAACCCTCTAATAGTCCCTGGGCGTCACCTGTAGTCCAGGTTAAGAAAAAAAGATGGCTCAATAAGATTTTGCGTCGACTACCGCCGTCTTAATAACATAACTCGCAGAGACGTCTACCCTCTACCGCGCGACGATGCTCTGGATTGTTTGCAAGGCGCAGAGTATTTTTCTTCGCTCAATTTACGCTCAGGCTATTGACAAGGGCCTATGAATCCTGCCGATCGCCCGAAGACAGCCTTTGTGACTCCAGACGGCCTATATGAATTCAACGTTATGCCGTTTGGGCTTTGCAACGCCCCTGCTACATTCGAACGAATGACGGACAATCTCCTTCGTGTGCTAAAGTGGAAGACATGCCTATGCTACCTTGACGATTTCGTCGTCTTTTTTCCAGATTTTCCCACACATCTGTACTGTCTCGTACAAGTCCTGCAGTGCATCACCGAGGCAGGCCTCCAGCTCAACTTGAAGAAATGTCGCTTTAGAGCCAAGCAGCTTGCAATACTTGGACACGTCGTATCGAAAGATGGCATACTACCTGATCCTTCCAAACTTCGCGCCGTCGCCGAATTCCCGAAACCCACGTCCCTGAAAGAACTTCGGAGCTTTATCGGGCTCTGCTCCTACTTTTGTCATTTTATCCGGAATTTCACTTCTATCATTGCTCCCTTGACTCAGCGGCTTCGCGGCGACACACGACTTTCTACTTAGGCCACCTTGCGACGATGCTTTTGAAACAATGCGGCGTTTGCTCACTTGGCCTCCCGTACTGCGCCATTTCGACCCCACGGCCCCCACGGAAGTCCACACCGACGCCAGCGGCGTAGGACTTGGTGCCGTGCTTGCACAGTGAAAAAGTGGGCATGATGAATAGTAGTAGCCTACGCAAGCCGAACACTAACGAAAGCGGAGTCCAACTACTCCGTCACCGAAAAGGAGTGCCTGGCTATCATCTGGGCCCTTGGAAAATTCCGACCCTACCTGTACTGCCGCCCCTTCGACGTCGTTACAGATCACCATGCTCTATGTTGGTTATCGACTTTAAAAGATCTGTCTGGCCGCCTTGCGCGATGGGCTCTACGGTTACAAGACTTCGACATACGCGCCATTTACCGGTCTGGCCGCAAACACCGACGCGGATGCCCTCTCTCGGTCGCCCACACCAAGTGACATGACTTGCATTTCAGTCATCGAATCGGCGTTTTCGTCGCCTGTGCACGTCAACATGGCTGTGGAGCAGCGCAAAGATCCCTGGATCGCGGCACTTATGGATTGCGTTTCTGATACTTCAACAACACGCCCTTCACGCGCTATCCGCCACCAAGCTTCTCATTTTGAGCTACGGGATGGTGTTCTCTATCGTAGAAATTACGCTTCCGATGGCCGCAAATGGTTATTAGTCGTCCCCCGCCATATGCGCACAGATGTATGCTCCGCTCTCCATTCACACCCGCAATGCGCCCATGCCTGCCTCTTCAAGACTTACGCCAGGCTTCGTTCCCGCTTTTATTGGCGTGGCATGTATAATTTTGTGCGAGAGTACATTCACCCGTGCACAGCGTGCCAACGACGGAAGCTTCCTGCCCCTCGTCCTTCTGGTCCTTTACAGCCAATTCCTTGTCCGTCCCGACCATTCGACCGCGTCGGCATCGATCTCTATACGGTCCTCTTCCCTGCACATGAGCTGGCAATCGCTGGATTATTGTCGCTGTCGACCGCCTCACCAGCTATGCAGAAACTGCGGCGCTGCAAACAGCGACAGGCCGCGACATTGCGTCCTTCCTCCTGCATCACTTCATACTGCGTCATGGGGTACCGAGGGAACTTCTGAGTGACAGAGGGCGTGCGTTTCTTTCCGAAGTTCTTAACGCCATTCTGACCGCGTGCCATACCGTCCATCGCACCACTACAGCTTGTCATCCGCAAACGAACGGCTTAACAGAACGGTTCAATCGTACTTTGGGCGACATGCTATCCATGTACATTACATCGGATCATACCAACTGGTATCTTGTTTTGCCATATGTTACGTACGCCTATAACACCGCTTCACCGGCCACAACGGGATTTTCACCATTCTTCCTCGTCTATGGCCGTGAACCTACCTGTACGCTCGACACCATTCTCCCCTACCGGCCTGACCCATCAGAGGGCACGCGTCTGTCTGAAGCCTCCAAGTATGCCGAGGAATGCCGTCAGCTGGCCCGTTCGTTCACGGCGGAAGAGCAGAGTTTCCGAAAATTCCGCCGCGATGATGACCGACCTCCCTGCACCTACCAGCCGGACTCACTAGTCTGGCTTTGGATACCTTCAAGCACCCCTGGTCTATCTTCTAAACTTCTCGCTCAATACCACGGTCCCTACCGCGTCGTCCAACAGACGACGCCAGTCAACTACGTCATCGAGCCGCTAACGCCGTCTACTGAATTGAGGCGTCGCGGACGCGAGACAGTGCACGTCCAGAGGCTTAAACCCTATTGCGACCCCCTTGTCCTCGCTTCTCCTTGAGTCGCCAGGATGACTCCTTCTACTCCAGGGGGCAGTTACAGCGTAGAAGACTGGCGCGCCCTATGGACGCACTATCGTCATCGGCCCGCCGACGAAGAGGGGCTCGCGCTCTCGGTGTCTGACGCTCGATTGAGGCGGTCGGGTTCCTGGCTGTTCAATACTTTCCCTGAAAAGGCACTACTCGTAATAAAATCGCTTCCAGCGCTTGTCGTATGGGTACCGCTGTGCTACAGTTGACCTGCCGGGAGGGGAGTTTGAGCGGAGTTCCTCCTTAAAAATGCAATTTCCGAAAAGTACAGGATCACCTGAACTCTACTGTAATTCTGTCGAAAAAATTATATTATGGTTTGAAGAGGTATTTATACGCGCACGTTTCTGCGTGCTCATCACGATAAGACAACCATATGCCGGTGTCACACGGCCCCTTTCAATGGCTGCCGATCGCGATCTGGATAGAAATTCTCGGCCTCGATTGGCTCTCTTGCTCAGATTGAGCAAAATAAGCCGATCGCGATGGAGAAATTCGATCGAAAGTGCGCCGTGCGACAAGTACGAGGCAGGCGGGGAGGTACAGTCAGCTGACCTCTGAGGGAGAGGGGGAGGGGTCGCGGCCCCTCCCCTCTCTTCGGTGCACCGCAGGAAGATTCACCTGTTCGAAGCTTCCTCGTGGTGGTGGTAGCGACTGTATTGACAATCCGGCATAACGCAAAGCATTCCGACGAGACACGGTATGTCATCAGCTGCGCGAGCGCTAAATCACGTTATTTTTTTATCGTCTTTTCGCCATCTCGCGCTGTGACTTCACAGCGGCCACGCGCCGACGCTGAACTATCGGACGCACATAGGGAAACTGGTTTAGCAAGGACGACGCCTCTGCCGAGAGTCGCGACAACTCAAGGAGAAAACAGTCGGACCCCCCGTCGGCGTTTCGCGCCAGAACGCAATCAAAAACACGACGGCCGATTATCGGGCGCTTCGACACGCATCTTTCCGCCTTCTTGTCCGAGCAGGCAGCATGCTCGTCGGGATTTACTTTAACAACGCAAGAGTCCCTGCAATGGCGATGTCAGTGGTTGTGTTGTGAATGTGCGTACCTTCCTCCGAGGCATTGTGCGACTGATACTGAGGCTTGGAGACACGATCACCACGTGTGGTTCTATGTCCACGAGAACGTCCATGCCAGGTAGTGTCTCCGGGTCGCATCGTGCGGTAACAGTACTCGAGTAACATGTGCTCACGAAGAAACATCTGCTGATCGACAACGCGCGCATGTTTGCTGATTAGTGATGTTAGTTACACTACGAGTATTGCGTCTCAGAACATTTTTTTTTGTCAACCGTAGATGGATAATCTAGCATTTCGATTCGTAACAGGTCTACCTTAAGTGAAATTAACTTCACCTCTCCATGCTCGGTGCAGCTTGAAGCTTTCGATGGACGGGGCATGTAAAATGTTGCGCCAGGAACTACACTGGCACTGCTGTTGTGATTGAACGCTTGTTACGACGGGGTCGAACGTCTTCGTCGCTCGTCATCGAAGTAACAATTGGTACTGCTTTCCGGCGGGTTCTTCAAGCGTCGCTGCGGATATTGCCAACGCTCTGTTTGTTTGTTGTTTCGTCCGTGCCCGCAGCGCACGTGGGGTCACCTTACAGGATTTACAGGATGAAAGGCCCTGCCTCGGGGTGAATAACCTCGGAAGCTCCAGCTATACGCAAACGAACACAGCGCGTGTGCGTTTGCTGATGTTCGCTGGGCTCGTGGGTTTGCCTCGACACCGAAGCACGCAAATAAGGTCCTGTGTGTCTGGTGCCTCGGTGCGGCTGATCCATCGTGATCGCAGACAGTCCGTGCTTCTGTGTGCGAGCACGCATTGCAGCTGTTCGCAATGACCTTCACCTGGCGAGTGTTGCTGACCGCGGCGTGGATTACGAATCTTCTGATGTGAGTACACTGATTTTTTTTTCATTTTCTTTTCTTTGGAGGGGGGGGGGGAATAAAATGTGTACGCGGGCATCGAATGCAATAACAGTGGCACACTCGACTGCCTCGCAATTTGAGAGAGCAGGCTGGAATTGAATGATTGTACGGTACTAAACGTGGACGCGGCATCGCGTCCTTTCCCTCTTTGTTGGTGTGGTCCTCGTCGTTGTGAGAGAGGACATGCAACTGTGGGCAGCGGCTCCTTGTGGCGACCCGAACGATGCTACCATCTACCCCTTCATATGTTGACCGGCTTTCTTCTCAACTAAACTATGAAATGAAAGAGAAAAGCAATACATAAGCACATTTATTAAAACAAGTATCTCTTTGGAGCGAATTGTCGTTGTTCTTTTGTGCGCGTAATTCCTTTATTAAAGTGAATCTTCGTTTTTTTTTTTTCATCCCGTGGCATGACGCGTCTGTTCGGTCGGTCTATTTCCGAGTAAAACTGGCCGATCCCTGAGGCAATGTAAACGTAAATACCGAAGATAGTGTAACCAAGCTTGGGCGGATCTTGGACGCTGTGTAATCCGCTGTTGCGCGAGGGGGGAGGGGGTAAGGCTTAGCACAACATGAGAACCCGTGCGGCTATCATTGTCAAATGTTTCGCCCGTCGAAAGAAACTGCGCCAATTTTTCCATATTTCAATTAAAGAATACGGTTCATTTCCTGTATGCTTTCCGGGTTCCACTGTCTGTTTCCTGGATAGTGTGTGTGTGTGTGTGTGATAACTTTATTTGGAATCCGGCGATTGGGAGGCCCGGGCCTGGGGCCGCCTAGATATGACCGCTCATTTTCTGCAGAAGTTATGGATCAAGCAAAACTTTGCCATCTACGTGTTCGCTTACGATACATATCTTTTCTCGGCTTCCTATTTTTTTTTTTCCTTCTCAGCAGTCAAGGCGCGTCGTCCTCTGCCCAGCACGGCGGTAATCGGCGTCAGAAGCGGTTTGCAGGTAAGTGAGGCGCACTCGTGCCAAACACTTTGGTGACCGCAGTTTATGCAAACTACCGGATTAACGCGGGCCACAATTCGCTTCTGACAGGAAACACAGCCGGCGACAACTTTCTGTGGCAACGCAGCCAAAGCTACCGAGCCGAAGCACACATTTCTTTACTGCGCATCTGAACGTAGTCCGCGAATGTAAGCAAGCCGAAGTTACGTAAGGCAAAACAAATTGTACTGATTACTATATTTTTCATTTGTTGAAAATTTATTTCATAACAAACAAAAAGCTTGTTCAGGAAAAGTATTTCCGTTACTTTCTGTACCTAGTTTCGGCTTTCTGGTGCGCACGTATGGTTTTATTGGCGGGATAATGCCAGAAAACTTGGAAATGGAGAAAATCGAGAGGCACACAGCAGACGAAACGGCAGGAAGGCGGTCGGTTACCTTCCTGTCGCTTTGTTTTTGTCTGCCTCTCGATTTCCCCCTCCCCCATTTCCAAGTTTGCTGGCATTGTCCTAGAATAACCACGTACCAACTAACCCGCAAGCCACTGTCTCGGTTTTCATGGACCTGTGAACCGGCAGCGAAACATCGGCAGTACATATTTGTCGTGGTGACAACGCAAGAGCAGAAGCTCCGCACTTGCGGGCGCGCATAATCTCGCTCTGCTGCCATGGAGAGTTGCCATCGGGTTATATTGATCAATTCAGTAAAGTTACCTCGAGCTTGTCCGCGTTCTACAAAGTATCGCCCAGTACTCACTATAGTGCTACAAGCTACAGGCGAGATCGGGATCCGTCACGCGAGTGCACTTCACAGGTATATGACCGCCCGAGCGAGGCTGCTCGCTTGGCTGGCAACGTTTGCCCTTCGCACCGACGGCGTCGAGTAAACCAATCGTGTTTAAATTGCGGGCGACGTAAGCGTATACAGTGCATCAATCGTGCCGGGGAAAAAAACAAAAAAAAAAACGCTCTTCGACGAGCTCGGACTGGATTGCAAGCGCCGTCGGCCGCGACGACGTGCCATCGCGTAGCGCTCGCAAAGGCGTACTTCTTCACGCAAAAAAAAGAAGTGAGGCGTGCAGACAGGACACAAGAGTCAAGGATTCAAGGACACGAGTCAAGGACACGCCTCACTTCCTTTTTGCACAATGAATACTTACCAACTAGCTTAGCTTTCTTTTGCCGTTCTAGGCGTACTTCTTATCGACAGTGTTCGGGTAAGGAGAAGCAGCGTTGCTCAAAGTTCTTTATCTTGGGCTTTCTCGACGAGGAATGTCGAATCTCCCGAGCCTGTATACATACACGAGCTGCAGGCGCCGGATGTGGGTGGAGCGCACACGCGCCGTTCGCTCGCTCGGATGCACGTGCAGTGGCGCCGCGTGCATCGTGAATCAAGGAGGTTCAAGGAAAAAAAAGAAAAGAACAAAGAAACTGCAGTCTTTCTTTAACCTCCTTGTGCTGAATCGTACCGCGTGTCTCCTGCTTTACACTGCACGTGAACAGCCAGCTGTTAATACACGAGATTCGTCTTAAGGTTTACGGGCAGATCCCTTCTTGCTTTGTCATCTTTTTTATTTTTGGTCGTCATGAAGAATCTGTACAGTTGCTTCAAATTTTCTTTTATCGTTCACTTGCGACCGAAATGACGCAATTTTGCGTAAAGAAACAGGAAAAAAGGCGGTGGTTGTGTTACCGTATAGCTTTTCTTGTTGTGTCGTTTAAATATGCATATATATATATCTCTCTTTTTTTCATGTAACGCACCCCTTTTGTGTTATCACTGCTGGATTCTTTCAAGGGACACTATTTATTTTCACATACTGTCAATCACTCGTGGGATTGCCGAAACTAACGTTCTAAATTGACAAAAGTACGCCGCTATAACCTATAACCGTGAGAAGACGCTTGGTAAGCCGGAAAACATGCAAAAACGAAAGGTGGGTAGCAGCGCCGCCTTGCAGTTCTTGTACCAACCCGTCGTGTTGTGAATGATTTTGATAACGCTTGCCCATGCCTAGTTAACTATTTCTCGGTAAAGATGGCTACGTTGCCTACCACATTATATCGTAAAAGAACCAAAGAGTTGAACGCGGCGATTTTTAAGAATGCCTTACTGGGCCATAACGGCCGAAATGCGGCAACATACTTTAAAAAAACTTGACGTCATAATGACGTAAGGGAGCCGAGGGCTATACAGTGTGAAAGTTACCTAATTTCGAAGTCCACATTATCTTCTAGTAATCAAACATTTCTCGCGAAGCTAACGAAAATAGAGTTTCGAAAGAACTTTATTAGCCGAAACTGATTCATTCTTTCTCTTTCATGTCCTTTCAGAGGAAGACCTGTCACCAAATTTTAGCTATACACCGAACGCTGTAGGGCGCGGTCCAGGGTGCCTTTCACCGCAACAATTGTTTTTTTTTTTTAATTGGCTCATTATTAAAGTAGATGGAAGAAATCGAACTGTCGCGTTGCCTTGTTGCCAGGAGGCGAGCTTCACTGCCAGCTCGGTCACGTTTCGCCAGGACTAGCGTCCGCGAGCCTATTCTGCCTTCTCCTATACCGTATAGCTTAGGGATGGCGTCTCGTTTGCGTCATAATCCCTGCCTCCCTCTCTTTCTTTAAATCTTCCTCTACTGACGCGCGCCGCAGTTCGAGTGGCGGTAGTATTAGGCGTTCTGCATAGGATGATTTGGCGAAGTCACGTGACACAATCGGTGACTTTGTAGGCAGTGCGTCTTACGTGGAGACGTTTGTGCGTGTGACCTTGATGCTTTGGCCGGAAGGGCAGCTCCCTCGAGAGGGAGGGCCCGTAATCTTTTGTTCGAAATTTCAACCGTTTTCGTGTCGTGCAGCTATTCGAAACTTTGCGCTAGAAATTGCAGGCGCCACCACTGGAATCTAGGCACCGTTGCTTGTCTATTGCAATACCCAAGCCTGGTTAGGGGCCTTCTAAAGGGGCCACTAAAGCGAAACCCCAAATCAATTGATATTGATATTCTTTGTAACAGAGTTTTGTTAATTTCGCGACAAACGGTTGGTTGTTAGAATTGAAAAGGAAGATCGAAGATGGATTTTTGCATTTCGCACCAAAACCACACGCCGGTACGCTAATGTGAAGTCACGAACTTCAAAGTGTCCTTTTTTTATTATTTCGTATTCGACCGGGCGTTGGCGCTCAGTAAAAGCTCCCGCAATTTGCGATGTTTCATCTCTGGTTTCTTTAGAACATAATGTAGTCTAGTTTAACATATAAGTATTTAACTAGGCCCTAGCGCATGCCACGAAACTCTGTGACGTCACACTGAGATGGTCCGGGAAGATCAAGGCCGTGGCATTGCCATCCTTCTTTCCTCCTTGCACCTTTTCCCGCTTACCAAGCTTCTTCTCGCGTTAAGAAGAAAGCTTTCGGAATTGCACAAGTGTGATTTGATATTGTAGAAGGGCGATTCTATACATTTTTTTGTCTCTTTAGTGTACTTTGAATGTATTAAATCGAAATGAACTGAACTTATACTGAGAACCCTTCACGTGATCCTTGCATGTCGAACAGCATGCACACCGGCGGCCAGCGAAGTACCGCAGGAGTTGTACTCGTCCCCGTCGTGGATTTACACCGACCGGCACTCGGTGTTCAGCGTGTACGCAAAGTACGACGACCGCCAGCTGAAGTACGTCGCCGCCGACAATTCCGTTCTCATCGTCAAGGAACGTCTGCCCAAGAACGGTTCGTATTTGCGCGCCATCTTTCGCTCCGTTCCCGAACACGGAAGCCGCGTCAGCGCTTATTGATCACTTGCATCCCGCACCCTGAGACGCTGCTCTTGAACCGTTAACTAGTTTAGGCTAGCATTATTTTGTCTCACAGGTGCATTATACATTTTTTTCCCTGCATATAAGTCTAATCTCTAAATGAGTTATTTCTCGACTTGTTTTCCTTGACAGCGTAATCGCACGCCTCCTCGCGAATGGTCACGTTTCAATGGCAATCACCCTAATACAGCAGGACGTGCATTTCATGCTCTTTGCAAGGGGTGTGTGTATGTGTGTGTGTGTGCTTATTAAACTGCCTGGACTATAAGTCTAGTAGAGACATCAACGACAGGTACAGGTGCTGTTACGAACGGCCTGCAAGGCTACCGACCTACAAAATTTTCCCAGCCAGCTGCAGCTGCGGAGGCGGCGAGCATCCCAGAAGCGACCTTGGAACCCTTCCCCACCTGCAGCGGCGACTCGATTTGTAGGGACGACGATGTGCCGCGTCAACACCCCCCCGGCGCCGCCATGAATAGACGCGGTCGGCAGACCATGTATTGTTAGTGGATTCGCCGTCACCGTCACGGCGTGTTGGAAGCGGTGGAACTCTTGGGAGAAGATGTTTTGCGGCCGTCTCACGCAGCTTAAAAGTGGTCAGTCAATGGACACTCTGCAGGGTCAATGGCCACCGTCTGCAGGATCAACACTGGGATGAAGAGGCGCCTGGTCGGGGCAAGACCCGTGTCTGCGAAGACCCTCTCACCTCCGTGTGGTTAGTGAAACCTGTGCGGAAGTGAGTGTGTAAACCCTTCCCCTCAAAGGCGGGTCGGCTACGATGACTTCGGACGCTCCGAATCGGTCGACGGTTGAGCGGCCGTTTTCCCTCACCTAGGGATCTAGGGAGGACAGAGTGTATTTAAAGAGCCGTTGGCGGCTCCTCAGCGTGCATTCCTCTTTCAGTCATGTTAGACTGATGAACTGTAACGTTCTCATGTAAATACTGTAAATGAATCCCATATTCCTCGTTCTCGATGAGAACAAGTCTCTCCCTTCAACAACGTCCTAAGCGTGGATAAGTTGAACGACGGCATGGGCCAGCCCCCATCTATTTCATGCTCGACCCTAACCATCACAGTGCAGTGTCACTCGCCGGATGCGTCCCGAACATGACCGCCGCCAGGGCCTCGAGTGGCGCTGGCTAACACTCCCAGAGTTCTTGTGCACATAAATACGCAAGAGCGTGGTCGCCACCGTAGCTCAACTGGTAGTGCAACGCACGAGTAATGCGGACGGTGTGGGTTCGGCGCACACCGACGGCAAGTTTTATTTCTTTTTTTCGTCCACTGTCATTTCCCTGTAGCTTATCATTTTTACTCTTCGATTGAAAACTACAAATAACTTCCCCTATGATTTTCTTGGCTTTATTATCTGTCGGCTTCATATGGTTGCGCCTAACCGAAATCGGGCCCCTCAGTTCTTCTTCTTCTCGCTCGAACATGTCAGGGCTCTTCAAAAAAGACTTGACCCATCTTAGACGACATCGGAATAACCTACGAAGCACAGCACGGACTGCGGAGAGACATCCCAAGGAAAGTAAGGGTACATCTCTCAATACCCCCGATCCCCAGAAACATGCACTCGGAGTTTCACGAAGATAGAAGAATCGCAAGAGCGAGAGCTCTCCACAAAATATTCCTTAGTGCCATAAACGTGGTCTATGTGGACGCGGTGGAGTATGCAAATATACAGAGTATGTCGATCGTTGCTACGAGTCTAGAGGGTGACTCCAGGGTTAGTGGCACTGTAAAAACAGGCACAGCGGAGGTGGCGTAGGAGGCTGCCTTAGCACTGCCAATAGCCTGCACGGAGGCTAACATCGTAGTCAGCGACTCCAAGATAGCCGTCAAGAACTGTGCCAAAGAATAGTCTCGCCGGAAGCGCTGAGCATATTAATCAACTTTCGTGAAGATCGAGACATTCACATTATATGGGCACCCGCGCACTCCTCCCTTCCCGGGAACGAAATAGCGCACAACCTGGCTCGAGAACTGACGGACCAAGCGGGCGACATGCAAATACTGGGAAGGGGGAGCGACCGCAAGACCAACTTTAACGAGATCACCGAACACTATAAATTGGGAAGGGCCCATTTCCGCCCGGCACACTCCTCGCTGAGCAGACGGCAATCGACGGCATGGCGCCTCTTACAAACAGGTACATATCCGAACCCGGTGGCCTACCACCGCTACTACCCGGACCTTTACACGGACAGACGTAGGTTCTGTCAAGAAAAGGCCGACCTACAACGTACGGTTTGGACTTGTCCTCGGACACCCACGCAGAATAAAATACACAAGACCTGAAAGCAGTGGGAGACCGCGTTGCTCAACTGTGCACCGGAAGACCAACTTAAGGCACGCCAGCAGGCCGAAGATGCCGCCAGGGCCCAAGGTTTCGAGGCCGTCATCTAGGTAGGGAGGCTCAAACCTGCCGTCCTAAAATAATGTTTAGTCCTCCTCCCAGGGCATTCTCTTTCCACATAAATATAATAATAGAGTTCGTACATTTTAATGCATTGCTATTCCCTGTAAGCTATTCCCGCTACACTTATCTGTTACCTATTGCTCCTGTAAGCATAATTGTAACTGCAACTGCTTGTACGCTAATGATGTCGCACGTTGCTTGTATTGAATAAGAAGGAGTTCCATTGAAGTATCATCTTCTCGGACATCATTTGTACACTACCCTGCAATGTCGAAAAAATTTGAAAAAGAGACCAAAGAACATTACATTGCTACTACTATACTACTTCTACTACTAGAACCACTAATACTATTACTACTAATACGTCAGCGTCAGTTTTCAAGTAATCGTTAGAAGCTCTACCATCGTTTGAACTTCCTACGAACTTTGCCCTTCGCACGAGTGTCGCATGTCATCGAAACAGGCACTGAACGCGTTTTGCTCAAGACCTCCAAGGTGCGGCCCAACGGGACGGTGTTGGTGCAATCGTCCAGCAGCGTCGTCTACGTGACCCGCCCTTTCCATATGACCGTCACCTACATCACCTGCTTGGGAGTTGCGCCGCATGACAGGAAAGTGGGAGGTGCGTTGTTGTTTGTCTTCCGAGAGTGGCCGCACATGCGTATGTTTGTACGGCGTGTTAACGCGATGGCGTTTAAAGGACCCCGCGTCGCGGAAAATCCGGTGTCGGCGTCCGGCGACGTCGTTGGCGTTCCGTGAGCGAACCTTGGCGTACATCTATACGCGGCAGTTGAAGTTCCATCACTAACGTTTCTCACGTCTTGTCTTACATTCTTTACAAAGTCATTCGTCGAAATTTCGAGGATGACAGCCCACAAACAAATGTCACCGAACAAGACCTCGACAGCAGGTGCCTTTTATGTTAAATCTTCTCAGACTTAAATGTTAAAGTGCGGGACAATGAGAGAAGATCGGCCCACGCAAGAGGCCACGTTTCTACCAGAAAGCTCGACTTCGTGCATAGCGTTCGCCACCAGCGTTTCCCGGAAAACATTACGGTTACATAAGATGCGGTTGACGGGAAGCGTGAGAAGCGGTCAAGGATCTTTGAATGCTGTCGCGTTCGGCTCTTAAAGGCGAAGCTTAAGCGTCCTCCAAATTCTCCGCTCAGAGGATGTCTGTCTGTCTCTGAAAAGCAGTGATGAGTTATTGAATGATAGTTATACTTGGGGCCTCACGTCGCAAATCTGAGCAGTTGATGCACCCAGAGGTACAGCCAACGGATATTGTTTTTCGAGGCACCGAATTATCGAAAATGTTAACTTTACTGGCCTTTATACGATGTGTCTCTTAACATGCAATAGTTAACCCTTGTACTTAACGCTAACGGTGGCCGTATGTCTGATGTTTGTTTTTATGCTAGGGGTGTCCGAGTAGTGAAATTTTCCAATGAGATCGTGGGGAAATATTTGAGAAAAAATAAGCTCCAAAATATTCAATCGAATATCGAATATTTTATGTTCAGACACAGTGAAATAACAATGTTAATTAGGTTCTTCTTCGTTAAAGAAAATAGGTTTAGTTATTGACTTAAATTAATAATATTTGGGGTTTTACGTGCCAAAACCACTTTCTGATTATGAGGCACGCCGTAGTGGAGGACTCCGGAAATTTTGACCACCTGGGGTTCTTTAACGTGCACCTAAATCTAAGCACACGGGTGTTTTCGCATTTCGCCCCCATCGAAATGCGGCCGCCGTGGCCGGGATTCGATCCCGCGACCTCGTGCTCAGCAGCCCAACACCATAGCCACTGAGCAACCACGGCGGGTGACTTAAATTACATGGTTTATTTACAGGCACATGATGCATGTAATGTTGTGTGCAAATGGACGCCCGGTCAGGAGAGAAGCTTGTAAATGAGATGCAACTCATTTCAGTTATCTGTAAGGGTGGGCAAATAGTGATTTTTGAGACTGAATCGAATACGAACGGAATATTGAATAGCCATTATCACAATTACTATAAAAGAATGTACGATGTTCATATCCTAGTAATCTTAAAGTTAGCAAGTTTCAGTCGTTACATTGAACGTTATGAAGCGTTGCTTATTAAAAGCAGAAATGAAGCATTAGGAGCAAACAAGTCCCTTGGCAAGCACAGGACCCTTCAGAGCGCGTGAATGATCGCTGTACCTGAGCCACCAAGCCTGCATCACTACGCAAGTTCTCATGTTTCATTTCAATACTATGCCCTCGGGGAAGAAAGTTTACCGTACTTTCGCTCAGATTTTATGTTTATTTGGGCGCAGCTGACATTACGAAATATTCGAAAGGCATTCGAAAAATATTCACATTTAGGAATAGTACTTCGATTCGAAGACCGAATCGACACTATTCGGTTCGTTATCCAAAAAATTTCGAATATTCGCACATCCCCCAGTTATCTGCCCCACAATAAGAATGACGGTAACAAAAAAAAGGAATAATACGTACGTCACCACATGCACATAGTGTTGAGTTCCATAAAGGAGAGAAGTGTGAAATTACAACAGGGCATAATATTTTTTGAAAGGGATGGAAACATGGTGGAGAATGGTCACATACCAGGTCTCTTTGCCCAACTCGAGGCAACAAATTCGCTTATGAGGTTTCCAGAACTGAAACATTCATAATGAGAGAGAGAGAACATTCATAATGAGAGAGAGAGAGAGAGAGAGAGAGTTTATTGGTTCGAGATCGCACCGGGGTGCATATCATAGAGTGACTGAAAAATTATTGAGCACGAGTCGTCATCTGTCCCATGCATTCGCCCAGAAACTGGTGCCCTCTGCCAAGCAGCTGTAGCTCTCACGGAGAAAAGTTATTCGCAATTCGCAACAGCCCTCAGCGGCAACGTTCTCTCTCATTTGAGACTCGAGCAAGCGTTGTCGTCCTTGACATAAGCGAAAGAAATGAATACCTCTTTACGGTATCGTTAATTTTCCGAGCTATTGAAAACTTGTCAATGCCTCTGTGGCTTTAGGGTACATATGAATGAAATTGAATCACATTTCGGACAGTGAATTCGCGAGTCGACCACAACTAAAATAACAGACTAGTCCATTAGCACTGGAAATCTCTAATGTTCTCGCACCCCTACTTTCTACCTTTTCGAAGCCTGCCACTACGAGGACAACGAACTCTCGGGCGTCATCAAGAGTCCAATGCATCCCAGCATTTACCCTCTCGAGGCCTACTGCGAAGTCAAGGTGGCCGTCCCGTACGGCAACGTGATCAGGTTCCGACTGGAGGACTTCGACCTCTGTCCACGTGCCAACAACACCATCACGTTCATCGACGGAGAGGGCTTGGGTGAGCATGGGACAAGCGTGCTTTTGCGCCACTTCTTCGCAAGGGCCACAGTAAAATCCCTACAGACGTTGTGGTGCGTTTCTATCGGCTTTCGATCACTTTGGGCAGAATGTCTGTGGAGTCGCAATTGATTGTCGTGCATTATTTCTCTAAAAGAGCACTTGCATTAAGTTCGTAATAATGAAACATTACCGAGCTGTGTGATTCGGTTCTTGGTTGTCCTTCCTAAGAATGCGTTTGACTATAGTCTGTAACTCGTATTTGGAGAATAAGATTCCCTTCTGGAAGTCACGTGACGGAATAAACCTAACGCTTAGAAGATTCTCGCCTTTCCATCATATTTCTACATCTCTGATGATGACGATCTCTAATGGAATCTCCTCTGAAGACGGGCTCTCGACAAATAGTCCCCTAGCCTAGCTGCTTGAGCTCATCGGATTGTACTGCATGTATTACCGTTACCTATGCCTACAACGACTCCGTTCGATCGATCTGCCCATTGATTTTTTTTTTGTTCATCACCATCCGTAAACATACCTTCCCGGCGAATACTCAACGCTCGTGACGCACTGCAGGCGGGCGACACCTGGCCGTGCTGACGCCAAACGGCACCGGTGAAGGCGGCGGCGTGAACGACACGATCTTGACGCCCGGCAGGAAGGCCACCGTGGTATTTCGGGCCAGCTGCGGGCGGGACGTCGAGCGACGGGGCTTCCACGTCACCTACGAGGCCCAACCGTCGGAGGCCGCCGAAAGCGATGGCGGCAGCTCCGCCTCGGACCGGATAGCCGGCCTTGACCAAGGTCGGAAGAACCACACTGAACGTACATACATCCGGCCCGAATCCGCGGCGTGCCCGCTTTACGCAGTGCTGTGACAATGCCGTGATCGTCATGGTAGGAACGTGCAACAAGTGGCGTCTGTTTTGCAATGTAATCGCATGTAACTTATTTTTCGCCGTTATTATAACGCAGTCGCCGCCTGGCTCGAAAGGGGCGAGCTCTAGGCGTTTTCGCCGGGGCGCGCCAGGAGACGCCGAGCTTGGCATCAATATGTGCTGAAAACACACGCGAAATATATTCCATGTCGTTACCACTACAATTTCAGAGTGTTTGAAGAGAGGCCGTTACGTTTCGACCATCGAAGAGGACTGTAGCGTGCCATAAACGATCAAAAGGAAGTGTTAAGTGTGTATAGCTACGCAGTGCGCACCCGCAGTTCGCGCGCCAAGAACTCGAGCTTCGCTCGAAAAGCGGTAACGTCTGTAGGCCCGTTTTATATAGAAACAAAATTGCAGACTTTTATGGATAGCCGATACTCTTCCGCCTGAATAACGGCAACTTGCTCGAAATAACGGCAAAATGTGGCCAGAGGTAATGTAGATTATAAGGACCGCACCCCCCCCCCCCCCCCTAGCGAGAGATGGCACGAAAAAAAAAATGATAGGTGTGTTGGGAGCTCGGTTTGGCGGAAGCAAGGAATACACGTTTTGATAGCTTGAGAACGGAGCGTCGACTGACTTTATTCGACAGTGAAAACAGGTTTGCGTAGTCACCAGTGGTGGTGCCCCTGTCGGACAACCGCTTCGGTTCGAGCATGGGGGCAATGAGCCCCCCCCCCCCCCCCTTCCTGACGGGGACAACGAAGTGACAGATGGTCGCTAGAGGCGTAACATTAAGAGGCATGAAGACAGCGGTGTAGATTGGAAAGCGAATGGGGATAGCCGACCTTTTAGTTGACATTAAGAGGAAAAAAGATGAGGTTGGGAAGACCGTGTAATGCGTAGGGCAAACAGCCAGTTGTCTATTAGAATGACAGAACGTGTGCCAAGAGAAGGGAAGCGCAGTCGAGGATGTCAGATGTCTAGATGGCCTGATGAATTAGCAAATCTTTACGCGTAGAAGGATTTCAACTTGTCTAAGGCGCAGTTATAATTGGGGACAGACGGGAGAGGCCTTCGTCCTGCAGTGTACGTAATACAGGCGGACGATAAGCCAATACTGACCCGACGAGTGACTATGCCATCAGACGGTCATTGATGCCTTGCAGGTGCGTGCGGCAAGCCCCTGCTGGCAATGCCTGGCAACGTCGTCAATGACCAAGGTTCTAAAATAGTTCGGGGAAGCGACGCCAAAATCGGAGCGCACCCGTGGCAGGTGAGATACGTATTTCATCCTCACTCACACCATCAACTTATTTAGCAGTGTGTCCGTGACCCATCACAAGTATAGAAGAAACGATTCCTTACATTTGTCTGGCCTAAGCATCATGCACCTGTAGTTCTCGTCGCACATTACCTTCGGTTCTTACTGACAATTTCTCATTGAAAATTACGAGAGAAGGTCACCGATACAAGTTTTTAAAAGCACCTGCTACCGCGTTCGGAGGGGTTAAGGTAGTAGGATAACTCGTAATATCGTCGGCACTCTAGGTGCAGTATAGGTTAATCTATTGCCTCAGTGAATGCACAATAGCCTGGCGGAGAAAGCCCGTCACTTGATTCGACGTGGCAAACTCAGTTCCTCTATATGAGTAAAGTTCTTGCTGAATTTTTGTTTAATTCATTTCTCATTGCTTCATAAGGGTCTTATTGTGCAAGAATGATGGGGATGATGCAACGATTCTATTTCAATTACACTCCTTTTGGTGCTTCGTCAGTGGTCCGAGCGGCACTCCGCCTGCATTGAAAGTTTATTTATTTATTTAACATAACGTATACAATGGCAAAGTACATATTTTTGGGACCCAACAAATTGGGTCCCATTCAAGAGTTTAAGCTTGTCCGCTAACTCTAACTCCTTACCGTTTTCGGTTTACCGGGCAGTGTGAGCCCCGCTCACCAGTTGCAGAACTGATAGAGAAACCTTGTTACCATTTGTCCAACTACAACGTGTTCAAAAATTTTTCCTGCTGCATGAGTGCTCTCCATGAAGCGACATCATAAAAAGACTGCGTATTATCACTAATGTTGTTACCGATGTGTTACAACAGCAGTTAAGTAGACTATAATACGTCAGTGCAGTATCAGGTTTGTGTGCTTTCTGTTTAAACTGTGCGTCCCAATGTGTCGGTACCAGCGTCGCTTCTGTTTTGCACCTGTCCGGCAATCCAGTCATTCGCAAAAAGGGGACAGTTGGTGGTCAAGCTCAAATTCTCTAATCCTACCAGAATCACACGGATGCTAGCGGTGGCTGATCAGCAAGGGTTAGCTACGTTATGCGGGGGCTTTAGTTTTAGACGAACAATTTTCTTCCTATGCATCTGGAGGAGAGTATACGTGGTCGATTTGACAACTCATGGTAGACCACAGTGTTGAGCTGGTTTATTGCGAACGTGCATTTTTACCACAATGGAAAGGTCAATCAATCAATCAATCAATCAATCAATCAATCAATCAATCAATCAATCAATCAATCAATCAATCAATCAATCAATCAATCAATCAATCAATCAATCAATCAATCAACTGGTAAATAAACTAATCAATCGTATAACTGGTCAATCACTGCGTGACTTTGGCCAAGACCAGCGCATAATGACACTGACTCTTCCGTCACTCGATGGCTGAGCTTAGCGCCTGACCCGGGCTCTCCAAAGCGCAGATTCTTCTGAAGCACGCCAAGACCGACGACGCCTTCTGCGGCGGCAGCCTGATCAGTCACCGGTGGGTGCTGACGGCGGCGCACTGCTTCAAGCAGTATAGCCGCCACGACGTGCTCGTCGTGCTTGGCAAGCACAGCCTCGTCTACCGCGAGGACCACGAGATCGTCCTCTCCATCAGGTACGACTACAGCCGGGGCGAGAGGAGTAGCGACAAAGTATAGCAACGACGTGCCCGAAGAGCAAGGGGGCGCACCCAGGAGACGTATACGGGTTATCCCCGTCGACCCTCTTTCGCGGGACACTTTCGCAACTGCCGGGTAACGTAATTCTTATCGAAACGCTTCCATAGGTCAGCACAATAGTTACTCACTTTGAATCCCTCACCAATACAGTCAAATTCCTTTGTGTCGAAGTGCGTGGGACCGTCGAAATTCTCCGTTACACAGGTCCATTCATTAAAAAAGATGGCACACCTCTAGAGCCGGTTAAGGACGTTTAAGAAGAGAAAACATTCACTTAAGATGACTTCAAGAGGAATTTAGTTAAGTAAGTCGGAAATGATTTTTTTTTTTGTTTTTGTGCACTTTATTTGCCGAAAGGCGCTACTACATTTGATCTCAGTGTACAAAATTTCCTGTCATGCTTCGCGCGAACCGCGGAAACGAAGAAAGGTAAATATTATAGATTGCCGAATGTGACTGTCAAATCCCTCGCTCCCAGAATTTTTCGTTCATTTACTGGCTCCTGAATGGTGCCTTCGTTGAGATTCGCGCCCTTTCCGCCCTAGATGGCTTTTATGACCTCGTCGGTCGTCAGTTACGGTTACATCATCACGTCGTCATCAGCTGCGACGTATTCGTCAGACGTCGCTCCGGCCGGTGTGTTACAACAAACTGCGTACGAGTTGATCGATCGGCGGCGCACTGCAGCATGGCTTTAACACTCGCATTATGGCATCGGCACGATCGTCGAATGCGTCGTTGCCTCGTGTACTGTTAGACGCAGCGCTTGTTGTAAAATAAAAAAAAGAAATAAACTGGTCGCCTGGCACGCCTAAGTTCCTTCGTTGTACAGGCAAATTCCTTGTAGTGGTCTTCGTTGCAGAGCTGTTCGCAATACGTACAAAATACAGGAATTCGGCCGGGACATAATGGATCCTTCGTTCTACAGGTCACTTTGTTTTAGAGGCATTCGTCGTAGCGGCATTAGCTTGTCTTTTACGGAGCAATATGATCACTCCCGCTCATGCCTACGCACACTCGTCGGCACACTCGCGTTCCTACTCGCGCGCATACGTTCTCTCATCAACGCTCCCTCGCACTTGTAGTCGCTTTCAATCACACCGGTATACCACTATAATGTCTATACTCGCGGTAAATGACACTCACGAGTACTAACTCCCGTTCGTGCTCACTTTCTTCGACACGTGCCGACACTGTCTGACAGACACTAGCGTTCATACTAACGTTCGCACTGACGTCCGCTTTAAACTCATGTCAGCGACTGCCTGCTCATGCCCACCCTAAGCTCATTGCCACTCATACCCGTTCACACCCACGTGCAACCACATCTTTCGTCGCTCGTTCACGCTCTCTCCCGCGTACGTAAAATAAGTGGGGAGGGAGTAAGAGTCAGTGTACTCAGGAGTATGCCGACATGTGAACGCCTCACTTGCTCGGCGAGCACACTGAATACTGGATGAAGACAAAAAAAAAATAAACGAGCAAATTAAGGTTGTCAGTTCGAAATCCTCCAGTGAAACGTGGTTCCCAAAATGGTGTGGAAAACTTCCGATTACACGACATTGACTAACGTTATGCAATTTGACACATTGGATAAGACCGAATGCTCTGTTGAAAGAACCACTCACGGACTTCGCTTAAGCACAGCGCATACTAAAGGCACCTTGTATAGGCTAGGAAAGAATGGCAGCGCTACGTGGTCTCGTGAGGAGACTGATGAAGACATAGATAATCCTCTTATACAAGGTAACAAAAATGATACTCATAAAGAGAGGCTTCGGGCATAGCTACACGCTTCGGATAGGTGACCACTATCACTAAAAAAAGATCTTGTGCCCATGCTCATGAAAATTGCAGCACATTGCCGCAAGCGCAATGGTAGAGCTGGGAGGAATCACGAATATCAGCAAGTTGCCAAGCATCGATAGTAATAGCAGTGTATTAGGCAACTACACGAAGTAAAGTTAGTGGTTTTGTTGGCCGTGTAAATTGCAGTTAACCTTAGCTTAATAATTAAATTGACAAGCACAGTGTCAGGCACGCACAGGCAAACATGAGCTGATCTCACTCGATGGCCAACAACACTCGCTGCTACGACGCTGGCGGCATGGAGAGCGCAGTCAGAAGTAGCGAACGCTTCGCGCGGCCTCTCGCGGTATCGCGCCTGACAAACCTCAACTCACGCGAGCTCCAACGTTGAAGGTGCGTGGGAAGATGGCGCGCACGACGCCATCAGCCATCTCGGCTCGCCTTAGTCTTGGCACCCGCTGTATATTACCTTCAATATACGCGTCGCGGGGGCCACATATGCGCTCAGCTGATCCGCGTGGTCAGCCGTGAGCAGCCACGGCCGGGCTAGAGGGGGAGGGTACAAGAGTGAGTTAGTTGGGGTTCCTTCTTGTCAAACAGCACAAAACGAGAGAAAGGACGGCAAGAATGGTGTAACAAAGAAATGCCAATACGGTCGGTTTTCTTCCGCTGTGCTTCTGTCAGTTTATTCCAGCAGTGGGCTAAACAAAAGGCGTACAACTTGCTGTGGCTGTTACAGTTCTAATAAACCTCCAATGTAGTCCTGGATTATTACGAAGAAGTAACAAAGTAATAATTTTGAAATTGCAGCTGGCTGTATATCGAAAAGGAATCACGAATAAATTCACGCGTTGCGCGTAGGTGTTAGTTTACAATTTCTCAATAAAAGAAAGTGAAAACAGAAAGCCAGATAGTTGGTGCAAGACTGACCATACGCAGCAGAAAATTGACTAAACGATCGCTCAGCATTAGCTTTCGCACGCGCGCATACGTCTTCATTTGGGTGATGTCAGCCTTATTTGAAAAAGCACAGGCCACCGCCCGCTAAATGTGCTGAGCGAAAGCTTTCCGCTAAATTTAGCAATGCGAGATTCAATGCGACATTCTGCGAAAAGGCCACCCAAATCATGCACTAGACAGGCCGCATTGCCCGTGATCGTTGTTGCCGCGCGAGTAGTGGCACCACCTGTTCAATAATCTTTGCCGCCAGCCACCAAAGCGTACGTGAGCTCTCCACACGGCTCGTTTACCGTATGGTTGAACAGGCTAATAAGCACATTATTAGCGAACGCTGTGAAAAAAAAACGCATTTATGTTATTTGCAGCTGCGAGAACAAAAGTAGGGATGAATGCACTTTACGTTCTTGACGTGAGATGCCATGGCACCAAACGCGCCAGATCATGCACGCTCATGCACGATCATGCACCACCACCACCACCACCATCACCACCACCGTCGTCGTCGTCGTCGTCGTCGTCGTCGTCGTCGTCGTCGTCGTCGTCGTCGTCGTCGTCGTCGTCGTCGTCGTCGTCGTCATCATCATCATCATCATCATCATCATCATCATCATCATCATCAGTCTTATTTATGTCCACTGCAGGACGCACGTACCATAGCTTGCTTCATTGTATTGTGCATCGTGCAAGCATAATGGAAATTAAATGTCCCCAAATAAAATAAATGCGACGCGTCTATTAAAGGCATCTGCAGGTTTTCTGAGTACACAGCGATCAAAATAAATTTAAAACGCTTCAGTAATCCTAGGACATCATCGGTGCTTGCCAATGCTTAACAACTGTGTAAGTAATTCGACGCACCTTCCAGCCGAATTGAGTATCCTATATGATGGCGGTCTCCGAATTATGCTGCCATGTAGCGGCTGAATTTTTTTTGAGATGTAACCATCGTAATATTTCTTTTGTGAGCGTCCATATAAAGGCCTCCTATAGCAGTCTGTGGGCTCTTACCTCGTCGTCTCTATCACACAAAGCGAAGATCTCTTGGTGAACGCTCGCGGACTTTGCTAACCGTGGTTGCTCCTCTCTAGCCGAATAACTCACACAGCACAGCACTCGTATAACGAATTGGCTTATACGTAGCTACTGCCGTTACTGATGTGTAAGGGATCGGCTCTGTTGCCTGCGGAATTACGCTACGAAACAAAAAACAACGAGTGTATGAAAAAATCGGGGGCCTAAATAAAAGATCTGCCTACCAAAGTCGCTAGATTTCTAGCTTTTTTTTCTCTTAAATGAAACACGTATCCTCAAATTTGCTTCCGGAGTGGCCGCGAAAAACGACTTCTCCATTCCGTTGCATTTAGATAGGCGCCCTAGATCTAATGTTTCTGCTTAAGTACGCGGCTTAGAGGGTGCAATGTCGTGTCAATATATCCCTCCTTTGCTGACCTACGTTTTGGCCGGTCCGCTTCTTTTCCAGCCTATTAGGCATAACAAGCGGGAAAAAAAAGTAGTACGTTGTCCATTATGTTCGAAAATGGCCCAACTATGGAATGACTTCAATTCGCTGACAATTTGGTTTCATTTGTTGACACTTTCATTACATTAGCGAACCGTTACAGGAGACCACCTATTCAAAAAGTATTTAGTACAAACAGAAGTTGTATACGAATTATATTCTTGGCCGAAATTTAGAAATTGTTTAACGGGCGTTACAAGTACTTAAAAAAAGAGGAAAACAAGAAGAAAGAGGAGGAATAGGGGTATTTTCAAGTCATAAGAAACATAATAAAGATGGCAAAGGGGAAAAGTGTTGACGGTTCAAGTAGCCTGTTAAATACGTTCACTAACGAATTTTTTCACCATTAAATTCACGCGTATAGTAGGAAGCACGAAAAAGAAATACACGTTAGATTAGGGTGGTTAATTTATAAAAAAATAATCCTCATTCGTCCGGAACTTGAGGCATCCGTTGACATACAAAGTATAATTTAGGGCGGTGCTTATTTAAAAAAAGAGACATTAAAGATAAAAATGATCTCGGCTGCATGACTAAATTACCCTTGTACAGTGAAAAACCGAAAAGCTTTACCGCGAGAAGCTTGGTAACCACAAAACACAAGAAAATGAAGGACGCCTTGCAATCTCTCACTGAAGTTATGATAACCGTACGACTATGGTCACTGTCACCAAAGCGCTAATTTCTTAGCATAGCCAGCCACAGATTTTTTCGGACCATTCAAAACGCAAAAAAAAAGCTATTTACAGTAAACTTTGTGTACTTCTATTGCGATATGAAAAGAGATATTAAAGTGATGAGCGTTGGCTCAGTTCTGAAAGGTAATAAGAAAAAGAAATCAGAGTTCGTTGTGTTGTAAACAGAAGCGGGCCCTGGCTGTTACTGGTGGAATAACCATTGTGCACGAGATTATAGACGCTGAAAGGCCAAACCGAAAAAACTTCTTTAACACCATTGCCGTACCAATCAGATATAACTATGGCGCACCTACGTTTAAAAGATCATTTCCAACGGCGAATGATAAACACGACGAAAAACATGGTAGTCTTCTACCGAAGAGTGATAGTAAAAGAGGGCCCTCTTTACGTTTTATCGTTTTCGTAAGGCTATACCGGCGCGCATGAACGTTGTTACGACGGAATGTTTAAGAACGAAGTGATGAAAAAGGGTTACCTCGCAGACGCCAAGCCTCTTCAAGGACAAGCGCTATTGTATCATCCTCTTGTTGATGTAGATGCAGGTGTAGGTCCTTGGGAGATACTGGCACGGCCGCACTCTTCTTGCGTCCGTCGATCTTCTTCGTGCCTTAGCGGACGAATCCCCCTGGGAAAGTTAGCCGTACGTGCGCTTTGAGTCACGGGGGTGATCGAGTTTAAGAAGAAGATTTAGCTCGGGTGTTCTTATGTAAATACGCGCTAATGTAGATATCGCTTTGAAGAGAAAGTCTTCTTTGGAGACTTCAGATCAATTTAGGGTTCGGGGGGTCTGGTCATGTGACTGCCGCTGCCGGCTACTTTCTGAGTGCACTTAGGACAATGAAGAATGCGTCAAAACGAAGCTTGATACAAAAACGACGTTCCAAGTTGGCGCAGATCTATTTACGGAGTAGTAATAATGCGTAGTTGGCGCAGAAAGGTCGAAATGAAACCCCAATGCACCTGTTCGAAATGCGTGCACCTTAGACCGGAATTGTTAGTGTGGCTTTACTGGATAAACAATAGGGGCCGATCCAGAAAAATGTGGGCATGTCTCGAGGGTAGTGCAGTCTAAGCAACGATCCTCATGGTACATTAAGGCGCCCAAGAGAACGTTGTTGTTCTCTGATGTCAACCGCTGTTGACTCATGTGTACAATGTGTTTCTTATGTGTACAATCAACAAATTAGAGATCACTTTTTCTCGGCAATCACGGCATCAAATTTGATGTATTTTGTTGGCTTTAATTGAAACAGTTAAAATCTAGTGACTCTACACAGAAAATATTTCATTTAGGCCGTTGATATTTTAGGATATACTGTAGAAAACAAACATTTTAGGAAACTAAGCCATAATTCTTACAAATATGTAACTGGGCAATGAAAAACGATATCACAATTCTGTAAACTGCTCCTAATAATGCATATAAAACGGACCAACGTTATGTATTATATGTCCTTCTTACCTATACCGCGAATTTGTCAGCAGCATTTTTGCGAAACCTTTGTCAACAGTGCAACAGATTAACGCAATTTGTAGATTCATATATAAAATTGGTTCGCTTTATATGCTCTAACGGATGCAACCTACAGAAATGCGATATCTTTTTTTGATGCAGATATGTAGATTTGTAGATTCCATGCTTCTATTTTTCTTAAACATCGATTTCCCGCAATTGAAATGCATGCCAGGCCCTAAATTAACATTGTGCTTCGTACGATCGCTCGAATTTCACTTTTTATCTCAAATGAAAAAAAAAAAACTTCATTCAACCCTGTCCAGCTGTTCTCTCATAAAAGCATTCATGTGTTTTACATGTATCTTAATAGAGAAACTAGAGTTGGCCGCGAGCTAATTCTTAAGGCAGGCGACATGAACAAGCTCCGTCTTCTAGGAATGTCATAGCCGTGAGATAGGAGATGAGCAGTCGTGTAGCTCACATCACTTAATCGATCAGTGATGACAAAAGGGTCGGTGTATAGCGAGCCGGCAAATTCTCGCCCCGACCGCGCTTGCGTATCGGCGTCCAACGCCATCCCGTGTCAGCCTTGTCGTGGTGAAACTTACAAGGACAGTGACGCAATAGCCCTTCGACTACGTCGGCCACGAACTGACGACCACGATCGCTCCTTATATTCTGGGGGAAGGGGGTGGTGGGGGGGGAGCACATCATATCGGAAGCCATGGCGATTGGCGCCACTGCTGTTTCAGCCGAACGCGTCAGGTGGTCGACGCATGCTATAAACCAACGGTTGTCGTTGGTTGAGGAGACCTACTCTTACCATTTCGAAAGAATAATAATAATAATATTTGGGGTTTTACGTGCCAAAACCACTTTCTGATTATGAGGCACGCCGTAGTGGAGGACTCCGGAAATTTTGACCACCTGGGGTTCTTTAACGTGCACCTAAATCTAAGCACACGGGTGTTTTCGCATTTCGCCCCCATCGAAATGCGGCCGCCGTGGCCGGGATTCGATCCCGCGACCTCGTGCTCAGCAGCCCAACACCATAGCCACTGAGCAACCACGGCGGGTGATTTCGAAAGAAGCTGGTGGTGGTGTTAAAGGGTGAAGGAGTCCGACAAGAGCAGAGGCAGGGTGCTTGAGCTTCTGGCACTTGCAGCAGCTGGCCACGTACGTTTCTGTATTTTGGCACATCCAGCGCCAGTTATAGAGTCGGCCCTGAATGCGGTGGTGCGTTCTAGTGATACACATGTGCCCAGTGGTCGCGTCATTGTGCATAGCATGAAGCACGGGAAGTCTCAAGCGCTGAGGACGGCCAAGGGGAACCGGGCACCATCAGAGGCGTAATCCTATAGCAGGCCATCTTCGATGACAAAGCAATTGTTCACCTCAGGATTAAGCAGCGGAGGGGAAGAGAAAGAAAATTAATTATGGGGTTTTACATGCCAAACCCACGATCTGATATATGGCACGCCACGATCTGATATATGGCCTCCACCAAAGACGCCTGCTACGGCGTCCGCGATTTGCGTGGTCAACGCCGTAGTAGACGCCGCGGTTGCCTCCACTCTGTATGGAGGGGCGGGCGACGAGGACATCAAGCCACCGTAGCAGCTGCCGGAGAAGAACGTCCCTCTTCCCTCGCCTGACCGCCATTGCTTCGCGCGCCACAGGAGAGGGCACGCATCCGGGCCGCGTTCCTCACTTGCGCACGCGAGATTTAACCGCGTTCGCCGGCTGAACTTCACACGCTTTCAGTCATACGGAATCTCACAGCGAAGACAGCGGCAGAAATGCGCCTGGAGCATCCATATAATTCACCACCACCACCACCACCACCACCAATAGCATTGGAGAGATCGTATCTCCCTGCCTGACGCCTTTCTTTATTGGGATTTTGTTGCTTTCTTTATGGAGGACTATGGTGGCTGTGGAGCCGCTATAGATATCTTTCAGTATTTTTGCATACGGCTCGTCTACGCCCTGATTCCGCAATGCCTCCATGACTGCTGAGGTTTCGACTGAATCAGACACTTTCTCGTAATCAATGAAATATATATATAAGGGTTGGTTATATTCCGTACATTGCTCTATCACCTGATTGATAGTGTGAATATGGTCTATTGTTGAGTAGCCTTTACGCAACCCTGCTTGGTCATTTGCTTGACGGAAGTCTAAGGTGTTCGTGATTCTATTTGCAATTACCTTAGTAAATACTTTGTAGGCAACAGACAGTAAGCTGATCGGTCTATAATTTTTCAAGTCTTTGGCGTCCCCTCCCTTATGAATTAGGATTATGTTAGCGTTCTTCCAAGATTCCGGTACGCTCGAGGTCATGAGGCATTGCGTATACAGGGTGGCCAGTTTTTCTAGAACAATCTGTCCACCGTCCTTCAACAAATCTGCTGTTACCTGATCCTCCCCAGCTGCCTTCCCCCTTTGCATAGCTCCCAAGGCTTTCGTTACTTCTTCCGGCGTTACTTTTGCGATTTCAAGTTCCTCTAGTCCATATATTTGATATCGCCATAATATCGATTGATCTGCGCCCGCACAGTTTCCACCGCACGATATCGTAAACCACACTCTCTTATGAGTGGTTGGGTTATTCCCGATTCGACATTTGCGAAAATTACTCCCCTGATTAGGAAAGGAGCGGGACTGCATATGGATAGCATACATGAGACTCACGTGACTTACCTCTAAAGTTATGAAATAAATAAAAGGCGCGTTATACATCCGTTTTTAACTGACGATCCATTGCTGAGCCTGTGTCACATAGAAGTTAGACCCGGATGCCCGATATGAAGCACGTATATATACATTGATTTGGATGGACGCATTATGCTTGTTGGGCGCGGTCGACAGTACGGAGCTTTGGTGACCCTCGATTTAACAAAGCATGTGACACTGTAGATTCATGGCATTCTCCTATGTATCCCAAATAGAGGGAGTTTTTGAGGTTATAAAAGAAATTTTATATATGAATCTATAAAAAAAAAAAAAAAAAAGTCATCACAGCTTGTTTTAAAACGAAATCTCCGGCACATGGACGCTGATGCCCCATGAGGGACAAAATATGTCACTTCTGCCGGCTTCGGCTTACTGCACTGTTGCTAGGCTTAAGAAAATTTTGCCTATTCACAGATTCGCCAATACTGTAAGTTATAACACCAGAGTTTAACCGTTTGCTTCTTCCACGGGGAACCTAAGCAAATTTGAAATCTCACATACAAAAGTGCGTTGTCCTATCCCGTCGTAATGTTTTATCTCCACTGCTCTGGGCTGGCAAGTTCCCCTCTGTCTCATACCATGCAAGGAACTTAAACCATCGACAATTTATTCTTAACAGGTCGTCGATTTTCAAACCATCAGAAATAGACACTCAGAAATTTCACTCCGGGTATCAGACATGCTTGTAAACTCAATATATTATCTCCTTCGCAGCTTATAAATTGGGTTTTAGCCACAGGAACGTTTGTATGACCGTTTGCGAATACCTTTGCGAAGCAAGGAGGATATCATGCTAATTTTAAGCGCGAAGCTCTTAGGCGCCCGTTCCTGCGGCGAGCGTCGTCGTCGGCGGAGACGTAACCGAGAGAACGAGCATAGCGAAGGATGAAAGAGCGAACGTGGAGCGCAGCGGCATATGAAAGACGGCGAGGGGGAAAGTGGAGAGGAGGGCGCAGTGGAACCGTCAGGCGGAAAGCGGAGGAGGGCCCGGCGAAATGGCGAGAAGAAAAGTGTAGTGCCGCGACGCTGGCTACGAGATGGCGCCAAAGTAGCGCGCGTCCCCTGGGCCGTCTGTCTATGCGGCGGCTGCTGTGAATCGCACCCATGCGTCACTCCCGCTCTGGCTCTCGCGATTTCCAGATTGACGAGGCAGTGGCGTCGCAATTCGCTTCGTAAGCAACGTGGCGCACGAGACAGATTGCCCGCGAAATGAAAACACGCATTGAGCTGCGCTGAAATTTCACGTTAGGGAGCTTCGTAATCGTGGGTGAATTTTTCTGAATTGATAACTGCGTGCTTCAGATAACTGTTGATTGTATTGGAAGTTATTTTATTATCGCTATAGTTGCTGTCTGTCTGTATGTACAGTAAATGTAAATCATGCTTCTATTAAAAGTATATCGGTCCTTTAACGTTAACTTATTTCCACAGTATTTCGATAACAGCCACTTTACCTTGCTTTACTTTCTCTATCAAGTTTTTTTTTTTTTACCCTCCCCACTTTCACCAACCGCTTCGTGGCCAATCGTCCACAGTGGGTAAGTGCCTTCATAGAATGAGTAGCAAGTAAGCAAGCGAACACGCACGCAAGCGAGCAAGCAAGCAAGCAAGCTAGCAAGCAAGTTTGCGTTCCAGCTCGCCGTAATGTAATGCATTTTGACAGCGTCTGTTTAGTCCTAGTTAATCTTTTGTCATTTACGATGAGCTACTTTGTATTCTAAAATCAACAACTAAAGATTGAACACGGCACGCTTCAAGAGCATTTGC
This sequence comes from Dermacentor variabilis, assembly GCF_050947875.1. Taxonomy (NCBI): domain Eukaryota; kingdom Metazoa; phylum Arthropoda; class Arachnida; order Ixodida; family Ixodidae; genus Dermacentor; species Dermacentor variabilis. The sequence goes on along the minus strand of NC_134574.1, from coordinate 123,506,367 downwards.
TCAGGAATGACGGCCCGACTGCGTAAATATATCTTAAAAACGGTGACGTCAAATTTACGTAATATTACAGTGGTAGGGGCTTGAGTTTAAGAAATAACACCGTGAAAACATTTTTCTTTTCTAATAACCAAATTATTACCACGAGAGAATGATTGTAGAGTTTTCAAAGATAACTTTATTACTTTGAACAGATTCAGTGTTTGCCTTTAGTGGCCTTCTAACGTTGTAAAAAAAAAAAAAAAAAAAAAAAAAGCTTCTGTCGTAACAAATGTTCTAAATTAAGTTAACGAAAAAAAAAAAATCAATTCTGCTCACAGGAGGCTGTTGGTTCATCCGGAGTTCGACAACCGCACGCTGGACAACGACATTGCCCTGATCGAACTGCGAGCAGCCATCCAGTACAGCTCCCGTCTGAGTCCCATCTGCCTGGGCGACTCGCAGTTCATCGAACAGGCAGGTGTCACACCGTTGCGAATCGAGCAACAGTCTATGTGAAACATGCCAGGCACACAGCAATTTTACTTTTTTACATAGTCTACGTTACGATAGCTCTCAAGTCTTGATCTGTCACTTCATACAGTTCGTATATATTAGAGCGCAGCTCTAAGGCGCCTTTTCCTGCGGCCATCGTCAGCGTCGGCGGCGTAAACGCGCAAACGAGCACAGCGAAAGATGAAAGAGCGAATGCGGAGGAGGAGATGAAAAACGTGAGCCGCGAACGGCGGAGACCAATTAGTGCGGCCTCTTCAGTGACGTGCGCGCGGGAAACTGGTGTCATGCGAACCCGCCCGATCGCTCGATCCGTACTCGTATCTGGTCCAAGTCTCGTTTCGTAATATCGTCTGCTTGCGTCAGCTCTCGCTCGCGCTTGTTTGGTTTGCTTGGTTTAGTCTCGTTCGCGCTTGTTTCGATTGTACTGGTTCGCGATTTTTTTACGCTGATGAGTCTAAGCCGAGACGTCCTGATGTAAAGGTTTTTGGAGACAGTGCCCCATATGCGAATCTATATGACAGAATGCAAAGACGCGCAGGGGCAATACCCAGTACCTGATTATTCTTGGCTTGGGAACACGGCGACGCCACAACATAACAGAGCGTACCGGCATGACTATGATCAGTGGTGACGGCATCGTCATCTTCATGAGATATGACTCGCGTTAAGAACGAAGGACGAAGAGCGTAAACACAGCGCCGACCTGTCAGCAGACGAAGAAAAAAGCATGCGACATCTCCCACCTAAAGAGAGGAGGCGAGATTTTCATGCCGTCACGTGACTGCCGCAGCGGCTCGTCACTAGTTGCTGAGGTCGTTCTGCCGCAGCTGCTTTTTAACGCCGGCGGTGCGCCGCCCGCGTTTTACCGCTAGTGTGTACGGGGCTTTCTGCGGCGACGATCGGTACGAGATAGCGCCAGAGTAGCGCGCGTCGTCTGTTCACTGACGACACCATCGATAAGCCATGCGGAGAGCGCGTCAAAGCAAAGTACTGCATGAGCGGACGTCTGTCTGCGGCGGCTGCTCCGACTCACGCGCACGCGTCACCCGCGCGCTGCCTCTCGCGATCTCTCGATTAGTGAGTCAGTCGCGCCACGCTTCACTTCGCACGAGAAAGACTGTCCGCGCCAGCCAGTATATCGCGAAATGAAAGCACGTATAAAGCTGCGCTCAAATATCGCATTAGGGAGCATCGTAATCCTCGGTGAATTTTTTCGTTCGGTGACACATATTTCTCAAAAGTATCACTCATGCCATATAATGCTGTGCTACTTCTTCGGACAGTTTACTGGAGGAGATTAACGTTATCTGCACGATAAATCACAGTGTCCTGATAGGTAATTTAAAAAAAGCTTCATTACCTTTGTTTAATTATTCACATTAGTACACATGTTGTAATGGGAGAAATAAAGGACCAGAGGCGTTAAAGCTCCCCCCCCCCCCATCTCGTCTTTCATTGTTGACGTTTTGCATCGGGACGGCGAACCCCATAATGTTGTTGCTCTTACAGAACTTACCAATAAGATAAGATCTTCTTGAGAAAGCTCTTTCTCTCTGTGTTACAATTATTTCTCTTGCAACTTTACACTATCTGTGCAACTGTGAACTTTCTTACAACTTTACACACCCTGTGCAACTTCTCTCTGCGCGCAGATGGTGTTTCACGCTGCTAAGCCCGTGCTGGGTTTCGCCAGCGGCTGGGGTCGTGTGAACATCAAGGGTCCGCGACCGGAAAACCTCCAGGAAGTGCGACTGCCCGTGCTGAGCAAGCAGGTCTGCCTGGAGTCGTCCCCTGCCGCGATCCGAAAGAAGGTCAGTGAGTGGGCCTTCCTCAACCCGATTCAAAGCGCACTTTGCATGCGTGAGCTTGTAGACCTCAGACTCTGCCTAGGCGGCGCTGCGGAAAAGCCCGTCACCAGCGCCCCCATCGCAGCCTTCGTACGAACTGAGTAGTGCAAAAAGAGCTGTCCGCAAGCGAAGGTGCATAGGCCACAATGGACCCTCCTCTTTCGGTTGTGTTGAGACACGTTTTCCTGAAAATCAAGGACCTGCAAAGCTTCTTCTGCGCAGCCACGCTTCGGAAAGGGAGTAAGCTCAGCAGGGCGAAGTACGTGTACAATATAAAAGAAGTCTCATGTGTCTTTTCGGCGTGCTGCAACTCGCAAGTACAGAGAGTATCAGGCTTGTTTATAGGCATATCAGCATAAAAATCTAAGCATTTCAAATTGGTTCATATTGAAAATTCCCTGAGCACCAAGACTTAAATATCTACTATATATCTATGTATTTTATCGTAATGATTTTTCTCGCAAATATTTACAGAGAGTAAATCCTTCCACAGCCTTTTTCAGGGCAGCAAACAGAAAACGTTTTCCAAGACAGCGAACGGTGTGCGAACATAACGAAAGTAAGCTTCCTACAGTGCCTACGCGCCGCGTCTTTCTGTCTCGCAGAAACTACATCTTCGCGCAGTACCTTTGAACTTTTCGCAGACGCTTCAAGCAACACACGCGCACATATAAATGCAAATAAACGCGACATTTTTTTACACATGTGCGTTACTTCGCAATTACTCACCCAGTGCTCCTACAGCAACCTTATTGCTCACACGGGAAAGACGCAGTCGAGCAGGTTCAGCACATTCTGAAACGTGCTTGTTGTTTCGGCGCAGGACATACAAAACACCGAAACAAGAAATGAGCTCGCGACACAAAGATGCTCTAGAACAGAATTTGGAATTCATAAACGAACCAACATGTTTCGTTAAACTGACCAGCCAAATCTCTCCGTTCCACTTGTTGAGTCAAGCGGAGGCGAACGTCTGTTAACAGGTGGAAATATCGATGGCACATACACAGGATGGTTCGCAACGCTGTTTTTTTCTGCTCCGAACGAAGTGGCGGCTGTAGATTCTTGAGTTTTCGCTTGGTTACCGCGGTCCTCCGTCAGGGCTACGCAGCACAATCACAGCAGAACAACATCATCGCACGTTCTCATGCGAGCCGCTGTATTTTGGGGAATGTCGGTTCGCGGCGGTGGCTGTGAATCGCGTCCACGCGTCATCCACGCGCTGCCTCTCGCGATCCCCCGTTTAGCGAGGCAGTCGCGCTACACTTTGCTCCATTCGAAATTTGCCGCACGAGATCTTGACCATGCCAGTCAATATATCGCGAAATGAAAACACGTATAGATTTTGCATTAGGGAGTACCGTAATCGTCGGTGAATTTTTTTTACTAAAGACAGAAACGGTACACCGTGGGCCGGACCCGAAGGCGGTACAACGTCTCGCAGCGGCTTGCTATGAGGCGATGACGAGAATAGGAGCCGCCCCGTAGGTGGTGTAGCAATTTAACAAAGCGTCCGAAAGCGGCAGCTGCCACCAGGCGAGAATGCGGCAACCTGACACGCTCCCGCGCGTTACGCAAGGAAGAAAGCCATTAATTCTAGTGGCCGAATGGAAGCTAGAGCGCACACAAGTGCTCCAGCTCGTGCTATGTGGGACGTGACATATACGTGCCAGTCATGTCAAATAAGTGTGATATACTTGAACGCCTTTAAAACGGAGAGCTTGGGGCCTCCGGAATCCTTCGTTATACAGGTAACTTCCTTGTAAAGGTCGTGCAGCGCACAGCTCACATAAGAACATGAACAGAGTTATTCCTTCGTTATACACGGCATTCCGTTCTAGAGAGGTTCGTTGTAGAGGTACTAGACTGTAGTTGGCGTCGTCATGAGAGACGCATGCGTATATGATGTGTGTAGTGCGCGACACAGCTGGAGAGGACAAGAAGCTGGCGACAAGGAGTGCGCGCGCCGAGGCGAATTCCATGCTGGATAGAAAACGACAACGCCGAAGAGCGTCACGCACGTGAACGCGCGGCGCAAGACAAAGAAACAAAAAGAGAAAAAGCTAATCCAATCAGAAGAGATCACGGAGCTTCAAGCCGCCAATGAGCAGACGACGAATCGGCCAGAGCGGGAGAAAAAGCGAGGCGCGATGGCAGAAGGGGGAGAAGCAGGGAGAGTTCCATGCAAGCAGCGCCAGGAGAAGGTTGGCTGCCGGACCGGGAAATGAAGACAGGTCATCGGGCCCCAGGCCCGAGCCACTAGGACATCACCCGACCGGGGCCTCCTGCCAACCCGTTCCTGTGCGTCGCCACTCTACCCGATCGTGAACTCAAGGCTGGCGAGCTTCTGCGCCCGTGGGAAGGTCTAGAGCAGTCGGGCTACGGGCTCGAGTTCTACGCCCAGCTGCCTGGCCAGAACGTCGCCGCCATCTGTTCGTGCCGCCAAGCCGCCTGCCTTCCCTCTCCAAGCCAGAGCTGCCGCGCTCTGGTCGCCCGGTCAACGGTGCAACACTCCGACCTTTGTTGAGACCGGCGCCACTTCTCTCGCCATCGCTTCTACACGTCGAGGCTATCATGCGTCCTTGCAGTCGTGGTCAGCCCGGACTCGCGTACTGTTAACACCATCCTAGCCCTAAGTGCGTTTCTTGCCGTGATGTCTGAGTGTTTATGTTTTCTCCTCGTTCTAGTTTTATTAAAAGTTTGTGTGTGTGTTTTCGAAACAAACGGCTTTGTCTTCAATTGGGTTCTCGGAGGCGCCGCCTCAGAGAACGGTCTGAACCTTTAAGCAAAAGAACCCGCATCACAAATCGGGATGCAGGTTTTTCCAGGAAAAAAAAGTTGCCGCCAAGTGCGCGACAGGCTATCACAACGCACTCAATTTGAAAAAAATACAATCAGGTCAAAGGTCACCATGTCTGAGGTCAAAAGTCCCATAAAAGCCATAAGTGAAGCATTACGGTTCATTTAAGTGACCCGTTCCCACATCAGCCGAACTATACATCTGCGCATAGTGTTACAAGCAGTTGCCTCCATCGGACTCGAGGAACGCAGCAAAGGCACCACAACAGTTTTAATGCAAACCAAACACGGCTCTCCGGAAGCCCTGACATCTTCAGGTCCATCCCGACCATGGCGCAAATCCTCCGACGCACCACCTCTAGCCTCCAGGAGGTGCCCAGCCCCAACTTTCTCATCCAGGCTTATGCACGGTAGTTCAGAAGCATTTACGAGTAGGTCATCGCATAAGCTAGGCTCTCGCAACACACTGGTTGAGACGCGGCGACAATGTGCTCCTTGCTTCGGGAGCAAACATATTTTTTGCAAAAGAAAAAACAGTATCTTTGATTACGACGGCATCTTTACCAGTTATCTTTTCATGAGACACTTTCTGCTCGCCAAGGTTTGACGCTATGTCGGAGGGAGCTTTCCGGTCACCTTTGCACTGCTCTATTGCATCCCCAACCATGGAACTTGTCCCTTCGGAGCAAGCATCCGTGAGTGATGAATCTAGGCATTTGATGCGAAGGCGTACCTTGCGAAGCTCTTCTTCCAGACGTGCTTTCCCAGCCGCCTGTCCAGCCACTCGCTTCTCGCGCTCCTTCTGAGCTTTCTCGCATATTATCGACTATCGCTCTTGAACCCACTTGTCCAAGTCTTCCCCATGCATACCTAACCGCAGGGCCACGGTTCGTCATTTGAAGGCGCAACCGAAGCGTTCGCTCCTCCAATTCAAACTGTCATTGACTTGTCTCTCCACGATTGCCCTCAGCTTCTGCTACATTTAATCGTAACTGTAAATTCCTCTGTTAAAATGCAAGCTCCTCCTTTCACGCCTCGAGTTCCGCTGCCCGCTCTTCTTGCGCCCGCGCCTCCTGCTCGTCTAACCATGCCGTCAACTCCGCTCCTTCCAGCCCCATGCGTTCAGCCAAAGGTAACAGGTCTCGCGTGCTAGCCATGGTTCCGACCCCTTAGAATTAAAAAAAAAAATCCAAACGAACGGCTTTATTCTGTCGCGGACGCCAGTTGGTGATGCAGGTTCTTTTGTTTAAAGGTTCAGACGGTTCTGTGAGGCGGAGCCTCCGAAAAACCAATTGAGGACAAAGCCGTTTGTTTCAAAAACACAAAAACTTTAATAAAACTAGAAAGAGGATAAAACATAAAATAAACACTCAAATAGACATCACGGCAAGAAACGCACTTAGGGCTAGGATGGTGTTAACAGTACGCTAGTCTGGGCTCACCACGACTGCGAGGTCGCGTAATAGTGTCGACGTGGAGAAGCGGCGACAAGATGACGAGAGAAGTGGAGTCGGTCTCATCAAATGTCGGAGTGTTGGACCGTTGATCGGGCGACCAGAGCGCGACAGCTCTGGCTTGGAGAGGGAAGGCAGGCGGCTTGGCGGCGCGAGCATATGGCGGCTGCGTTCTGGCCAGGTAGCTGGGAGTAGAACTCGGGCTCGTAGCCCGACTGCTCTCGTTCTGCCCACGGGCGCAGTAGCTCGCCGGCCTTGGGCAGCAGTTCACGATCGGGTAGAGTGGCGACGCTCAGGAACGGGCTGGCAGGAGGCCCTGGTCGGGTGGCGTACTGTTGGCTCCGGTCTGGAACCCGACGGCCTGTCTTGGTCCTGGTCCGGTGGCCGACCTTCTCCTGGCGTCGCTTCCTGGAACTCTCCCTGAGTCTCCCCCTTCTGCCAGCGCGGCCCGCTTTTTCTGCCGCTCTGGCCGATTCGTCGTTTGCTCATGGGCTGCTTGATGCTCCATGGTCTCTTGTGATTGGATTGGCTTTTTCTCTTTTTGTTTCTTTGTCTTGCGCCGCGCATTCACATGCGGGACGCTCCTCGGCGTTGTCGTTTTCCATCCAGCACGGAATTCGCCTCGGCACGCGTACTACTTGTCGTCTGCTTCTTGTCCTCCTTAAGCGTGTCGCACACCACACACATCACAGCGTACGACAGAGTTATTCCGTCGTTATACAGGTAATTCCGTTAAAGAGGTTTGTGGTAGAGCTGCTAGACGGTAGTTGGCGTCGTCAAGAGAGAAGCATGCTTACGGTTTCAACATCGCGCTGCTGTGCCTGCGGCGCCAGGAGGTTCTAGGGAGCACAGGATGTGGTCGAGGTCATTCCGTTCTAGAGATGTTCGTTGTAAAGGTGATAGACTGCAGGTGGCGTCGCCATGACAAATTTGCACATAGCGCTGATGTGCCTGCTGTGCCAGGAAGTGTGTTTAGGAAAAGTTTGTTCAACAAGAGACGATACGAACAATGAGTCACAATCACGGCACAATTCCACCAGGACGATCACATATACAAAAAAGGAAGCATTGTACACACGGCACGTTTTCAAAGAAGTGTCCGAGTCCTCACTCACTAACACATAACCACATAGACCCGCGCAGCACAAAGTTACACATAAAATAATTGTCACGTTATATGAAATGATGTTGATATATACAGTGTACAAAACGGTTATGTACAATGATGATGCGGCAGAGACATTTTACCTAATTTTGAAGTGTTGCTATGAGATGGGTATATACAGAAATGATCAGGTATACGAGATCACGCAAACACAGAAGTTACAGGCACCTACATTCTGTGCACATTCAGTGAACACCGCTGATGACCTGGCTACAAGAACCAGGCTGGTCGAAAATTAAGCCGTACGCGTCCATCAGCCACCGACAGGAAACGGCACGACCACTGTCGAAGGAACTCTCCTTCTCCAAGGAAGAACAACTCCTTCGACAGAAACGACAGTAGCTCAGAGTAGAGCCTACCCAGAAGTGGAAACAGTGCGCGGCGACGACCTCCCGCGGCAACTGCCTTGCACCGGTTACGCCATAGACAAAATGCCCCCGCAGCAATTAAAAGTCGTGCGAAGCGGCTACGTGAGCTGCGACCAGATGTAACAAAGCGGTTAACTCCAAGGCCACGGAAACCAGTACACATGGCCCTCCAGTATAACCTGGAAACGACGCAAGTTGAGAGATGACTGATGTCGACTGCTATTGGAGCCGAGTAATGCACACACAAGCCTACGTGTTATCGCTCACAGCGACAGCAAGTACTCTGGTAACGATTGTAGTCTTCTAGAAAATACTGGGTCATTGTGTGATTAACTAGAAAATCAGAGCAGTCTTCTTGAACAGCTTCGGTAGCAGAAAAAGCCTCTTAGCTCAATTTTGGCTATTCAAGCCGTTACCGAGCACAAATGCGATGTTGAAGGTCATATTTGGAAGAACGCGCTCTTTAAGAGCCGAAAAAAAAAAGAAGCTTAGCGTCGACTGCAAGAAAAATCTCAATACGTGAATGTCACCATATAGGTGTGATGCCATACTTGCAGTGACCCAAGTAAACGTCAAAAAAGGTTTTGTGTCAGTCACGCAACGCGCAAGAAGCTCGTAAAGGAACACTTCATTTTGACAATTTTGCAGTGGTGCTGTGAGCGTTCAAAACGTATTATGTGGCAGTTTTCATTGTTTTCCGAAGACACCATATCGCTCACGAGCTTTGTATTTTAGGAAAACGTGGGCAATATTGGAGCCATGGGCAAACAAAACTGGAAGTGTGTTTGTGAATTCTAGACTAAATGAAAATTGCTAAACCGTCGTTTGCGGCCCGTTTAGAGGCGTTATATGAAATGCTTAGAAAGTTACCCAATTTTCTGGGACCACTATAAACAGCAGAAGTATTAAATTTACCGGAAATGGGCGCCAATATATGGGTGACGAGCACACAAAGCTTGAAGTCTGTAGGTAATTGCGTGCTTTCGTAATAAATACTGAATACTCGTCTTCCAATTTTTAAGCGTTATGCGAGTCATGTAGTCGCTTTTCCCCACTCTTCTCAACGAACTATGCGAAGCACAGTGTTTAGAATTCGTTAAAATGGGAAACATGATGCGAGTGATGGCCAATGAACGCTTATTCTGCGTAAGTTAGTTGAAGCCTTTGTAGAAAGTTACTCATTCAAGCATTCCAGAGCGTGACACATACTGCCGTTATCCCCAGTGCTTCTTAAGAGTCCTAGAACAATTGAACAAGAGACTAATTTCATGTTCGGCGGATATGGGGGGGAACGATCTGTGGCGAAACCATCACGTTCGTCACCTGATTAGAAGTGTTGCCAATAATTACTGAACCCTCGCTTTTTTTCTTCCTTTGTTCACGCGCCATAAGGCGTTTGTACTCGCTTTCTCCGACGTCCTCGGTGAACTAAACATGGCACGTTGTTTACATTTTGCGAAAATAGGTGCACTTTAGGGGTAATGTGTCGGCGAAGTTCCAAGTATGTTGTTTAATTGCGGCCTTTGGAATAAATTACGTATGCAAATGCTCGTAAACGCTCCGAGCGTATTTTATGAGTGGCGCCTAAGGGAGCGCACTCCCGTGGCATAACCACAAATGCTACCAAATCAAACTCAGCGAAATGGGACTGACTACTGTGCCAAATTCGTGTGCGAAGTTAAATGCCTTTCGATGAAATACAGCTTTTGCAAAAAAAAAATATCCTTAGTCAAGTTTTAGAAAATATCACGCGGCAGTTGTCGCATACGTTTCCCAATGTTACGAGATAATTATGCGTTACGGAAACATTATATTCAGTAGAAAGGGGGCCATCGTTAGAGCAATATCTTTAGCCTTTCTTGTTTAATTAGGATCGCCGCAAATGAATATTGATTTTTTGTTTTTCGTTTTATCTTTTCATGCATTATATGACCTCCCGGTGTCCTCCGCGAACTAAACGAGGCACCTAGCTAATGTTTTGTGAATGTAAAGACCAGGTTGTGGGTGATGTGTAGGCAAAGTTCAAGGAGGGTGGGCTGACAGCGCGTTATCAGTTCGTCTTACGAGCAGTGCGGAATTTCGTTTGTTTTCTTGGCAAAACTTAGAAAAGCTGGGTGGGCAGGAGCGGCACATCAACTCTGTCTCATTTTAAATGCGTGTGGATCAACGACAGCCCTTATAACGGGAAAAATAATCTTAATGCACTGTTGGAAAGTGTCATACAACAACTGTTTTCAGCAGTGTTTCCTAGTGTCCCGAGATGTGTTGCATTAAGTTTAAATTTCGTATAATTGGGGGCCATGTTATGTGCATTGTGTGGCGAAACTTTAGTGTTCCTCGTGTAATTAAGAAGCGTTGAAAGTAATTACTGAACCCTCGTTCTTTCTCCTTCTTATGGGTTACGCCAGGTTCGCAACTGCTGTCCCCGGCATCCTTGGCGAAGTAAACAAGCCAGTTGTTTATATTTACGTAAACTTACGGGCAGGTTGCGGGCGATGTGTAGGCGAAGTTAAAAGTAGGTGGTTTGATTGCTCCCTTTGCAATTATTTAGTTATGCAAGTGTTCCGGGCGTTATCATTGTGTTTTACGAACAGCCCAGAATTAGCCTAATTTCTCTGGGAGAATAAAGTGTGAGCCCAGCGGAGATCAGATTTATTACAAATGCGCAAACGGGGGGGGGGGGGGGGGGGAGGGCGTCCATGGCCATTGTGGTTGCGAAGTAAAACTTCTGAAGATGTATTACTGCCGTTTCAAGAATTCCTTAACGTGTACTCAGAATAGTTACCACGTGGCCAAGGTTTCAAACTAACTAGTCCTGTACAGGCAACATTTACAGTATGTGATTTATTACACACAATAGAAATTCTTATTGCACCTGCTCGAAAGAAACATCATCTCTGAAAATTGCGTTGCCATTGTGCAAGATCGCACAAATCTGCTGCAATCTTTACACTGGAAGTTAACACACAATACTATCAGGGTGTTTGGTTTCTTCCTATAGGCTTACTGTGACGCTTTGAACGAGAAAGGCATTCGGTTTTTCTACGAGGCAATCGATAATTGCTGTGTTATGAAAAACACATGAAGCAGTTAGGGGTTTTTCTAGGGAGAAGAGCATATATTTGTTTCCTCTCAAGAGAACAAATTTGGTGGCCAGTATAGTAATTGTTTTACGTATAATTGTTTTGACTGAAGTTTAGCTGACGGGCATCATTATTTCCAGAGGAAAAGGTAAGAGGACACCGGTCCGCTAGAGAGCAAGGGTGTAGCTGGCGATTGCCGAGATAGGCCGTTGTCGTGCAGTTGACCTATATAGCCCGATAATCACTAAGCGTATCGTACGCCCGCAGATCACGGACAACATGTTCTGCGCCGGTTACGACGACCAGCCTGTGGTGATGGACACGTGTGAAGGCGACAGCGGGGGCCCCTTCGTGGCGGAGCTGCAGGACGTCTGGTACCTCGTGGGCATCGTCAGCTGGTCCCACCAGGGCAAGTGCGGCGTCCCCGGCCGGTACGGGTTCTACACCAAGGTCAACAACTACAACGCCTGGATCGTAGACTCCGTCAAGTCCTCAAGAACCGGCGGCGAAACCTGAACTCTTCGGTGCTTCTCTAGGTGCGCTGACGTGGACATTGACTTGTGGGCGGGGGAAGCGAGGAGTGAGGGTAGGGTGCAGAGGAACCATGCCATCCTCACCTCCATACTGCTGGCATGCTTGGGTAGTGGAGGCAAACTGAATGCACAGACATTACTTCAATGTCCCGTGAGTACCTTTGATAGCTGTTTTTTTTTGCCTTTCGTTGAGTAGAGCGTTGCGGCTGGCCTACCAGCTATCCTTCGATAATTCAGCATTGGGCAAAAGAACAAAAGCTCTTGTTTTAAATAAGCGAGGATGGCATGTGGAAGCGTTAAAAACCTTTCGTCAGATTATTCGGGCTTGTTAGCATCCCGAGCGGTTGGTGTTGCTTACTGCCTTGAAAAGGTCAATGCAAGAATTTTATCGAGGTTGTTATCAGTTTGTAGAAAGATGTAACTTTGTCAGTGCCTGTGCTATAATGAAAGTTCGGAAACTAAACCTGAAACTGACTAAAAACGGACTAAAACTGAACAGCTTAGCGCATTAAAATGTATAAGTGTAGTAAGCGATCAATGAATAAACAATATAAATGTCATTATGGATTGCGGAATTACGTTTCTTGTCGAATGTCATCAAAAAATCGCAGGATGGATATACCGCGCGATAGAAACGGGAGAGAGGTGGGGGGGGGCGCTGCGTTATGGGTTTCGATGGGGGACGGAATGCAAAAACACCCACAAGCCAAGCATTGGGGGCACGGTAATGAATCCCAAGTGGTCGAAATTAATACAGAGTCCTCCCCTGTACAGTGCGCCTCATTATCATGTCGTAGTTTTTGGCATGTGAAACAGCAGAATTAAATTATATCTGAATGGTATTTTGCTTCCTTTAAGTACATGTCCTCATTTCTCTATCTGCATACCTGCGCCTACACTTTGCAATGCTCGCAGGCCGTGATATCATATTATTTGCAGTTGGACACTAGGACCGTATTCGCCAAGAGTCGCAGTTTTGCCCGAAAGGCGAAGCATTAAAAGCGATAGCAAGATATCACAAAAAAAATGAAGTAAAGTTCGCAATATTACCGGTCGTAGAAATTGCAGTAAACATTACCTTGCTAATCAAACAAGCCTCCCGTAGTAGAGGTGGATGCTAGACTATTTCACCAATGCTGTGGGGGAAGAAGGGGCGCCCAGAGAGCCTCGTAAATCTCTGGAGGGCTTCCTTTCGATATATATGAAACCATGATAAACAATCTAGTGCCACGTCATGGAACATCTTTTCCATTGAGGAAAAGAACGGTGGGCTTCCGGCGCCCCCAGGATTCGAATCTTGTGCATCCCGCATACGAGGCGGACGCTAAAAAAACAATATATATATATATATATATATATATATATATATATATATATATATATATATATATATATATATATATATATATATATATATTTATATATAGAACTTGAGTGGTGCTACAAGGTAAACAGAACAAGTATTTAATTTCGACAGTTTCGATCGGTGGACCGATCTTCATCAGGGTTTACAAAAAAATGGCAGTTCGGCCCTGGTAGTGAAGACACCAGACCGGGTGCCCGGTCGTTCTTACATACATCAAACCGAGAGGAACAGTTGTGACAGTGATTGATTTTCAGCGCCTTGGCAGATTTACAGCGGCCTTTGGCAGCTATGCAGGGCAAGAGGAAGGCGGAGTCACATGTATGTAGAGCAAGGAGGTCAGTGAGGGAAAAAAGAGGAAAAAGAAAGAAAACGGAAAGAAACAGAGAAAAAAAAAACACAGGAGGAGGGAGACGTAAGACGGAGAGGGAGGGGGGCGGGAAGTAGCGGCAGCTAGGTTCCCGTGCACCCGAGGCAAGGAGGGAGAAAGCGGTCGTTCCGCAGCACCAGTGCGTGGGCTGCCGTTGTAGCGGGAGAGAGGGCAAGTTCAATCGGGTGGCGGGGGGCACAATAGAGAAGGGGCCCAGAATGAAGACAGAAGAGCGGCAACTTTTAGAAAGACACACAGTGTCACAGTACACATATACAAGGCACGGCCCGTTCCGGCAACCCTGTGGTCCAGCTACGGTGCGAAAAAAAATAAAAAATATATAGTTCCAAAAAAAAAAGAATATATGCATGGGATTCGCAAAGCAGGTGCGCCCATGGGCTTAGATTTAGGGAGTCGAGTTAAATAGCCTCCTTGTGGTCCAGTTTTTGAACGTTTAACAGACAACTGACATCAAGTCAGCACGTGCGTATTTAAAGAAGGGCAATAGGTCACTCAGAATGACCACTTCAGTGGCCAGTGGCAGGGTCCAGGAAACTGAATTTATTGCTTTCCGCTCGCCCCCTTGAGGCGCATGCGGAGGGGTGGGCAAGCAGTGAATAAGCGTCTCAATTTTAGAGTACAGAGCATGTATTCGCGTTTACCACGCACTTTCACGGCTAATCCCGGAGGCACGTCAGCCGCCCCGGACTCTCATTAATTCCTTTAGTGTAGGTTCCAAATTTATGGATGAAAAAAGATTCTCTCTGCTCGCGTGCACGGGTGTGTTGGAAACCAGACTGCAAGAGCACAACGCTCACGTGTTCAAAAGAGTGATCTGGCAGCCGAACGTGCCTGGAGAAGGGTAAATTGGGGAGACTTTTCACATGTGCGCGGTGATTGTTAAACCGCAGGCGGAAAGGAGTCTCTGTTTGGCCGATATATTCCTGCTTACACACCTCGCATCGAATTTTGTACACGACGTTACTGGAATCACAGTCAAGATTTTCGGTAATTTTGTATACGAAGGGCGAGTTCGATGCTTCAGCCGTGTCTGCTGTTGTCATGTGACGGCATACCTTGCAACGAGGTTTCCCACACGGTCGACAGCCCTTGGGCGTGTTTGACTTCTGTGTCCTCGCCCTGACTAACAAATCCCTTAAATTTTTGTTTCTTCTATACACAACCCGAGGCGGCTGCTTGAAGATAGTAGCGAGTCGGATGCTCTGTTTCATGATATTAAAATGGCGGGTGAGAATGGCATTGACCCGCGGAGCACCGGTGGTGTATGTGAGGACCAAGTTTGGATCTGATTGTGTATTGGTATTGCTAACCTTTTCTCCCATTATCTGTGCTCGATCTAAACTGCGGGCGCGTTCAATGGCATCGTCTACTATTTTTGGAGGATATTTTTGGCGTATGAGAGCAGATTTCAGTTCCTCCGCGTGTCGCTCAAATTGCGCAGATTCGGAACAGATTCTTCTGTATCTGTGGGCCTGGGAGTAGGGAATGCCTGTTTTGCAGTGATGGGGGTGACTACTATAAAAATGCAAATATTGCTGACGATCTGTCGGCTTTCTGTATAGGGACGTGGAAATGCGACCGCCACTCAGTGACAGAGTGACGTCGAGGAAGGGAATACTATTTTGGGAGAAGTTGTACGTAAAGCTGATTGACGGGTGCAGAGAATTGAAATTGGAAATGAAGTCTAAGAGACTTTGTTCACTGTCGGCCCATACAAAGAAAATGTCATCCAGGAATCGCTTATAAAATATTGGTTTTACGGCCGAGTTTGCGAGGAAGGGTATTTCTAAAGATGCCATAAAGATATTTGCATAATTTGGCGCCATCTTCGTTCCCATGGCGGTTCCACTGATTTGCAAATAATGCTTGTCCTCGAACTCAAAGTGATTATATTTCAGTACTAGATTTAAAAGAGTCTCAACTGTGTCTTTATCTAATTGCCTAGGTTGGCTGGAGCCAGCGTAAGCTGAAACTGCGGAAGCTATGCCCTCGGCGTGAGGTATGTTGGTGTACAAAGATGCGACATCCATAGTGACCAAGTAACCCCCCGCCGGTACCGTCAGGTTTGATACCTCCCGAAGGAAATGGTTTGTGTCTTTAATGTACGAGGGAAATGAAGATGGGATGTCCTTAATGAGACTGTCAATAAAGCTGGATATTTTCTCAGTCACTGTTCCATTACTGGAAACGATAGGCCGACCGGGATTGTTTATTTTGTGGATTTTGGGTAGTAGGTAGAAACGGCCGGGGCCAGAGTTTCTTGGTATCAATGCTTTGAGCGTCTTATCGGTTATCTGCCCTGCCTTGCGCAGAGTGGTTAGGGCGTCCTTTATTTCGCTTTCAAATTTCTCGGTAGGATTGCTTGGGAGTTCTCTGTAAAATTTAGAGTTTCCCAGTTGACGGAAACCTTCGGTTATGTAAACATTCCGGTCAAGTACCACCACTGCACCACCTTTGTCCGCTGGCTTAATGACAATTGTCTGATCATCACGTAGAGTTCGCAGTGCCTGCTCTTCCTCTTTTGAAAGGTTACTGCGGATGGGACTATGCCTCTCATACTCTTTTATAATGTCTTTTTGAACCGCACAAATATACATGTCCAAGTATTTGTCGCGTGCCTCGCCAGGTGTCCATGATTTTTCGGAGAGTTCAGGTAGCTGATCAAGACACCCTTCTGTTGTTTTTCGATCATAAAAGTACTCGCGTAGTCGCAAATTTCTCGCGAAGTCATCCAAATCTTGAAACAATTGAAACTCGTTCATCCTTCCCGACGCCGGACAAAAAGTTAGACCTTTCGAAAGGAGATTTAGTTGCGCACTCGACAATGGGCTACTCGACAAGTTTATGACATTTGAGGCGTTGCCCACTGTCTCGTGCTTTTTTCCACTGATTACTTCAGAACAATCGGTCGCCTCGGATTCAAGGTTTTGGCTTTGAGAATCAGCTCTGCAGGCCGTTGGGATATTGTCACGCTCCCGTTTCTTTCTTTGTTGTTCTTGGATATTGACATTTTTCCTTCCCTCGTACTTTACCAGTTCCAGCGTTTCCAATTCAGTGAGCTTTGACTGACACAACAGAAGCTGCTCCTCGTTTTTAAGCTGCGATGCCCTACGCTCGCTATGTTGTGCCACCAGCCGAGTGAGCCCAAGCGAGGCCTCCCGCAGTATAGAATTCCACTGATCTCTTTCTTTTTCGTCAAAGGTGTCCATTGCCAGCTTCTGTTTTACCTGAAGACCCTTCGGTGCGACGCCCGAGGCTAAATATTCATTCATATTAGAGGCATGCATCTCAAATCGCACACGCTTGTCAATTGTCTTACGCAACGTCATGAACCCGCGGGACCAAAAAGTGCCGGATCGCGCCGTACCTGAAGTGTTGGCCAGTCAATCTCTCGGCGTTGGCGCTGCGCAGCCGACAGCCTCGGCATAGGTGGGGCGATCTCCGCGGTGTCCGCTGCCCTCCCGGCAACCGGCGCCCCTGGTCGTGCCTGAGCTCCGGGCACGTGCAGCGTGTTGGTCCGACCCTTCACAGGGGGCAGCCGGGGCATCGCCCGGATGGTATGGTGAGCCCCGCCGCGTGGGCCCGGCGTAACCATTCGAGGTGTGATCACGCCAAGATCCATGCAACCGTCCGCCGCCCCGCAGGAGCACGCACCTCAGGTGACTGGCAATGATGGCCACCCCCTCGAAGCTGGGGTGCACCCCATCAGATGCGAGTACTCTGCCTGGGGGCAGCCACTGGAACTCGTGGTCAAGGTAGATGGCGTTCCTTGTTCGCCGGCAGTGATTTCGCAGCAAGGCATTGAAGTGACATGCCTCCTTGTTGAAGCGCTCGATGTACCGTCTGTTGCGACACGCTCGGCGGCGGTTTGGTGTTCTCGGCAGCACCAAGGTGGCGAACAACTTCTTGATTTCCGGGCGCAGCTTGCGAATTGTGTCCAGCAGGGTTCTATACCGCTGGAAGACCATGCTGCCTGACTGGGAGGTGAGGTCGTTCGTACCCACATGTAGCACCAAGGTGGTCACGGAGCGTGGTACAAAGTCCAAAAGAGACAACGTGTCCTCAATCGATGCACATGACTGCGAGACGAAGGCTGGGGCGTCGTCCTCGTGTGGATCAAAGTGACCGAAAACATACTTGGTCTGTGAATCGCCGATGACGGCACAATGCGGTATATTATGCGGGAATTTCCATGAGATCTGTTTCCCTGTAGCAGGTTTAGTAGCCATGAGTAGTAGTAGTAGGCAAAGAGGGATTCTTCAGGCTACCTTTCAAACGTAAAGAACTTGAGTGGTGCTACAAGGTAAACAGAACAAGTATTTAATTTCGACAGTTTCGATCGGTGGACCGATCTTCATCAGGGTTTACAAAAAAATGGCAGTTCGGCCCTGGTAGTGAAGACACCAGACCGGGTGCCCGGTCGTTCTTACATACATCAAACCGAGAGGAACAGTTGTGACAGTGATTGATTTTCAGCGCCTTGGCAGATTTACAGCGGCCTTTGGCAGCTATGCAGGGCAAGAGGAAGGCGGAGTCACATGTATGTAGAGCAAGGAGGTCAGTGAGGGAAAAAAGAGGAAAAAGAAAGAAAACGGAAAGAAACAGAGAAAAAAAAAACACAGGAGGAGGGAGACGTAAGACGGAGAGGGAGGGGGGCGGGAAGTAGCGGCAGCTAGGTTCCCGTGCACCCGAGGCAAGGAGGGAGAAAGCGGTCGTTCCGCAGCACCAGTGCGTGGGCTGCCGTTGTAGCGGGAGAGAGGGCAAGTTCAATCGGGTGGCGGGGGGCACAATAGAGAAGGGGCCCAGAATGAAGACAGAAGAGCGGCAACTTTTAGAAAGACACACAGTGTCACAGTACACATATACAAGGCACGGCCCGTTCCGGCAACCCTGTGGTCCAGCTACGGTGCGAAAAAAAATAAAAAATATATAGTTCCAAAAAAAAAAGAATATATGCATGGGATTCGCAAAGCAGGTGCGCCCATGGGCTTAGATTTAGGGAGTCGAGTTAAATAGCCTCCTTGTGGTCCAGTTTTTGAACGTTTAACAGACAACTGACATCAAGTCAGCACGTGCGTATTTAAAGAAGGGCAATAGGTCACTCAGAATGACCACTTCAGTGGCCAGTGGCAGGGTCCAGGAAACTGAATTTATTGCTTTCCGCTCGCCCCCTTGAGGCGCATGCGGAGGGGTGGGCAAGCAGTGAATAAGCGTCTCAATTTTAGAGTACAGAGCATGTATTCGCGTTTACCACGCACTTTCACGGCTAATCCCGGAGGCACGTCAGCCGCCCCGGACTCTCATTAATTCCTTTAGTGTAGGTTCCAAATTTATGGATGAAAAAAGATTCTCTCTGCTCGCGTGCACGGGTGTGTTGGAAACCAGACTGCAAGAGCACAACGCTCACGTGTTCAAAAGAGTGATCTGGCAGCCGAACGTGCCTGGAGAAGGGTAAATTGGGGAGACTTTTCACATGTGCGCGGTGATTGTTAAACCGCAGGCGGAAAGGAGTCTCTGTTTGGCCGATATATTCCTGCTTACACACCTCGCATCGAATTTTGTACACGACGTTACTGGAATCACAGTCAAGATTTTCGGTAATTTTGTATACGAAGGGTGAGTTCGATGCTTCAGCCGTGTCTGCTGTTGTCATGTGACGGCATACCTTGCAACGAGGTTTCCCACACGGTCGACAGCCCTTGGGCGTGTTTGACTTCTGTGTCCTCGCCCTGACTAACAAATCCCTTAAATTTTTGTTTCTTCTATACACAACCCGAGGCGGCTGCTTGAAGATAGTAGCGAGTCGGATGCTCTGTTTCATGATATTAAAATGGCGGGTGAGAATGGCATTGACCCGCGGAGCACCGGTGGTGTATGTGAGGACCAAGTTTGGATCTGATTGTGTATTGGTATTGCTAACCTTTTCTCCCATTATCTGTGCTCGATCTAAACTGCGGGCGCGTTCAATGGCATCGTCTACTATTTTTGGAGGATATTTTTGGCGTATGAGAGCAGATTTCAGTTCCTCCGCGTGTCGCTCAAATTGCGCAGATTCGGAACAGATTCTTCTGTATCTGTGGGCCTGGGAGTAGGGAATGCCTGTTTTGCAGTGATGGGGGTGACTACTACAAAAATGCAAATATTGCTGACGATCTGT
Organism: Dermacentor variabilis; assembly: GCF_050947875.1. NCBI lineage: Eukaryota > Metazoa > Arthropoda > Arachnida > Ixodida > Ixodidae > Dermacentor > Dermacentor variabilis. The sequence continues at coordinate 123,486,715 of NC_134574.1, read as the reverse complement.
CGGCTTTCTGTATAGGGACGTGGAAATGCGACCGCCACTCAGTGACAGAGTGACGTCGAGGAAGGGAATACTATTTTGGGAGAAGTTGTACGTAAAGCTGATTGACGGGTGCAGAGAATTGAAATTGGAAATGAAGTCTAAGAGACTTTGTTCACTGTCGGCCCATACAAAGAAAATGTCATCCAGGAATCGCTTATAAAATATTGGTTTTACGGCCGAGTTTGCGAGGAAGGGTATTTCTAAAGATGCCATAAAGATATTTGCATAATTTGGCGCCATCTTCGTTCCCATGGCGGTTCCACTGATTTGCAAATAATGCTTGTCCTCGAACTCAAAGTGATTATATTTCAGTACTAGATTTAAAAGAGTCTCAACTGTGTCTTTATCTAATTGCCTAGGTTGGCTGGAGCCAGCGTAAGCTGAAACTGCGGAAGCTATGCCCTCGGCGTGAGGTATGTTGGTGTACAAAGATGCGACATCCATAGTGACCAAGTAACCCCCCGCCGGTACCGTCAGGTTTGATACCTCCCGAAGGAAATGGTTTGTGTCTTTAATGTACGAGGGAAATGAAGATGGGATGTCCTTAATGAGACTGTCAATATATGAGACTGTCAATATATATGAATGAGACTGTCAATATATATATATATATATATATTTATATATATATATATATGAAGGAAAAGAAGGGATTTCTTCTTTTTCCCCCGTACCTCGCCGCGGTGCACATTTCGCCGCAGTACACTACAAAATTCAGTACGAACCAACCAGTCTAAATAGAAGCACTCCTTGAGCGAATGTGGTCCTCTAGCCCGCCCGTGGCTGGCTAGACAAAGGCACCCGCCAAACAAGAGCGCATGTAAACATGAACCGATCTCAGCCGCTGACCGCGCGCACTCGCTGTGACAACCCTTTCGTGATTAGGAGTGCTGACTTGAGAGAGCACGTGGCGTAGCCTGCCGCAGGTGACATTACGACGGACGGACCGCGCATGCGCTCAGCCGCGCGGAGAGCCATGCGCAGCCAGCGGCGGGAAGTACTTTTTTGCAGGCTCGTTGGTTGACAACTGATTTCCTAGTGTACTGTGCGAAATGGGCACCGAATAGTACGGAGAAAAACAGGTGACACACTGGCTTTCTTTCTTTTTTTTTTTAGAGCGTCCGCAAAGGTCGATCCAAATAGGTCGCGAAGCTTCGGGCGAAAAGCGGTTCAGTACAGATTGTCACCGACATCAGCAAGGGGGGTTATGGGAGTAGCGATTGAAGCGCGACTATGTTTGGTGGGAACAAATATTGGGAAAGAAAAAAAGCGTTTTTTAATTCAAGCGAGACAGTTAGATTCATTCAACGAAAATAAGGTTCCTGGTCAATTTCATATATTCGTGACGAGTTAAGAAAATACTAGTTTATTCAAGTTTATTATTATTATTAATAAATGCATTTATTTTCGCCGCCCACCGTTACAGGGGGCGTTGACGCCACTATCACTCGCAATGCAATGCACGTCTTGAAATGGGCAGAAAGGCGCAGTGGTAAAGTTCACCTGTTGAAATACGCCCCCCCTCACAGTTTGTGCTTTCTTGCTTGTCGAAGTTTGTCTGAATTTGGTGACGCGGGTAGCTTCATCGCTTCTTAACCTGTTCAGTCAAAAGTAGTGAGTTACGACCGCCAGATAATTGTGTAGTTGTTCTCGTTCGACTGCGCCGGCCGACGAGCTTGGCGTCCGACTATAGGATCAGCAATCTACACCTAAAACTTTCGTCGGCCGCCAAAGAAAGTATGTTCTGTGCAGGGGTGCGATTTCGACAACCGTACGGCTGACTTCTCCTGCATCGCTTTCCGCGCTGAAAGCTCGAAACGCCCGTCAAGTCGAATGGCGGGGCACTTGAATATATAGCTCCAAAAGCAGGCCAACAAGACAAATTTCGCGCCTTCGAAAACGTAATGACGTCACTTCTGCTTTTACCGGACATGGCGTCACATTATTTTTTTTTTCCGCCGGAAGTGTTCCCACCCCATACAGATGGCGCTAAGCCCCATGAACCGCCGATCGACCGCCATGCTTTGAACGTATGGGCTCCTATGGAAGCTTCGCTACCAGGTATATGTACCTTGCGTCCGCCCCGTATGCGGGATGCGCAGGGTTCGAATCCTGGTGTCCCAGAAGGCCACCCGTTATTTCTAATGGGGGAGACGTACCAGGACCTGGCGCTAGGTTGTTTAGGATGGGTTAGCATATGTATCTCGAAAGGGGGCCCGGCAGATATTTACGAGGGCCCCCGGGCGCCCCTTCTCCCACCCCAGCATAGGTAAAATAGTCGAGCGTCCACCTCTGCTGTGTGCCAAGCGGTGAAGCAGGTTCGCGCGCGCTCCAGTTCAGGTGCCCGGCGACTACGGGAGTTACAGATGCTTGGAAACGACACCCACCTATTGGGGAAGTTGGTGACGAGGACCGCCACAGCCTGGCTTTTCAGCGTTTAGTTGTGCCCACACGGTTCGATGGTACTGGCATGTCGCGGGCTTCTTTCCCAGGTTGATTGAACCCTAAATAAAGCAGAGCGTCGGGCCAGGGAACACCTGTGCCTATTTGGATAACCGGTGGGCCACCGGCTTCCACGTGAGACAGACGCTTCCACAGCCGAGACAGACGCTGAACGACAAGGACGTAGCTGCGGTGAGAGTAAATAGCGCGCTAGTTCTTCTCGCGTCTCTTTATTTTTTTTTTCCTCCGCGCCTTGCGGTGTACATTTCGCAGCCGCACACCTTGCGCGCGTCAGATCACGTGGCCTCCAACGTTGGGTGCGTGGGACGACAGCTCGCAACAAACCGCCATCCTTCTCCGGGCACACTCGCACGCTTGCCCTCACAGCCGCAGCATGCGGCGGGCGGCTCACTCATTAGTATCACATTTCCGCTTTATACGCAGCATCACAGCGACGGCGATAACGAAAATTCATCTGGAGTCTCCACAATATTGCTATCTAAGAATTATTTCCCCTACCAGTTATCGTAGGGCTAGGCCTATGGCGATAATGACAGACAGTATTTGCGAAGGCAACCTGCGAGTAGCAGACAGAACATAAGAAGGGAATGCTTTGCAAGCCCTATAGCCTTTGTTTCTTGAATGTATGTAGGGTAGCGCCATAACTGACATGGAGCACAAGAAGGCCACAATACGACGGACAAAACCGCAGACTTTGAACTGACACTACAACGGGAATAAAACAAAAAGAGTAAAAGAAAAGAATAAACGCGATTAGTCTAGCGTGCACTGCGATATTCCCGAATCGAAAAGCAAAAAAAGTAAGAGAACGCATGTTGTCGTCATAGCCACATATATATAATAGAGCTTATTCACAATCCAAAATGTTTATTGATGGCTGGCTCAGATATTTAGGCTGACATTTAGACTGACGTTTTATTACATAGAAAGGGTCCACAATTTCTCTCGCATTCTTGTTCTCGGTGGTGAAACAGCACCTGTGCTTTATCAAATTACGGTCGGCCCGTACAATCCTGACAGTACGTTGCCAGCGTTGACAGAAACAAAGAAAAATATCAGTGCTTTGGTTGTCAACTTGTGTCATCTTGTGTTGCGCGTCAGTTACAGCGCTAAGCTCGGAATATGAACCTGTAGCAACTCGCTACAATTTACTAGTTTACTATTACAACTACTACTAGTTTACTAGTTTCTTAGTAATTTAAGTTTGCTATTCTCCGTAACGTAACGGCAAAGATAAAAGTTTGAAACTGTTAACGGTCGCCGAATTGCACAGCTTTGCTAACAACATTCGAAATATTTCCATAACCTGTTGCTGTGTTTCGGAGTGTGCTCATGCCTGGAGGGCGGCAATACTTGACGCAGTTATTGACCTCATATTCAAACGATCTTGGTGTATATCGATACACAAATGCCACGAAATGGTGGGATGCACAAAAAAAAAGAAAGATTGCACAAACTTGTGCGTGAGTTCTGGCATTAGCGTAACGGCATTTATATTTGTAACCAACCTAGGTTCACAGACACAGTGAAAACAGGTGGAGCGTTTACAAAATACAAAGCGTTTTACTGACACGCCCGAGACGATGAAAGCATTCCCTTTGGATTAAATATCACAGCTCTGAGAATCCGACTATATTCGGAAAAATGTCAGCCCGATATCAGGAATGGTACTTCGAGGCGTAAGAAAAATAAGGTCAATTTTTATTTGGCCTCAGCTTCGCTACTTTTTTGTGCCGTGTTCATATCCGACCACACGAGCGTTCGTCAAACCTTCGATGAAATTCGTCCTTCCAGGAACGCATTTTCGCTTTAACAGCGTAATCTCAATTGTAAATGACCTGTGCGATAATTTGTCAGACTGGAGAACGTTCTGGCTATAGTGAAGAACCGCGGGCCACGTAGCACATAGCAAGACCGTTCTGGTTGCAAGGTTTGTCTGGAAAAGAGCCATTTTAAGCAGGCCCACAAATACGACACCCTTTCTTTAATGTTTCTACGGTAGCGGGAAATGTTTAACAACCAAACGTTCAAAGATAATCTGCACTAAAATAGGCTTTGTCTATCCTGTGACGTATAGACTTCTTGTCACGTGACGTGTGTGAATTATCTACAGTGTAACTCGTCTTTATCGACTTAGCTCCTCCTTGCGTAAAATTATTTCAGACAAATTTAAAATGCCTGATTGTGGAGGCTGGTGTTCCAGTCTTGACGCGCATTTTCCTGCTATGTGGCGGGAGCGTGAAACTAACGTGCGCAATGTGACTCGATGGAATGAATGATTCGTTATTGCCGACTAGCGCATTAATGCACAAAAGGGGCGGACCACTCAAGGAACACTTCACCTCTTGTCTAGCCCCACATCTTTCCTTTCATGTGTGATAATTAAGTGCTATTTGGCGATAATACAGATTACATGGCTCGTGCGACGGCTAACAGTGCGCGCACAAAGAGGGAAACGTGCAGTAGAACTCGGATAATGTCTTTGATCTGTTACATGGTTTTCACGAAGTTATATAAAACAATACACAGCAAGGTAAGGCACAGTCATCGGATAGCACTGAAACAACATGCACACTTTCCTTATCGCCAACGTGATAGCATTGTCTCGGCTATCGTGCAAGCCTTCTCTGGACAGTACTAGCTCCTTAAAAAAAAAGCACTTGCGTTTCTTCCTGTTTTGCGGCTCACATGTGCCAAGTCTTCTATATTTAACTTATCTCTCGTTATAGGCACATGTTTTCCTACATAGACTTCTGGATTTTTTCGTACGCCCGTGCATATTACAGAAAAAAAGAAAGCCACCCGCAGAATATGCTGAAATGCAGTAAACTGCACCGAGGGTCGTACCAGCGACCACGGCTTTGGATGGTCCAATGCATTGTCCATGGCATCATTGCGGTGCCAGACGTGTGGTAAAATCATGTCTCGTGCACACACACATACACACACACGCACACGCACGCATACTGCTCGACTCTCACGCGTCCCCTGATGTTGTTTTCACCGCATGGCTGCCGTCTTCAGTAATCCGGCTTCACAGCTTGGCTTCACGGGGCCAGTCGGTGTGGTTGCATAGTAGTACGAGATGGCGCGAGTGTTGCGTTGTCACGCCACCTAACGGTGGGGTTACTTGGGCGAAAAAGAGAAAAAGCTGTTCCTCTTTGGCGCGGGCTCGGCAAGCGGCGTGGACGTTCCGCGCATCCGCCGGTCCATGCTTCTGCAAGACCGTCTTGCGAGGCCTAGGAGCAGGACCGCGGCATAGACGAACACGATCGTTCGAATCCGCCACCGTTCACAAGAACGTACACGCGAACGACCACGCGTTGGTGTCCAGCATGGTATCCAGTCGTGGTGAGTCGTACTTCGTAGATTTGTCGCGCACCTGTCGGCATGTTCTGTGGATAGCAATTCGGCCAGCAGGCATTAGCGTATGAAAGGTGCAATAAATGCCCTTGTGATTTTTTGCACTACTGTGTTGTCGTTCCTTTGTCCCAAGAGCACGAGTGAGACCCCGCAACACGCACACACATACACGCACACACACACGAAAATGTCTACTCTCACACACGTTGCGTTCGTACTAGTTCTCGCTGAAGTCTCTCGTATATTCATCGTTCGTTCAGACGCAACCACTGCTCTGGCGGAATGTCCACAGTACGCGCAACAACGAACTTTGCGTGCCAGGCGCTCGAGAGTCTCCGGCTTCAATTGACTCTCGCTTCTTAAAACGTCCTCTTAACTCTCATCTTGAGCGCCACATAGGTGGCCGCGTTGAGGAGCACCACAAACACGATGAGTGCGCCGGCGCACACTTCTACGCTGACTACGTTGAGGCCCAAGAAGCTGACGAAATCGGAGGGCTCCGTGAACAGGCACGGCACGGCACCTTCCTTCTGCTCGTCGCACTCCAGTTCGGGCCTGTCGAATCCGTACACGCTGAGAATGCATCCTTCGTACGCGTACCGCACGAATGACACGTAGGATATCCAGTGCAGGTAGCTGGGCATTGCCTTCAGCGTGACCACAAACCCGCTGAACAGAAGCATCGGAATAGCCACGGCGGGCGCCAGGAATACGGCGACCTGAAAAAAATCGGCGCAGCACACCAGGTAAGCATATCGGCATCAGCACTTGAACACTGAAAGAACAGTAAGGTACAAGGGCGTTAAAGTAGCTTCACAGGTAGAGAAATGGACAAGCACGGGAAGGGTAGCATGCAGTCGCTCATCCACTAAGATTTGGGGCCTAGAATTTCCGGTGGCTATCGAGCTTTTATCAACGAACAGCTATATAAAGAAAAATGTTAAAGGGCATCCGCTGGCTACATAATCACTCATGTTCAACGTAGCTTCCTCTTATGCTTCTAATTTTTCCCATAACGAATCTCATTGGCATTCTTACAGACTGGTTTACTCAAGCTTTCGCACTTGTAAATAATTTTAAGAGCTGCCCACGGAGTATACTGCAACACGAAGCAACCGTGCACTGTTTTACGATCAGCACTTTGAAGTAGGTAGACGTCATACTAACAACTGGTAGAAATAAGCCCCTCCTCGCAACCCCACCTCTCCCGCACTGATGAAGAAAAAAAAATACACCCGGCACACTGTATCACGCAGCTTAAATCACATGTGTTCCACCAGTTCAAGCACACACATTACTGGTAGGCAAGTCTTTTCTTTTTTCAATGTGCAGCCAGTAGAGGTGTGTCAGGTGCTTCACGCAAGCGCTCGCTCTGCGTTCTCATTACTGCGAATTCAGTTCACTGTGTCGGCCGTAGAGGTGCTGGCGTGGCCTGTACCTGTACGCTTGCGAAGGCACCGATGAGCGTGCCGAGGGAATGGGCGACCAGGGTCAGCAGGATGGAGAGAAATAAGAACATCACGAAGCGGTTCATCTCTGGCGGCTGTGATGTCATCCAATAGACGATGGCCACGAATAATGTAGGGTAGGCGACCTGCGCAAGCCATGAGACCTAAGCGTTTTAATGCTATCCTCGAAACATTAACTGAGTACCTGCGAAGTCACCAATTATGCCATGCCGCCTGCTAAAGCTGCTAGAAACCGGAACAATTCTTTGGAACGAAACATAAACTTGTTTCTTGTGCAAACTGGACAGTTTAAGCTACTTCTGTCTGTTAGTAAGCTGGCGAGTAAGGTATATTTATTTAGTTCCTGTGGACAAGCCTAGCAACTTTTCATTTTGACGCCTATTCTTATCACTAGAGAACTAGCAAGACAGAGGCTTCATGGATGGAGGTTGCATACAATCAAATTATGTGTAGTCCAGTTGCAGCGGTTCCCCTGTTTGTTCAAATGGCAGCCATTTGGCCTATACCGTTAAACAGCATATTTATGATTCATCATTTATATGTAATTTAATAAATGACGTTAACAGCAGATTAGGCGATAGCAGATACGGTATGCCCGCTTAGAATTCGAGTCGGTGGTGTTTTTCCTATCACCTCTCACTCCGGACAAAAAGTGAGAGCAGTCGGCGTCACATGAATGGCACGAGAACAAACACTCAAAGACAAAAAAAGAACACACCCACACACACAACTACTTAAGAACTTCGCGGTTGTAAGCAGATATCGAGAAGGCTCTGCTTCTGTCTTTTACATAATCAATTAACCGATCTCATGGTCAAGTTTCACGACGCTGCCACTGCCACTAAGGGTGCTGATAGTGGCTGTGCTAAGTTAACTAAATGACAAATATGATTGCGATTGCATTACGTTGTGCGAAGCTCTTGTTCACTATGATACAATTTAGTTCATCAGCTTTAAGGAATGGGCTTGCTAAGGAGCAAAACACTGCATTACAGGCGAGGGGTTTAGACAATCATGCACGCATGTAAACTTGCCGCACCTCCGTTCCCTTCAATTGAGAAACGCTCTTAAAGGGCCCCTCACCAGGGCCCGTAGCGAATTTCGGTTATACGCTGGACGTTGTTACGTGTCCTCTAGGAAACTTTCTGCAGCAAAAAATTTTGGAAATCGGGTCATCGATAGTTGAGACAGAAATATTTCAGTGCCGCGAACCCATGATTTCAACAGGCGAGCTCCACTGACAAGCGAGACACTCTCCCCACTCGCCCCGTCTCGCCTCCACTAGCGAGATTCCTTCCCTGCGTTCTCCCATACTGGAGCTCGAGGATCGCGTGACGCATACGTCACGGGCCCCGCCTTCATTTTTCTCTTCTCGCTTTTTTTTTTTTTGCGGCGCTGCGCACTTTCGCTGACGGCGTTGCGCGCGAGCTGTTGTGATTGTGTCGTTTCGCGCAGCGCACGATTTTGCGCGCTGGGCACGAGGACACCTGACTAGCGGTATAAATCAGTGCTACACGAATGCTGAGGCAGAGACAGGCGCATCATAGGGCACGGTCGTGCGCTGGAACATTGTGGAAAATTACATAGTTTCGGTGTCTGCGCGCGCGACTGCATGACGTGAGAGCTAGCAGACGAAACAGAAGTACAACTCTCTTGCTGAGGTGCAAAGTAAAAAAAAAAACACGCAGACATTCGGTTCGTGTGTTTTATTATTTCTCTAAGGGTGTATTGGTTTGTTCAAGCAAGAGATCACACAGATAACAGATGTTGCCTTGAATAATTCTCGAAGTCACGTGACACCACGAGCGACGTCACAGTTCAAACACGTGTACGTAGGCGCGCTAGCACGGGTACGTCAGCGTCCGGCTTGGAGCGCGGTCGCCGCGAGGGAAAGGGAAAACAGCGTTCGGAATGAATTTTCAGACATTCCCGCGGCGCGTAGCGATGTAATTCGCAAACACGATCGTTAGCGCGCATTGGCTGCTCTGCGCTTGTCAGCTCAAGGTGGCCAGACCTGGTGAGGGGCCCTTTAAGTAGTCCGCTGCAGTAGAACCCACAATGCAGGGACCTTCGTATTCACCTCGGATTGTCTTGATTCTTAGAGCACAGGAGAGAGAGAAAAGGATGCGTAGAAAGGCAGGGAGGTTAACCAGAGGCAGTTCCGGCTGGCTACCCTGCATGGGGGAAGGGTGAAGGGGGATATAAAGAGAAAGACAGCGGAAGAGGCAGATAGAGAGAAATAGAGATGAGCACGCACATACCTTGTACACTACAGAGCGCTATGGGGCGGCGTTCTTAAAGTCTATCGTGAAGCCCCGTAGACCGCAGGAACCTTAATAACGCGAGTAAGGCCTTCAGCGCGGATGTTCTGTGGGAGTACTGACCTAAAGCTTTGAGTTATGATAGTGGACGATTGTCCAACTGGTCCAATACTGTGCACACACTTGTCTCTGGGCACTATATCGCGGGCAGACAGATGATATGTGCAAGCGTCTCATCGCTGTTGCATGAGGCACGCGTGGGCCTGTTGGCCATTCCAATAAGGAAAGTATATGAGTTCGTAAATGCAACGCCTAGCCACAGATGGCGTCAAGACAAGGTCAGTACAGGCGCATATGCATTGTAAGACTAATGAGATTGGTATACCTATCCACTTGTACATGTCGTCATTCTTTTTTTCATGGCGGACAAAAAAAAATTCTGACAATTTTCACATAGGCTACGAGGAAACTCTACAGCAGAGGAACAGTGTGCACCAATAATTATGCAGCGCACCACGAGGCCTTTGAATCCTGACCAAAGAGCAGCACAGCACTGCGGGCTCAGCTGAAGGCTTTGCAGGCGCTGATGTGAGTTTAAATGCTTGCGGTGAGAAAGAAAAAGCACGATAAAGCAAACGCATACAGCTCCTCTAGAGCATCTTGCCTATATGAGCTTACAAACAACATTTAAGAGGTCTGAGGACAACACAAGAGGGAACACATAAATCACCGTCGTTATACAAAGTAAAAACGCATTAGAGGAGTAGTGCAGTTTGGTAGTGAAGAATAGCCACGAATTTGTGCGCTGCTCAAAAGGCACAGTACAGAACGGAGTAAAACAGCTCGATGACGCTTCGCGTTTCTAGTTCTCCTTCGTATGAAGTAATTTATTGCGGAGGGGCCTGAACAGCAATGAATAGGCGCAGAGGACGAGACAGTAAAATTCAAACACACACGAACAGTACGAGCGCTAACAGAAACCGAAAAGGTCTGAATGCGTTGACGATCTGTGTTTTATTTACGATATCGTGTTAAGCTTATTATTTGCGTTGGTTTGGAAAGCTACTTGCCTGAAGCTTTTGTATGAGACCTTTTGTGTGTTATACTTCAAATCGCGCAAAGCTATATTTGTGACAGCAAGTTGTAGTCAGTGCTTGCACTGTGTTGGGAAGTGTCTCGTTTGAAGCTCTGTTGGGATGGATGATATACTTCTGTTATAACGTTCTGTTGAATCGCATTCAAAGCGCAGAAGGTACTTTCTCATAGTAATGATAAAGATACAATTCAAGGAACATAGATAAAGAAAAAAAGTTGGACCTGGAAAGGTAGTTCTACGATGCTCTTGGACAGGTAGTAGGCCTTCAGCGTGTACCACGAGTTGTTCCGCTCTCGAGTGAACACGGCAGCTTCCAGAGGGTCTGCATGTGAAATATGGTTGCAAGAAATACCCTAAACTATTTTACACCCAATACAGTGCAACGCAGTGAGACAATAGTAACTGTATTAATCATAAGTGTGGTTCTCTGCTTGAATAGGACAATATAGAGAAATATTTAAGTTCAACTGTATTAGTCAGTTGGCCTTCAGGTATTCCAAAGCAGCCGCTGTTACCGTGAATATAAGCTTCGCTAGCCAGAAAAGAGACTAGCAGAAAAGGCAGGTAGCTACGCTGCTCTGGAGTTTTATACACCAATTCGCTGTGACGTCATCACTGTTGAGAGCATCGGCTCGGATCTAGTTAACTGTAAGTGGGTAAAGAAAATGAATATTGCGTTCGTTCTAAGGAAGCTTAAGTCTCAACCCGGCAAGTTTACAGAACCTTACCGCCCAAATACAAGAATATACACTTAAACCTGTAAAGTTACGCTCACGCACCGGCGCGACGGATTAAGGATGGCGTCCTGCAATATCATGGAAACTACAAACGCCCGCTATTCTAAATATGGCTGAAGTGCGAAGTTAACGTAACAAAGTCCAAAGACCTGCCCCGCCTTTCACGTCACACTAAATTAAGACAACTTTCTCGTATTTCTTTCTTTCCACAGAGAATAATTCGTACAAAACAACCGAATGGTAATGAATGAATATTAATTAGTGTGGTAGTTAATTGATTACTAATTAGTTTGCTGAACAATCCACAACTGAAAACTTCCTGCAGCGTATGAACATGCTCTTATGGGCTCAGTGTTAAGTTTCCAGAGCTTAAATCAGAATTTCGAGGTGTCAAATTCATCTTTGCAGGAATGACTCGTTGGGCTTTGTTGTGTTAATATCAAGGAAAAAAAAAAGAAGTCACAGCGGCAGATGTCCGAAATTACGCATGCTCAACTTGCAGGAGTTCGTCCAAATTAACGTTATTTTTTTTATTTTTAGCTCTCGCCGACTCACAGCTGAGAACGACAGGCATCATGCCGGTGAAAGTGAGGAAGATGATGCTGAAGAAGACCAGCGTGGCGTTGTTGAAGAAGCTGTCCGCCCGGCCACCAATGTCGTAATACAGGAGGCCCATGCACACGCCCACCAGCAGGTGTGTGGCCAGCCGAAGGTGGAACACCATCTGAAACGGGGAGGTGACACGATCTCTCGCATTACAGCTGAAGAGAGTGTGAAGGGTAGTACCGAATTTGGGGCACGTGACACACTGAAAGAATGCGCCGACCCTCACTGATAACACGACATAGCCCCATGAAAGATTTCTTTCGCCATCAGCCTAATGTTTAACATTCGCTTGTTTTCAGTAGCGTATGTTCTTGCTCGTATAATTTCTTGAGGGTAACCTAACGTACCTGCCAAAGTATCCTCCAGCGGATACTTTATGCACTAAGAGTTGCGAGGAAACGTTTGATACCAAAGTTGCTATGAAAAAAAAAACGCTTTCTTTGAACGCTACGTTTGCAGGCTGAAATAATTTGGGGAAGCCTATGTGTGGGGGTGTTGGAGCAATGCAGTGGAGTAAAAGAATCCCGCGCTGTGGGGTCCTGCGGCGAGAAACTTACTTGTCTTGCCGATGCCGTGGTCTCGAAATTTTTTCTCGCCACTGTACATATACGTTGAAGGATAAGTACCAAGAAATCTGTTGTATGCATTATACACTATATCAGGTGCTTTTTTTAATAATTTAATTAATATTTGGGGTTTTACGTGCCAAAACCACTTTCTGATTATGAGGCACGCCGTAGTGGAGGACTCCGGAAATTTTGACCACCTGGGGTTCTTTAACGTGCACCTAAATCTAAGCACACGGGTGTTTTCGCATTTCCCCCCCATCGAAATGCGGCCGCCGTGGCCGGGATTCGATCCCGCGACCTCGTGCTCAGCAGCCCAACACCATAGCCACTGAGCAACCACGGCGGGTTTTTTTTTAGACTATATACATTAAAGACAGACATTTGTGGTGAATGACATAATCCTTGAACTAGCTCAAAGAGGCGGGTATTATTTGCACAACAAATCAATGTATATGACTGACTAATCAAATTTAACTTAATACTTTAGTGCACATATTGCAATCTACTAATTGTCGAAAGTGTGATTTCAAGGCACATCCACTTGCAACGTACTCTCAAGATGGCACCGCTTTCGAGATGCGCCGTAGCAAAATTGTAGCAAAACGTAGCGTGGGTCGACATTTTTTAAACAAAACAGAGTAATATGTATTGGTGCATAAAAATAATTCGAAAGTCAATGTATTTTGTAGCCCACTTCAGGAATGAATATCTCAAAACTAAAGCCATCTTGAGATTTACTTCTAAGTGAATACGTCTTGCGAACTCACCAGCTAAAATTCATTAATATGTCATCACATATTGCAATTAAAATTATTGAAATTTTGTTATTTAGTCGAATATTCATTTCGATTCTTGGGGCAAGTGAAGTCAGCCTTTTTGGAGCAAACCTGCTCAAGGCCTAGAATTGCACAATCGGCCACAAGCGATGTTTGAACAGTTGCATTACATTCTAAAAAAGGAAATGGCAGTTTCCTAGTTTACGAGACAGCTCTTAGATTACCTGTCAGACGTACGCCAACGACCACATACCCCCGCCAGACGAGCACATTTAGTTGCAGTTTTAGAGAGTGCACTTCGCCGCCAGTGACATTCGCGGGCTGTCACACCGAGAACGTTTAGTGACACTCGCTTAGCGATGCTCGAATGCGTTCCTCGGACTAACTGAGGTGCGTTGTCAGTGTTTCAAAATTAGATAAAAAATTTCGCAACGCAGTATGAACACATATTGTAAACTTACTTTTGTTTTTGCGAGTTCAAATGTTACAAGCACCCTCGAGCCATCCGCAATGAAAATTGTAATTCTTTCTCTGCTCGCCTTGGATACAGTGCGGCCTTGTCTGGGTCATGGCCTTTGGTCACGTTAATGTGGTCGTATCAAATTAATTTGTCTGCAATAATAGTTATTCTCAATAACCTTATTAACTATAACGCAGCGTTATTTTTTGGAAGCGTTTCCTAAAGTAACAAATATGTACCGTGCCCATTAATTTACCCATCTTCATGGCCATCAATTTCAAATGACACTTTCCTTTCCTGGGGTACTATTCTGGACATCGTCAAATTCCGTCATATCGTTACGTTCACTTACGGTAGCGAGTTAAGCCAATCAGAGACGTCGTAGCAGCCCTCCGGGCCAAGCCGAGCTGGAAAGATGGCGAATTCGACAATATTCCACAATTTGACCATGCAGTAGCACACCCCGTGCAGCAACGTGCCACCAAAGTGATGCTTGATGTGCTAAAGTGCCCTCGCTCACAGTGCCATTAAAATTGCCCGGTGACTGGCGTATTGCTCTTATTGTTGTTGCTTTTAATAAATTCAAATTAAATTCACATCTTTCTTTCCCCGCTCACCGGATTTCTGATGAGTGATAAGTAGCAACGCTTCAGAAGAACGTTCATCTGTACAGAGCACGAGGAAATGGTCACGAGTCCGTGGTCCTCCTGCAACAAAGAGATGCAGTGCAGCCGAAACTGTTTTACTTCATGCCGCAAGGTGGCGGCAGCTGCTTGAAAACGTAACTGACCACTTTTACGAGCCCCATACAAACAAGGCTTTGCAGGTGAAAAAAAAATGAGTGCTGTTCTGAGGACGGCGAGGTATTGTGGTGAATTAAAAGCGCACATGATCTTTGTCGATAATCATAACAATGAACTGTTCATTTTGCATACACGTTATGGCTTTTGGTATATATAAAAAAAAGAAAGAAGAACTGTAACAGCGCAAAGGTGCATACCTGCTTCAACAAGGGAGCTAATACTGCAAGTGGTTCGTTGAGATGATCACCTCCATTGGCAAGTGACTTTGGGGCAGGATTGGTAGAAAAAACATCGTTGTGTCGTTCAGCATAGCGCACGAGATCGCCTTTAACGTCACCGTATTCACCCGAAGCCACTTCGATCACTGCATTCAATGAAAAAAAGAGAAGACCATTGTCCTAAGGCACTGAGATATGGCAATTTTTGAAATACTCGAACATCAGTGCTAAAGGATATACAGATGTGAAGACATTTAAAATATCCATATTTGAACTTCTGTGTATATATCGAATGACTTTTGGTATTCATTACTGCCGAGAAGAGACCCACTCAGCATACCGGCAGCTTTCTTTTGACTGCACAGCTATCTGTAATATTTTCTGCAACAGGTCATGCGACTCCTACATTTCAGCAGCATCACAATGGATAACTTTCCTTAGGCATTGTAGAGTTTCATGTGAAGCTCAAAATAATTGCTATGCCAAATATGGCAACCCAAAGTCTTAGTTCGGTGCGGTTCCCAAGCTTTCTCTTAAGTTGCCATAGTTTCGACTTGAAGCACTTCAATTCCACATCACTAATATGTATACGACATTCATTATTATAATGTGCAATTGGCTATTGGTCATTGGCAATTGCGGAGTAATTCCTCATGTCCACCATACGTAAACATTTTTCTGAGAAAAAGGTCAGCTCTGCCACAAAACTGAAACCTTGACCTTTTGCTGGTGAAAATGACTGCTTGACTGGTTCGCGCTTGGCCTGAATGGCTTTCAGCACTTCACTTTGGTTTCTGGGAACCATGGTAGGTCAGAAATAGTACGGTTAAAATGAGTGCTTTGATTTTTTATTACTGTCCATACTGCCGATTGTGTGATCATAATATGCAAATTAGGCGTGACCCTCCAAACCTCTTAGGAAATAAAAAAAAGTAAAAAGTTTCAGAAGAGCACGTTTGGAGAAACGCTTCACTGCAGAGCACATGGTAACTTTAACTCCGCAAGTCGGAAATTTCGCTAACAGTCAAGAACCTGAATGTTTTATTTGGTGCACATGGCTGGTTTGTCTGCTGTTTAGGTTCGTGCAGTGAATTATTCGCGACTTTAGAGGGATCCTGCACCGCGTATTTCCTGCCGAAATTCCCACAATCAGCATAAATTGAAACCTGAACTCCGAAACCATTCCTATGGGTTGTTCCACCTTCAGGCTCACTTGCATTTGTGAGAGTGCTTATTCAGACTTCAGAGCGTATACTTTGGACTTTTATGCTTAAAGACCAGTTCAAGAGTGATTACAAGTCACCTGTCCATGTAATTATGCACAAGAGGTATAATTCTGATCAGTCACTCTTTTACTGACGAGACAGGATGAGATGTTGATGCCCCAACACGGTGCCGGCTACTCGTTGACTCTTGAACAGGTGGCACAGTTACATACGTGTATAACTTTGTGGACTTTTCATTTAGCTTTGCAGGAGAAACACCAGAAGAACAATTAATGTACATACAGACATTACGAAGTTATCACATAGCCATCAGAAGAACACCGTGACATTGTAAAGAAACTCCGAATACAAAGATCATCTCACAAAAGTCTGCCGGGTTGTAGAAGGCAGGGCATTGTAGACCGTTAGCTGTCAGCGTAGGGAGGAGCTCCCGAACGGTGCCGTGGTACAGGCAGTAGCCGTCTCCCAATACGTACAGCTGCAAGGAAGAATTAAAAAAAAAGATGATCTTTGTTTTTAGGCGGATTGACTTTGGGTAGAATATCTGAAATAGTCTATGTGTGTACGGAAGAGATGTTGCGAAGGCCGGCAGGCTTCGCTTTAGAGATGCCTCGCTTAGATCCTGACTATATATATTTTCCCACCCTACGCGTGTGAAGGAATCGTCAACACTGCGGCACAAGTGATTTGAAAAACATGGAACAGTTCTGTTTTGTTCGATTTAACCCGAGAATTTCTTCGATATAAACGTGTAATAGGCCATTTTCAATTCTAGCACATCGATAACGCTTGTTTCTGACATGCACCGTAACCACTCCATTTTGTCGCAGACTCTGAGCCCACACGTAATGTACAGAAGCCTATTCTGGCTGGTAAAATTGTAACAATATTTTAGTTGCTTCAGTTCCCAGGGTGGCGCCTTGTTTTTTTTTGTGCATGCTTCTTTATAAAAGAAACAAACGTGAAGGGGAACTTGAAAACTGCTTCTCAACGATCGTTATTTTTCGTCTATAAGGAAATATATATATATACATATATATGTACATATATATAATCATGAGCATATAAAGCAAACAGACAATTAAGCTGATGAAAGCACAGGGGAATTAATAAGGGTTTAGAAACATAAATTGTCGTTGATGGGAGGCGAACCCACAACCCCCGAACTATATATATATATATATATATATATATATATATATATATATGTGTGTGTGTGTGTGTGTGTGTGTGTGTGTGTGTGTGTGTGTGTGTGCTTGGAACTGGTCGTCCATAAGTAATACGAAGCACAAGCCGAGCCATGGAATACCTCTTCTTTGTTTTTTATGAACGAGAAGAAAAGGGGTTAATCAAGGGGCCTGGCTTTTATTAATGATATCTTGAGGAGTCAACAAACAAAGACACCGAGGACAACGTAGGGAAATTCCTCGTACTTGCTAATTGAATTAAAGAAATGATGACTGAATTTCAGTGAAAGTGGACAAAACAAACAACTTGCGGCAGGAGTCACGAATACTTGATCTTTTTGGATGAAGGTGACTGGTAAATAAACCCACACATGCTACCTGCAGGCTGTGACAATATTGCCGGATTCGAGACGCTCGTTCTGTATTGACCTATAAGAAACGGGGTTAATCGCGGGGCCCCATCTTTACTGATCATTTCGTGAGGAGCCAAGAAAGACACCAAGGACAACTTAGTGGTAGTTGCTTGCTTTATATATATATATATATATATATATATATATATATATATATATATATATATATATATATATATATATATATATATATGTATATATATATATAAGGGTGTTATGAAGCCTTCTTTCTTAAAAGTCTCTCTGCCTACCATCATTCTACCAGTTATCGCTTGCTAGCGCCCCCCTCCCTCCTCTTGGCCATTCGAGCTCACCCTGCTCTCCCTTAAGTTCAAGGCTTCCGAGAGAGAGAAAAATAAGAGTTGCAAAGCAGAGAGGTTAGCAAAATTAGCTGTGCAGTTGTCTACTCTGCAGTGGCGGAGGGGGAACGGGTAGAAACCACGAGAAGAAATACGGGAGATAACATATAAGGAATCTGTCCGTGCAAGCAAGACAAGGGGCAAGTGACAATGACGGCATCCTTTCATACAGTTCTGGTGCCATTAAAGAAAAAGGCAAATCTGGAGCAATTCTGGACGAAGGTGGATGGGAAGCGAATTCAAGAATTCTGTTCCACAGGCTAACTGGGCCTGCATAGACCGAAGTGAACATAATAACAAAACGTTTATGTACTGCGTCTTAATGAAACGCTAAAATATCGCCTTTCTTTGTGAGAATCACACGAACAATTGGAAAGAGTGAGAATGAAGAGAGGGCCGTGCTTACTCGGTCAAAAAGCTGGAAGATCCTCGAGCTCGGCTGGTGTATGCTGCACGCCACCGTGTGACCCTTCCGGGCGAACTGCTTGAGCGTCAGGACGCACTGCAGCGCGCTGGAGCTGTCCAGGCCGCTGCGACATAGACAGGACATCGCGTTGACGCCGAGGTCTCGTCGATGCGTTCTTCATACACACCACGATGGCACTTATTCAAACTCTCGGATGAAAGTGGGAATCGCATTTGCCACGCGAAATTTGGTACAAGTTGCGTGCTCTATAACGAAGGCAGGCATAAAATAACTCTCTTTTTTTTTGGTTATACGTGTGTGGAAGTGAATTTGGCGTAACGGGTGACACTAATTACTACTCTACGCTTAGTCAAAGAGCGCGTATCAAAGTTAGGTGAGCTTAAGCAATGCAAGCAAGCAATGAAACAAGAACAAATAAAAATAATATAGGACGATAAGTGCGGAGAATTACTGGGGCGATGCATACCCGGCGTGAAATATTTTGGCGTGCATACCCCTGCGCAGCAATGTTGCTTACTCGAACCAAATGTGAACCGACAGTGAGCGTGCTTCAATATTATCTTTAGTTCAATTCTGTTCGTTTTTACAAACTGTCATTTTCATCGTGCGGTTTGTGTTCCTTGTGCCGTAAAATGTGAGAACTTGAACTATTTACATGATCCAGTAATAGCATGAAACACTCTTTCTTTCTTCCACCGACATTTGATGGGTAGGCTTTCGGTATGTCGTGAGAATGGTTTGTCGCGATGCGTCTGTAGGAAGTGGGCAAAAGGGAACTACTCAACACATGCCGTCGTCGAACCATCGTTGTCGAGTTGTCATCGCCATGCCATCGCTATCCTGCCGTCATATTCGAGCAGTCATGTCATGCTGTCGAGGTCACGCAATCGTCGTCATAAAGTTGTCGACACGTCGTCAGTCGACAGTCGTCTTCTAACCGTTATTGTTACAGCACCACCGCCGTCACGTCGTGGTCGTGAAGCCGTATCACGGTATCGCTGTCATCACGGCGTCTTCGACAAGTGGTTGCGGCCTTCGTGCTGTCGGCGTTGCCGTTATGGGCGCCGATGTTTCGCATATCTCGCCACCCGATGTCGAATCTGGCCTGTCCAGCCATTGATGTCTCTGTTTGATGCCTGGCTCCACGTCGAGGCCGAGCGGCACAGCGTCAGCGCAAACCGGCAGAAACACCGAACGGGGGTAGGACTCACTCATCACAATGTCGGCGGCAAGAAGCACGTGAGCACATAAGAATGAGGGTCAAACACTCCTACGTTGTACTGCACATGTCTTACTCAAGCGAAGTATGGGAGCCACACCGTACTCATGAAGCATGACAAGGAAAAAAAGAAACATTGCTTTTTGTAACCTTAGCAGTGGGCATCAGTGTTTTTATATTTACAGGAAAACATGCACTTGATTTCAACAACAAGCATGTTTATGTGCGTGCTGTAGTTAGATGCCTGACGCTGCGGTTACATATGTACGGTTGGTTCCTGTAAATTTGATTCTCATCCGTGTGAACTTTAAGCCTGACGAAAAGAATCCAGAACGCTCACACTCGGGTGGATATTACTTTTATGGTAAAAAGAGCTGGTTACTTACAATAATGTAAAGCTGGACACCTTTGTAAAAGTGTCCTGTTTTGTATCAAGCGCTATGTTGGGATGTAAATGACGCGAAGCTTGTCTGAGAAAGCGAGGTCAGCACAGCCTCGCCGCCTGCAGTTGTTAGCTGCCTACGTTTTGAGGACAAATGTCGCGTATGACGCGTGTCGAGTTAAGAACGTTGACGAGAGGTGTGGCGTAATGGAAGTACGACACATATCTAAATACATTAAGCCCTTCACACCCCTTGTTTCATCGTGTCGCATCCATCTAGGGGGATGGCCCAATAATGGGCACATACCGCGAGGCACGTCGCCCCAAGTTGTTCATTTATAACATAAACATATCATGCGAGGAAATGGATGACGAACGCCATACCCGAGGCAAGAGGGAAAGAAAGTTTTGGTTTAATGTAAACGATGTTAAAAGAAGGTCCGCTTACGGCATTCATTACAGTTACCCGTAAAACTAAAACCGCCCAAGCCATTCTTTGTAATGGTGGTGGGAGAGACCAGTCAGACTATGCTGACGGTAAAAAGAAAACATGAGCGCCGAGGGTGGCTTCTCAAGCAGCAAATTAACATTCTTTTTGTGTTTCTAGTGTCAATCGTTCGAACGTGCGTGCAGCGAGCATCCAAGCATCTGTTTGAGTTTTTTTTCTTCTTGCGGTTCCTTTTTCTAGCGCCCGTTTAATGATAATCTGCGACGTCCTTGTGCCCTCCGAGATAACAAGAGCTTGGCCGCCTGCCACACATTGAAATGTGGGCGAGGTCTGAACGGACAGCGGTCGTTTACGGCGCATTATAGATGCAGGTCTCGCTTCAACAAGATGTTATCTTTGCACGCTGAACGTCGAGCCGCTAAGCTAATGGGGTCAAGTAAAATGCATTGCAGCGCCTATGTCACTTATGTCAGCCCTAGGGGATGAAAGCTGATATCGAAGATAGATGTGGCAATCTATGTACTGTTATGTTTAGTAGCTAAACTCCGTTTTGAGAAAGCGTTTTGCTTCAAAAAAACGAGAGATTGCATGACTTTTAACCGGTACGCTACATAGACACACAACAGCTGATCTTTCAGAGGCTGCAGCTCTTAAATATGTGTCTGTATTGCAATAGACATAAACTTTTTTAAAGTTCATTTTTAGGTTATTTTGCACTGGCATTCAAGGAGGTTCAATCCTGCTTAAGCATAGTTACGAGTATGGTATCTGATAACATTTACGCATTACCTTGTATAGTTCTAATGCCCCGTTGTAGCGTGAATGTGTGTTGTAGTGAAAGATGCCTGTTCAGGTGACTCGTTGCATCGCACTTCGTTTCCAGCTTCATTATAAGTAGGTAAGGTTAACGTAGTAACTGACTAAATAAAGATACTTTTTTGTAACTACGCCTACATCGAAGTTCTGGGAACCGAAAACAGCAGCACAAGCCCGCGGCGGTACTGCCGCGAGAGCTTTCTCGAGCTGACATTCGACGGTCTCAATGCATTTCCTCCGCAGCCCACAGTAGGCGCACTGAACTTTTGCCACTCCCTTTCTGCAACGGTTGCCCCACAAGCCACTGCGCATGACCATGAGTCGTTTTCAAGATCCAGACTAATTCGCATTCCAGTGAGTTCCAATGCGCAGGTTACTGGAAAAAAAAACACACGACTGTTAGACGGAACAAGATACAAAACGATGTGCGAAGTCGTAGTGTTTTGTTCCTTTCACCGTTCGCGTAGTTTGCGAGTGACCATCGTAGTGCAACTTACTCTCTAATGAAAGGTCACCTAGCGTCCCCTATACAAGACGCAATAAGATAATTCACGTACGCGCTGCGCGCATGCGCTTTAGCGTCGCTCTTAATTAGCATAACGCTTTATATATGTCTCACCTTTGACCTTAAGCTGCGCCGGAAAAGGAGACGGGGACGCGAGGCGAGCAAATGAAGCCACGGGCACGACGCCAGCTTGCAACAACAAACATTTCCAAGTAAATCTGAAGGATGCGTCACAAGTACTTGGAAACGCTTGTTCTTGGAAGATGGCGTCGTGTCTGTATGTTCGCCTGCTTACCCTGCTTCTATAGTGTGCATTTGTACCGACCGCAACGCACTGGCTTTATCAGGTCACGTGGGCATGCCAGCTAAAAGCTCGATGCCGTCCGATCCGCACCCGAACACGCGACAGTGGGAAGTTTTGGTGGTTAGCGTAGAATCCCGGTACTAGCGAAATATGGTCAGGAGAGCGCACCGAGCGCCTGCGGATCACGGGATCCTGCACTGAGGCCCTGAGGGCTCCACCCATCGTAGAGTTTCATATGACCGAGACCTCGTGGTGCGGAGCGGCCCTGAGCGATGTTATATAGCAATAAAGATTCTGTATCCATAGCATCGCAGATTTTCGCGCGTTGGTGTGCGTTAACCTCGAAAGGC
The DNA here is from genome assembly GCF_050947875.1 of Dermacentor variabilis. NCBI lineage: Eukaryota > Metazoa > Arthropoda > Arachnida > Ixodida > Ixodidae > Dermacentor > Dermacentor variabilis. The sequence goes on along the minus strand of NC_134574.1, from coordinate 123,464,219 downwards.
ATGTTCTTTCTCTTTGAGTATACTCGCATTTTCTGCCGATCGCGTCACAGAACGCGGGCATAAGCGTTAACACTTGTAAAGCAACGCAACTAGTATTCCAAGATGTCGCAGCAACAAGCCCGCATCCGAAGAATTTTGTTATTTTGTGTGATGGTTTGTGTTGTAACCTGAGCGCTTTCTTTTTGCCATCTTTGTAATAATAATAATAATAATAATAATAATAATAATAATAATAATAATAATAATAATAATAATAATAATAATAATAATAATAATAATAATAATGTAGGCCCCTTGATGGCAAACTGCACCTCCTGCGCGGGTTGGCTCAGTATAGCATAATCCTCGGGATCGGCGTACGTATGGGGAGTTTTGTGTCTTCCCACGGACACGATCCTGGGGGATGTGCCCCTTAACAGCTTCGCTGTAATTCGCTGTAAAATTGGTTGCGTCATTGTGTTTCTTAATTAATTCATTAATTACGATGACGGACGCGGGGAGCACTGGCACGAGCACGTTCGCGCGTTAGCGCCGATGGGCGTCAACGATCCCGCTGTGGAAGACGATGACGACGCTGAAGCCAATCCTGATGACGATAGCTTTTTGTTAACACGCGGACACGATCCTGGAGGGAGTAGCCTTTAACAACCTCGCTGTAAAGAATCTCACGGCACAGTAGCAGTAGCGTCAATGTTCAGAAGAGCAAGCGCTAGCATTGATGTCAATCGCGACAACTTTTTTCTCTCAACTTTTATGCTATTTTTCATGACAATAAATTTACACACTGTGCATACTAGGGGCATTCTGGCACTGGTACATTCATTCATTCATTCATTCATTCATTCATTCATTCATTCATTCATTCATTCATTCATTCATTCATTCATTCATTCATTCATTCATTCTGGCACATTCACGCATCGCCAGTGCAGCGCTTCACTGAGAATAGTGAAGGCGAGTTGTACATGGATCTGCTTGCACCGCGGACCTTCTGGCTCCGAGAAGCTTCTAGCTTCGCCTTATAAGCAAAGATTTAAGCTTCATTCGTATTTATGAAAACCCTAACACATTTAACCTCTCTGCTTTACCCCGAGCTATTTGGTTATGGAAATCGCTTCCCAACAGCACCGCCGCGTAAATGAACAAAGGTAAATTCAGACAACTACCGAAACCATAGTTTTCATCATAACAAACATGTTCATCTGTACATATTTCATGTCATATTACACGTGTCATGTATATGTCATGTCTTTTTTTCCTCAATGCGCCGTTCTGTATGCCACCATTAACTGTTTCTTTCTCAAGGCATCCTTATTATTTCTTTCCCATTTTTCTTTAAATTTGCTGTTTCAATTTTGTTACTTGTTGTATGTGCTCGCGCTCTGTGCGGTATCTTGCTGTTCTTATGCGCGAGTGATGCGCGACTTTTATGTTAACATGAAATTCACTTTCCTTTCCACACCATTTTTCGCATTGCTTTCCAATTTTTATTTGTAACGCTGTTTTGCAAGCACGTCACCACTGTAAACATTTTTTAGCTCTCATGTACCGGTTCTCTGCTGTCACTTGTTCTACGACGCCACCCTTACTCAACGCTCCCATCAGGGCCTGCAAGGAACTTTGAAATTAATTAGTGAACCGTAATTTCGCTGAATGACAATGATTAACCTCACGTAGCCTCTAACGTCCACACTCGTAGCGTTTCTGGAACACCACAAGTAAACAGAAACCATTTAAGAAATATAAGTGGTCCCTCGTGGTCAATGTAAGTGCGACATCTGTAGCCCATCTAGCTACCGGCACAATCGAAAGTGTCGAGACTTACTTGTGCATTTGAAGTTACCTAACAGAATGAGTAGATTGCGGACGCGAGGCACGAGAAAAAGGAACATCGAATGGCTGACCCGCAGCATTGCGGAAACAGTTACACTAATAAAAAAAAGGGGGAAATGAAAGAAGCTGCATCCTCGTTTTTCAAAAAGGCCGTGATGAATCGTGCGAAAATCCACGTACTAAACGATCGTCCTCGAGGTAGCTGAGGGACACCATCGAAAGGATTTCGTCTAGTAATATTAGTGTGAAAAATAATCGTTATGACGACGCGATGCTGATCATTCCTGTTGCTGACATCTTGTTTCAGAATGAGCTCGTTTAGACCGCAGCTTCGGCGCATAGATGTTTATTGTAAAAAAATGAACCGATCGATAACTTCATTTTGTGCTCAACAAAGCGGACTTGTCTCGTAGTGCCTTATTTTCACGATGGCTCGAGCTTTGTGTTTCTCTTGAAGCTCGAGACAGAGCCGATGGATGAAGGGGAGTGGACGACAGTCAAACCACTTTGATCAAACATTTCGATTGCTATACGGCGACTGGGCTCAGTGATGCCGGTGGCTGCAATGTAGCCATGATGTGTTATGACGGCAACGGTCAGCTGAATCGTCGGGTTCAACGCCCCTTGCAACGTTGGAGTTGTCAGGGACGCTGTAGAGGGAGGCACTAAAATTATTTTGATCACGTGGGGTTTATTGACGTGCACCTAATTATTCCAAGCGCACGAGCGTTTTTACAGTTCGCCCCGGCCTATAAAAGTGGCCGCAACGGCCGGGAATTGTAAGCAGCATTACGTCATAGCCGCTGAGCCATAATGCGGAGGTTGGTTGTGGATTAGACTCCCACCGGAGGCACGTAGTCTTTTTCGCTCGCTTTTAATTCCCTGCAGCTTATCATTTATAAACTTGAAAAAATAAACTACCAATAATGTCCCTTATGATTTCCTTGTTTTAATTATCTGTTGGCTAGATATGACTGTGACTAACAGAAGACGGGCCGCAAAGTTCCCCTTCTTCTTCTTGATCAGTGATGGTCGCATAGCCTACGAGGGCGGGTGAAATCCATAAGTGTCATGCCTATATCCACGGCTGAACATACGCTACAGTTAAAATTGTGGATTTAGGAACTATCGACTAGGTCGACAGCCGACGGGACCAACACTCTTCTTCGAACCACTACTTAGCACCAGACAGGTTATCGTTAACACCACTACGTAATAGACTTACTGGAGTGTTAATGTAGAGAACTCCTCCACCCCACCTGAAAAGCGAAACGTGTTTCAAGCGGCCGTACTAATCGAAAACGCCAAGCCCCAATCTGTCTGTAAGAATTGCAAATGGTCGCTCGGATGAAAATGCTCCGTTGATATGTCCGCGGTTGCCAGTATGATTAGGCGAAATAGCTTGCGAAATTATTGAGCACGACGGAACGCCATTGCAAATGAGGTTCCTTGTAATGTCTAGTTATCGAAGCTGAAGAAGGTGGTGCGCGGTTGGAATCTTGGGGAATCCTCGCGCAGTCGTCAGACTCTCGTGTCGTGTAGGTAATAGCAGAGTCCTTCAAGAGTCCTTCAAGCACTGATGTACTCTGGTAATAGTAACTGTTCCTCCTGCCGCAAACTAACCAGCTGTTTTCCTCAGACCAGTTATCTTCACAAACGTAGAAAAGAGTAATTAGTGAAAGAGGCGCCGCGCTTGCGAGTTCATAGTGAGTAAGAGCACGTCAGACGCCAACATCTTCGTCTGACATTGCAATACGCGAATGCGCAACGTGGTTACAGACTGTGACTGCCCGTCCTTGCGGCCATGGTAGACGCGCACGCACGCACGCACGCACGCACGCACGCACGCACGCACGCACACACACACGCACGCACACACACACACACACACACACACACACACACACACACAAATCAAAAGGCGATCCAACATTCCTAGTTGAATTCTTCCTGGGCGAGCTGGGGGTGAGATTGGCGTGAACTGTATGAATTATAGTGAGATCTGCACTAGAGCGACGTTTGATCGAAGTCAGGTATATATATAGGCATTGAGCCGCCTTCCACTATTAGCGCAGATCCTAAGCGCCCATTCCTGCGTTTAGCGTCGGCGATGTTATATCTCGTAACCGAGCGAACGAGCACAGGTGAAAGATGAAGGCGAACGCGGAGCGCAGCGGTAGATGCAAGAAGAGCGTGCTAGGAGGAAAGTGAAGGAGGAGGCTACAGGGAAAGCATGATGTGGGAAGAGGAGGAGGAGGAGGAAACGCATATGATGAGGTGCCGGCGGCCACGGCAACCGCCGCCGCGTGGGCGATCTCTTCTGAGCTGCGAGGGGGAGGGGGGGAAGGAGAGTGGCGTGAGATGGGGAAAGGCTACGCTCACCCGTGGTGTCAGCTGCTGAGGTCAGTCCGGCTGTACCAGCGTGCGTGGCGTGTGAGAAGGATTTATTAGAGAAAGTAATATGGATTCGCACAGATCACGAACTGCAGTTGAGCACAGTCGCTGTCATCAGCGTACACTTCCTTGGTAGCATAAATGCTTGGTCGAACTATGCATCTTCAAAGCCACCACGTTGGACGCCAGCAAGCACGTGGACTCCCGGATTCAGCCATTGCCCCCTGCTTCTGCAAGGGGCAATGGCGAGCGGCTACGAGTAAGGCTCGACGTGACATTCCCTTGGGCGTTGTCGCCGCTAACCCTGGTGGCGCGTATGTATAGAAACAAAGCGCACTGCTCGTAGGGCTCTCTTCCTAGTACAAAGCTATATAACCATAACACAAAATGGTGACGCGCGAGATGAAAACTCGCATACGGCTGCGCTCAAATTTCGCTTAGGGAGTATCATCGGAGAAGTTCTGTCATCATAGTCATCATCATCATCATAATGTGACCCAGATGGCACTCATATTTAGACTGCCTCATTTTAGGAATCGGCTCAAGCAAGAGGCTAGAAACAGTTTAGAAACACACTCGGTAGACAAAAGTGGTGGTAACACGCCAAGGAAGACATTGTGCACAAGAAACGTCTGCGCTGGTGTCATTGCTTTGCCTCCTGTTCCATTTTCTGCTCATCATAAAGCTCAGTTATTGCTCCCACTCTCAGTGTCATCTTGAAGAACCACGGCTGAATACGGGAGTCCACGTGCTTGCTGGCGTCGAACGTGGTGGCTTTGAGATGCATAGTTCGACCAAGCATTTATGCTGCCAAGGAAGTGTACGCTGATGACAGCGACTGTGCTCAACGGCAGTACGGGATCTGTGCGAATCCATATTACTTTCGCTAATAAATCCTTCTCACTGTGTGTCTAGTTTGACGCGCTGCTCTTTCGCGCCTTAGTGTGCTGATGTCAAGATCTGCAGGCGAATTGTCAACTGGTAAAAGCAGGTGTAGTATGCATATGTATGCTACATGTGTGTGCCTGCATATTAAAGTTATTTAACGTCGAATGCGAACATAATATGCACGTGTGCCTACTATGTTCCGCAAAGTGAGCATTCAAATTCCGTGAGTTGTGATTTGTTCCTCCATCGTATATGCAAGAAGAAGTTACAACTGCAATGATTCCTGCAATTACATCGCGGCATCAATAAAGTATCATTCAAACAACTCATCGTCATGTCTTCCTTTCATAATTTATTATATTTTGTTAGTATCTAAAAAAATAAAGTCTGGGGTTTTGCGCGCTTTAACGACGATATGATTACGAGGCACGCCAAAGTGGGGGACTCCGGAATAATTTCGACCACCCAGGATTCTTTAACGGGCACCCAATGCAGGGTACACAGTTTTCTGCATTTCGCCTCCATCAAAATGCCGCCAGCGCAGCCGGGATTCGATCCCGCACCCTCAGGGTTAGCAGCGAAACTTCAACGCTACTATGCAATCACGGCGGGTTTTATTAGTTTTCATGAAGACCACATGTTTAAAACCGATCGCCGTACAACGCGTAAAAAAAGCGCAAGGTGGTATGTACCAAGACGTCACTTTTTCAATTAGAAACATTGAAGAAAAGCGTTGCTGTGCACGCCGTTTCAGAAGCACTTTCTTGGTGTCGCAGTGCCATAGAGCAAGTGTCCGACTTTGCTGGCGTTTGTTCTGGGAAAGCGTCTTGACAGGCGTAAGCCAATCAAGCCATCCAGACTTGGTTGATCAAACTTAATTTCAGCAGCGAAGCACGTTCATAAACGAAACGGGATAATTATCCATCACCCTTCTTTTTTTCTGCATTTTACTTAATTCAGAAACGAAATCTTTACTCCAAAATTGCTACTGAATATTAACCAGCCGAAGTTTCGGGGTGCAGACCATGTGCAATACAGTGCACGCATAGCCTGCTTAACGATAATAACGGCTTTAGCGTTAGTTAGGCGCGACAGTGTTGAAGAGTCGAAGGTTAGAAAGCAATTGGAAGAGACCACGCACCAGCACTGATGGTTGTCATTTGTATAAAATACTTCGTTGACAGAGTTGATCATCTTAATGTAACACCCGCAACGTTGCGACGTTGTTCCGGATAGCTTTGGGTTACTTTTATTGCCTTGTGGTTGGATAATGTGCATTAATAACTAAGTGAACACTGTTTTCACATCACGCGCTCACCAAAATTGGCCCTAGGAACCCAACCCAATAACTCGTTCATAGCCGCAGAACTACGCCATAAATGACTGTGCCGCCACGACAGGATATGAAGATGAGTCCATGAAGAATGAACTCGTAGTCATAGGAGAATGGGTACGTCGGTTACGTTGAAAGATAGAAAGACAAAGAGAAATAGAGAGAGAACATTGGCCTCGGAGGTCCTCAACAAACTCTCGTGTGAGCGCATACCACAGGCCAGGGAAAGAGCTCTAGTAAGTAGTGAACAACGATCTCGAATGAAATTTAGACATGTCGCGAGCAGACAAACTGCTCAGGCCGAGGAAGCGGTGGTTTCAGCGCATGGAACGACTCTCTGTTACTCGGTGGTGCCATGCAGGTATATGCTCCCATTTTTTTTACTCATTCAGGACGCGTAACCGTTTGCTCCTCGTAGGATACGCCTGCAGTTTTACGACAAACGTAATACTAGATCCCAGGCACGCGTCGTGCACAAGGTGCTGGAATAAGTCCGATGGCATACCTCGTGGGCTCGTCCATGAACAGCACCGGGGGGCTGTACACGAGTTCTTGCGCGAGCATGACCCGCTTCCGCTGACCCGTGGAAAGGTTCTTGACCTGCCGGTTTTCACAGCTGTCGAGGCCCCACAGCTTGAGGATTCTTGACACCTGCGTACAGTAACGGACTGATTGAATGGCACGCTGGGAATGTAATATCTCGAAGTATTCACCTGTCTTTCGCGGTTATCGTGTTTCACCGACCAACAAGTTTCCAAAGTTATCCCCCAGCTCATGGAGCACCCTTTTGTGGCGGAAGTTTGTCGAACGTTATTGCTGGCTTTATCTGTTGTTAATGTTGTCGCCGAGCCTTGTGTAGTGTAGTTTATTTTTGTGTTCGAATATGGGGTTTCCGCATCATTAGTCTGTCGATTGTCACGCCCAGAAACTTGTGACTTGACACGTACCGAATGGGAGAGTGTGCAACCTTTAACGCGTATCGCGAGACATCACGCCTGGTGAAAGCAACAGCGGTACACTTCTCTGGTGGCATCGTTAGACCTCGTGCAAATAGAAAAATTTCAATAGAATTATAGCTTTCTGCAATCGTGCTCGTAGGACACGTCTGTTGTGACCACAGATCCGTATGCAGATGTCATCTGCGCATAAAGATATTTAAACCGACGTGGGAATGCACTTATCCAGTCGGATTTAAAACACCTGCCTGGGGAACTATCCTCGATGCACTTTGTGCGGAGCTGTGCCGCATTCTTTTGTGGACATGTAGACTGACCGATCAGTGAGGTAGTCTGAGATCCAGCGGTACATACGCCCACCAACTCCAACGGGCTTCAGCACATGTAAAATAGCCTCTGGGTCACGGTATCGAACGCTCCCTTGATGTCGAGGAGTACGCCAATGGGGACGTTGAGTGCAGCTTTGTTGAGTTTTACGCAGCTCACAAGGCTGATCACGTTGTCTATGCTGCTGCGGCCCTTTTGGAACCCTGACATTTGTGGACGGTTCGTGTTCGTCAGCAACTAGTTCAGGCGCGTCAATGCCATCTTCTCCATAAGCTTTCCCACGCAACTAAGAGCATCTTGCCATCAAGTCACAGTGGAGAACTATTCATTTATGACGCTCGGCAGATGATCAGAGAGAAAAAAAATATACCTAAATTCACAAGCTGGTTTGGATTTCGTTTGCGGTAAAGGTAGCCTCCGCGTCTCTACGACACCAGATTCGCGCGCAGAGACCAAGCTGCAGGAGCGAAGACTTGGCAGCGACAGACTTTCCCAGGCGCGGGGAAACATGTTTTGGCTAACAGACCCACGTCTCCAAGGACCTTCTCGCGTGAATGCGCACTGCGGTGCGAAAGCGCGCCGTCACCTCCGCTGCCGTCACGTGTTTAGACACCCCGTGTGGGACACGAATGACTTCATCGCGAGAATTCTCCCTACAAGGCATTTCAAGGACGTGCATGTGCGCTTTCACACCGGGAAAATGCATGCGCCCAGCAACACTGAAAGCGCGACTTCTGGGATCATTTGTAATCGGACACACCAAGCTGCGTCTCGGTTGCGTCGGGAATTACACAATACACTCGCGCATCCAGCTTACCTTTACGTGGACGTAGCTCCTAATGTCGGTGAAAAGTGACTCTGCCGGCTAACTACACACGCTCGCACACAACGCCATCGTATATGTTCTGCTACTCGCGGCTGCGACAGAAACTATAGAACCTCATTCAGTCGACAGTGCGTAAAATATTTAATGATATATTTAATTCTGGGCATTTACATGCCAAAACCACGACTCGATTATGAGGCACGCCGCACTTCGGGGGGGGGGGGGGGCGAGGAGGAGATGGATTAGTTTGGCCGCCTGGGGCTCGTTAACGTGCGCCCGTTGCACGGTACAAAGACATTAATTCTTGCATTTCGCCCCATTAACATACGGTCGCCGCGGCCGGTATCTGGTACCGCGACTTCATCGTTAGCAGCTCAACACCGGCGCCACTAAGCAACCACGGCGGGCAAAAGATTTCATCCCAAGCGAGATAAATTTCAGCGTAGTCACTACGAGGCTTTAAAAAAATCGAAGCCATCAGGAGGGCCTGTTGCAGTGGTGTGCAACTGCCCCTGTTATGTGCCATGGTCAGCGCCGGTTAGCCGGGCCTACCAATTTTCTGTTTGCGGCCGTTACTTCGTCGAAATCTCGGCTGCCCTCGAAAGCACTTTCCCGCTGTCAGGAGCAAATCCGTGACTGCATTTCGGCAATTGGTTATCTATTCCGCGTTTTAGGTGACACACCAAACTACCCCTTCTTATCTTCAACTGCAGTATCGGCAACCCCCATTTGTTTTCTGAAACAGGACCACTGTCTTCCCATGTCTTTCTTACTCTTAATGTGACACCTGCCAATTTCAGTTTCGCCCCTGGCGGCGCGGTCGTCAACATTGTTTTAGGTGATTTGTTCATACACGTCTCGGGGTTACTGAATACAGAGATTGCATGTTTTTAAAGCGAATACTTTTTAAGCGAACCAGCTTGTGAACATCTTTGACTCTTTCACCCGTTTTCACGTTCGTACTTTCACGATTTATTCAAAGTGCTCGAGCTCTTGGAGCGGGCGACGCGCCTCTATGAAACGCAGCGCTACAGATCTGCTGGTTAACGGCTCTGTTCTTCACGGAAGCGCGCCACGAAACAACGAATGCTACCTAAATATTCTCGCTACTGCAGATATGCTCCGTCCAGAGCATCGTTGCTTCAACAAATCTAATAGAATTCCGCGGAAGCGCTTGGCTATTCGCTTACATCGACAATCGTCATCGATGGTTCCTGCACAATTGTGACCTGCGAGAACCATAACCCTCTATTCACCACTGGCAAGTGCGTGACATGTGGCGGTGGTGTGTTGCTCACTGATCGCTTGGGTCACGTGCTCACCAAAGCGCTCCTCTGTTTGTAGGGGACGTCGGAGGGCAGTTTGAGTTTGGCCGCTGCGTCCACCGTTTCGCGCACGGTCAGGTGCTGCAGGAGGTCGTCGCCGCTCATGACGTAGCTGCTCAGCTTGCGGAAGCTCCTTTCCTTGAACGGGTGGCCATTGACGAAGAGGTCCGCTTCGAAACTTCTGGTTCTGCGGCGCGACGAGAGAGAGAGAGTGGATTGGAACTTTTTTTTTTCTAGTGCGATTGGCATTATTGGCATACTTCAAGAACTCTTCGCTCTGCTGGCGTTTGTCTAAACTCATTCACGGCGCTGACTGATATACGGCGCGACCTTCACGGCACGACAAACATAAGTAAGAAGGCGGGCTCTCCTATACAGTTTTTTTTTTCATGGGCGTCGCCATAGGATGGATGGATGGATGTTATGAGCGTCCCCTTTGGATCGTGGCGGTGGGTGGCGTCACAAAGCTTTTGCCTAATTACTGCCTAATTTCCTACCTAGGTTCAAAAGGTGAAAAAAAGAAAAAAGAACGACGATGAATTCCCATAAACAAATTTTCTTATCCCCTATTGTGAACTTTGTTTTTGGAAGTCTCCGTTTTTTGTCGTTTCCTTACTTTTCTTCCACCAATCTTCCAATCGCCTTTTACTAATTTCTATTGCCGACATGTTTACTTTCCCCACGGTCTAGCTGAGCCCTAAGGCTTCAAGGACGCCAGAGCTGTGTAAATCTACCTCTGGGCAGGTATTTTCACATTTAAAAAAAACCCCGCTCCATCCTTTCCCTAGCTTTGCCGCAGCAAGCACATGCTTCGTCTTACTTCTTATATTTCGCTTAATAGATGCGTATTCTAAGGCATCATGATCTCACTTTGAAAAGTAATGAGCTTCCCTTTGAGTTATCATATAGTGTTTCTTTCCTGATTTCGTTTTTTCCTCTGAAGTAGTTACTCATGGCAGGTTTCTTTTTCGTTGCCGCTACCCGGGCGATTACTTCCGCCTTTCTGACTTTCCGCTTGACGTTCCTTGTTGCTGCGTTGCTCACCCTACAGGCCGCATACTTGCTGGTAGGCTTCTGGTTCTTTTCCTCTACTGTGAATCAATGTTTTTCCTGTACAAGTACCTCAACACTCTTCCAGCCCCTTTACTTTCTTCCATATTCGTCAGTCGTTCTTCATAATCAATTTTACTGTGAGCTTCCCTCGCTTCAAAGCTTGTCCAGGCCATATCACCCTGCACAGCTTCATTTGTTGTCTTCCCATGAGGGCCCAATGCGAGGCGACCCACTGACCTTTGGTTGCGATCGAGTCCTGATTGTACCCTGATTTCAAGGAAACAACCGGATTTCCAAATCTATGTCCTGGAACCATTACATCTTTCCGCATACCCCGGAGCACCTCGTACCCATTGTATTCCCATAGCACTCTGCGTTTCATTATGGCCGCATTTCTCTTCGCCTTAACTGTTGTTCGTTTTTCCTGTGTTTGCATATATATATATATATATATATATATATATATATATATATATATATATATATATATATATATATATATATATATATTGCCTTCGTTTGTCCATATACCAAGGTATTTATATTCTTTCACGCGAGGATATTTCGTGGCCCTGTATTGTCACTATTGGTTCGCCGTTTCCAATGAGTACCATAACACCTGGTTTTTTAACGCTAAATTTCAGACCTAACTTATCGCCTTCCCGTCCACTAATATTTCGCACCCATTGGTGCCGTCTATGGGCAGTCGGCATGCTGGCTCGTGCGACAGCTCCGTGTTGTATGCCAGGTGTACGCTCAGTGGCGGTTTCTGCTGGTTGTGTTCGCGTCGTGCGGTCCGTTCATTGTGACGTGGCGTCTTCCACCTGGGACACGGTTCTGTGAGGCGTACTTGAAGTGATCTAAGTCGGCATGGCCGGAGTTTCTGCTGGCGTTGAGGCGGGCGGACCGCCAAGCGGCACGTGTGCGTGCGTGGTTCGAGCTACATTCAGCCTCGCAGATATATAGAGAGAAATAACTTATATTTATATATACGGCAGATAGGTGGGGGGGGGGGCAACCCCGCCTAGATGGCGGCCAGAAGCCCTTGAGCTCTAGCGGCATCCTCGGCGTGCTGGACGGCGAAAAGTTGGTCTTCGGGGGCCGAGCTGAGCAACACGGTCTCCCACTGTTTCCGGTCCTTAATTTTTTGGCCCTTTCGGGGCGCCCGAGGTCAGGCTCAGATAATGTGATCCAGGTCCGCCCTTTCTTGACAAAATAAACATTTGGCCGAATATTGGTCTGGGTAATAATGATTATAAGTCACCGGATTTGTATATCTATTTGTTTGAAGGAGGCGCCATTCCACCGCCTGCTGCTCATTAAGTGATGGGTGTGCGGGAAGAAAACGCACCCTCCCCAATCTGTAATGGTTAGTTATCTCCCTGTAGCCAACCATCCGGTCCCCTGTCAGCCCCAGCCGCGGCGCCCCGGTGGCTCGGCTTGCGAGTCCTCGAGCCACGGTGTCGGCCGCCTCATTGCCGGGTAGGGAGGAGTGCGCAGGCGCCCAGATGATATGGACAACCCGCTGACCGCGGACGTTTGCCAGGATACGTTGCGATTACGGCGAAATGCGCCCCTTTGCGTAATTTAAAATGGAGGTTTTAGAATCACTAACTACTATCGTAGCCAGTGTGGAAACCATTGCGAGAGAAATGGCCGATTCCTCAGCCACCTCGGCTCTGTTGGTTTTAATAGATCCGCTGACATTAAGGTCACCTTCCGAGTACACTTCAACGATAAACATATTCTGATTAGTCGTGTACTCTGCCGCGTCGACGTATACCACGTCCTGAGAGCGTTGGAATCTCCTCTGTATAGCCCTTGCCCTTTCCTCCCGTCTTTCCCTTTGGTGTTCGGGATGCATGTTTTTGGGTAGCGGTGGGATAATAAGCTGCTTCCTTATGTCCTGGGGAACGTCTACTTTAGTGCCATACTGTGATGCGTATGCTACTCTAACCTTGCTAAGTATGTGTCTGCCAGTAGGTGTTTGTGTGAGTCTTTCGTATTGCGGTATCGTATGGGCTTCTATGAGTTCTTCGAGCGTGTTGTGGACACCTAAGGCTAGGAGCCTGTCATTCGATCTGTTTATCGGTAAACCTATGGAGATCAGTTTAGTATTTCTGAAAAAAAAAATTCCTCTCACTAGTGTGGCTTCACCTCCACAGCATTACTTCCGTGGTTCTAAGCTGCGATTTAGTAGCTTTCGCAGCTACGAGTATTAGGCCCTTAACTACTTCCCGTTTTGCTCACCGACGTAGCCGGCTAAATCTAGCGAGCAAGAAAAGCATTGGCCGCTATATCGAGTAGGAGCAGCGAGTTAAAATCTAAGCCCACGGATTTTCAACGCTTTTCCTCAGTACACAACGACAATTTTACAAGTCAACATTACCGCTGTATTTGTTGTATTAATATTAAGGCGTAATGCGCATGTCGTTTATCTGAAAGCTTAAAGACAGACTTCCCGCGCAGTGGAAGAACTTAAAAACATGCTTTATGTTCTGGCGCTGCAGACTGCTGAGGCCCGCGACCGGAAGTTCCCTGGGGCCGTGCGAGTGAGACCGTCTATAGATCTACACTTGGGACTACTCTCTGTGGCAATGAAGGGAAAGCTACGGAGGCAAAGCGCGCACAAGTGAGAGCGCTTCTGAATAGAGTCCCGTGTTTTCATCCACGTTAGTTTAAGCTTGGAATGAGCAAATAGAAACACCTTATTAGCAACAGTTAAATAAGATGAGGTACACCGCTGAATGTAAAGGTTTACTTATTTTGCCGCTTTTTCCCCTTCCGCGTCTCGGCAAACGCGAAACCGCCGCACGTGAAGCTGCGTCTATGCAGCGTCTGTTCCGAGCAACCAAAAGCAGCGTCAAACGCTGGCGGATTACTTGACGCCCTAACACACGAACAGCAGCCACGCGTCCGTAGGTTTCTCGCCATAACCACAGACAGTTGTCCGCGAGTAGAGCTGACAATAAAAAAACAAAGGATTTGCGCCTGAAATAAACAGCTCTGCAATCGCGCCGTAGTTCATTCGAAGTTAGAGATGCTTAAGCCGAATTTTACACTGCCGGCAGCACAGAACTGGCTGCACTTCGGAGGCCGTTTTTAATGAGGCTTTCTTTGTGCCCCTTCATTATCATTGAAATCGGAGCGCTTGGTGCAATGTTGGCAAATTATTGGCGTTATGCGACCGGTCTGTGAAGCTTGAAGTGTTACTGAACCTTTGTGGTATGTGGCATAATAAACATTTTCGAAGTAGGATTCAGACTGCTGTGGTAAAGGAACACGTTGCTTACTGGAAGCCTGCAAGGGCGTTGAGCAGCGTCGTTTTTCCAGCACCGGACGGGCCTATGACCGCTGTCATCTCTCCAGGACGCAGGATTCCGCTGATGTGGCGAAGCAGTTGCTTCGTGCCTGCAGATACGTATTTGGCTTAAAGCGACGACACTGTAGAGAAACACTAGACCAATCGAAATGGATAATGTATTCTTGCGATTGTATATAACAAGAGGCGATGAAGGTCATAGTTCCATTGTTCAAGATTTCGCGACGAACTTGAGCGCCGTTACGTCAGTGTACCATAACGGATTTAGAACTATATTAAGCATGAAATGCTTTTAGCCCCCGTTGTCGGCGACCTTCGAGTGACCTTGAGCCAAAAGCCACAGCCGTTATCCGGCCATCGTCGCGAGAACAGAACGAGACTATCCGGGCAATCAGCCAAACATACGAAGCAGCGTTATTTGACCCTCCAATCCTTTGTACAGGGCTGCACTGCATGCGCTAGTTACTGCCAAATTAAGTTACACGCACCAATAAAGGGTTAGCTCATGTGATGGAAGAATCTTGTTGGTACTGCTGTTACTCTCGCGCCGAACAAATGCGTGCTTTTTAGCGTCTGTTGGCGTATAGTCGACAACGTTTATTTACTTAATCCGACTCGATTATGCTATTGCTGCAGGCTGGCTCACTCACGATCTTGACGCTCACGGTCGTTCACCTCACATTCAACAGAGGTCGTTCACCTCACTCCCAACTGCGTTGTTCGGCTGCCTGTTTCTTGAACGAGGGTGATGTTAGAGGTCGCGCTGATGAGCTCAATTTCCTGTTCTCCCCCCTCTAAAAATGTACCCATTTCTACAGCGTATTGCTACTTTTCGCTCAGGTATTATTGCTGAGGTTCCTTCATTCATGCTTGGGGAACCCCTGACTCACCTTTCCCATCAGGAACCTTGTAGACGAGATTCTTCCAGCTGATGGTTGTTGGAGCCACAGGTACGTCGATGCCGTACGGACCATCGTCGACTGCGGCTGGTACTATATGCGGCTTCATCTCGATAGCAACGTCTGCGGACACCAACAGATAAACAAAAAAAAGCGATGTTGACAAAAACATACGAAAAGCCTTTGTTGCGAAAAACTGGGCAGCTGGTTCTGAGTTGGGTGTCTAATGCGAAGCGTAAGTATGATCCCTCACTGAGCTACTTCGCACTTCGGTCCTGCTAGCATAGTTTAATAGCGACCGACTACGAAGTACCAGTGCGCGCGACCCTGTATTGCGCAATGAAGCAATAAATCACGACATATGAGCTTTCGACGTGTGAGGGCCGCCCCGGCCCGAAATCTCCGGAGAGCCGCCGCTTGTGTTTGGGACCAAACCATGCGAAGACATTAGTGTCCGAAGTGCTCGGCTTCTGCCTCTGCAGTGGGCACCCGCCATCTTATTTGGACGTGCGCTGGCGCAAAGACAATTCGTCGAAGTGTGCTCAAAAGTGTACAACTGAACAGTGATTAAGCTGAAGACTACGAAAGGCGGACTATGGACAACACCTTTCATAAGTCACGGCGGCAGTGTCTCTATGAAACGGGCCTGCATGCTTATATTTAGCTGCATTATGGCGTTATGCCGCGTGGCAAACGAACGGCAAAAAAAAAAAAAAAGCTCTCGACGCAATGTCGGCTCATACAGCTCCAAGGCTCAAAGTCTTACAGCGCATGATATTCAATAATCACTTCGGTGCTTTTTTTTACTTGGGCTACACCATTCTGGCATAAATTTCACAATATATCTCATTTTCCCTTCTTTTCCAATGCTCCATTGCGTACATTGTCGTTTTCCGCTATACACACGTGCGCTGATAACTGAACGAGCGACGACGGGCTCATAGAATGAAAGATTATATAGATTGTCGCAAGATATGGCTTCTGGTTGAACGATAAAGAGGCGGATGAAAGCACAGGGAGGTTGGCCAGATCAGAAAATTCGGTTCGCTACCCTACATTGGAGGATGGAGGAGGTAGAGAGATAAAGTAAAGAGAGAGTGTGAGAGAGAGAGTGAAACCAGAGACACACGTTTCCAGCCGGTCTCTCTCATTCACATCACAGGATAACGCGGATTACAATGACTGCCATTTAGGTATCAAGCCATTTATGTAAGTTTGTTGCTGCTTAGTGTATTGTAGTGAGCGAAAAGCAGCACGGGCGAGTGAAATGAGGACGCCACGAATAAACTGGTGTTCAATTTAGCGGGTGACACAATAAGCACGTTTTCGTACGTTCCCTCTTTTGGATGTTCTTGATTCGTTGAAAATAAAGCACGATTTCAGATTATAGGGTACACGTGACCGGTCGTCCACTTTTCACTCGATTGTGTATCCTTGCGTTAGACATGCGACGTTCACATTCGCGTAGTTTACGTTTGTAAATATCTGAAGCAGATTCTACAAAATTTTATTTCGAATTAACTCTTCGTCACTGGAAGGTCACTTTCGCTGTAATGATGTGCTTGCTGCCACAGACACCCGAAGTCTCTGCTTTAGCTTTCTGCGTTTCCTTCTCAATACTTGTGGACAGTATACTTAATCGTCATCACTATCTTAATTATTCATATTTGGTGTTCACTGTGGCACGAGGGGCTCTCCCAGCGGTCTCTAATTAGCTCTGCTTTGCGCTAGCTGACGCCGTCCTATGGCTGCAAATTCCTTGATTTCATCGCCCCACCTAATTCCCCGCTGTCAGCGCCTGCACTTCTCTTCTCTTGGAAGCTATTATCACTGTAAACGAAAATAAACCCACCTGGGAGTTTTTAAGAGGCAATGTGCCCTAAAACCTCCCCTCTCAAATATTTACTCCGATGTATGGGAGCAAAACAGCGCCATCCCCTCGTTTCACTCCGCTGGCTAGCTGCGGGAGTATTAAGGCGACATGACGCGATTTTACTCCGCTTAAAAATCTTGTTCTCCCGTGAAACTCCGACAGGGAGTTTTAAAAAACTCCCCTCCGCCGATACAGGTTGGTCACGTGGCGCTTCCCATGAGGCTGTGCGCCTCGCCAGCGACCGGGCGCGTTCGGCGGAGCGGGCAGTGCTCATGGCTGACGGTTTGTTTACGTCTGTGAAGTGTCGTTCCGTGACAGCGTTTCGTCAATTTGTTTCCCGTATTTCCTTCGAGAAAGTGTTATAGGCATGCCTGAAGCTCACTGTATCTTAGCATCAAGTACATTAGCTGTGATCGCTTTGCTGACAACGATGATTGCAAGAACCACGTTTTCAAGTGCGGAAAAAGGCTTAGGTATACCTCGAAGCTGCTCACTGGCTCGTGATGTCGGCTCACGTTCTGGCTGTGTTTTCGTGCTGCGTCACCCTGTCTTGTGTTCTTCAGTACGTGAAATGCGACTTCTATGTCCTTTTGAGTACATGCTGACAACGTCCAGTGTAGTGTTTGAAAGGACCGCGTAGCAATGGCAACAGTAGCCACTGTTCGAGCGACGACATCCGTGCTAGTCGCGCCTGAATGGCGTAACCCAAGTTCGTTGCGGTGCTGTGTTGCCAGTGAAAAAGACCGGAGTGCAAGCAACTGTTTTTATGTATCTGTGAACGGATATCCTCGCCCGAAGAAAAACGGTAGGACATAAGTATGCGTACTGAAAATAAAGCTTCTTATTGAGCGATGTGAATCGAATTGTTATCGCGTATATATGTTTTGGTCACGTCATTGCTTCCTATATTGCATTAACATTACGCTCTATCCGAGACACTGATTTAGACGTATGCCTGCCTGCTGGCTCCGATTTTAGGGATTCACTCGACAGATCAGCGATGTAGCTGCTTTTCGCAACCGAGACAGATTGCTCGGACGCAGAGCAAGTAGTGCGGTGTATAAAATGTATGACTGCATTTCTCGGTGTTATGTCGGCTGCTGCGGGTCATGCTCAAACGTAATAATTTCTTGCTACGCTACCACTACGTCGCAAAAATTTAATTTTGCTATGCAACACATGCACTTACATTTTTCTTGCTTACTGTAACTAACGCACTACTTTTTGGCCGCGAACGCCGGCAGTGTGCGAAGTCGCTTCAGCACTCACAGAATGGCATGATAATTTTGAAAAATTACGAAATTAACTTTTTTTCTCTCACTATTTTGAATTAACAGTTTTGTGTTGCTTAAGGTATTCTGTTAATTTCAGAGAGAGAGATCTCGTATGAACGAGCATGTGAGTCGTAATTCTGAAAACAGCACAGCTGCTCCCTAGGCGGTTTCGAGGCACACAATATCGTGGCTATATATACTGGCACCGTTGCTTCTTGAGTATCGCGTGTACGTGTGATGTCTTTCAAATTTCTGCATTGGGCGTTTCTGAAATGTTTATGTATGTCATGATATATGTGCTTTCATTGACTTGTTCCGTCGAATTCGACGCGGTCTCGTGTGCATATTTCGAAATTTGACCAGCAGCCTCTGCATGTAAACATGTTCGCGCAAACTCACGCGATGGCTCTTTTTATACTCCCGTTGCACCTCGAAAAAACTCCGTCAATAGCAAAGCAAAAAATAAAGAAAATACAGAAAAAAAACTCCCATAATTCCACGCGAAAATTCCGCTCGTACGGAGTAAAAATTCTACTCCGATCATACGGAGCAAAAAAAAACTCCGAACCGGGGGGTCGCTATAGGACAAGCAGTATACTCCCACCTCGGAGTTATTTCCGTTTACAGGGAGCTCAAATATGAAGCTAGTATACCGCTGGTTATCTGGCCTACGCATTACGCGGCCTGCCCAGCTTCATTTATTCCAGAGTATGATTGATGCTCATTCTAAGCCGCCACTGTAGCTAAAGCGCGGTTTGCAGATTCGATTACCATCGTCTTGTCAAATAAGGGTTTCCCAGCGTAAAGCAACAACTATCAAGCGTCCCGCTGCGCATGAACTATATGGCTCAGAGTTCTGTTCCAATGGCCTAATTTGCAGTGATGTGGCATTGCAGGAACACGATGATAAATGAATTTCGACAACTCCAATGTATTGAAGTATGAGAGAGAGAGAGAGAGAGAATGAAGAGGAAAGGCAGGGAGCTTAACCAGATATGAGTCTCCGGTTTGCTACCCTACACTGGGGATGCGGAATAGGGGTTAGAAAGATGACAGAGAGGAAAACGTTAAAAAAATAAAGGTAAAAAAAAACACGCACACATGGAGGCACACACACAAAAGGCGTTCCAGTTAAAGTCGTTCACACAGGCCGGTAGATCGCAAAAAGCGCAATAGCGCTTGCACGGCCTTCTTCTGTGACGGTACGTCCTTTCGATGTTGCAGAATTCTTTTTTCGGATAGCACTTGGTAGTCCAGTTCGTCAAGGTCGTGGCGAAGGCATGCCCTCTGTGTACTGTACTGCGGGCAGGCACACAAAATATGGCCAATTGATTCTTCATGGCCGCAGTGGTCACAGGTTGGGCTGTCGGCCATCCCTATGCGGAATGCATAGGCTTTAGTAAAGGCAACGCCCAACCAAAGTCGATATAAAAGCGTGGCGTCTCGATGGCGAAGCTGTGATGGCGCTCGAAGACTTAGTGTTGGATCAAGTGAGTGCAGTCGCGTGGTTCTTAAATGTGGCTCATTCCATTGCGACACGGTGCACTGTCGAGCAAGTAGGCGGAGCTTCCGTGCTGCGTCAGTTCTAGAATGAGGAATTGGGACGTGGCGCTCCTCAGTATGGGCTGAGCGGGCAGCGTGATCCGCCCGTTCAATGCCGATAATCCCGCAGTGACTTGGAAGCCACTGAAAGGTTAGTTCATGGCCTGCATCACTTATATGTTGCAATGTCTCTGTAATATGGAATATTAGTTGTTCGTGTGGTCCGCGTCGTAAAGGTGACAGTAGAGACTGCAGTGCCGCCTTCGAATCGCAGAATATTGTCCACTTATGTGGCGGTTCATCACCAATGTGATGAAGGGCAGTAAAGAGCGCTGCGAGCTCTGCTGCCGTCGATGTTGTCGCGTGGGTCGTCTTAAATTTTATTGTTGTAGCTTTCGCTGGTATGACGACTGCCGCCGCGGAGCTACTTGGAAGGACAGATCCATCAGTGTAAATATGCGTAGAATCACGGTAGTTCTCGTACAAATGTAGTAGCGTGAGCTGTCTAAGGGCTGGCGATGATAGATCAGCTTTTTTCGAGATACCAGGTATTGTGAGGTTGATTTTTGGCCTAGCGAGGCACCATGGAGGAATCGAAGGTCTCGCAGCCGGGGTGAACAAGCTGGCAATGATTCATCATATGCGGTTATCGTCCGGCTGAAAGATGTCGAGGAATAAAGACGCGCAGAAACGCTTACGGCATTTCATATGTTCAATGTAGGTGACCAGGTCGACGACGTTATCGATCGATGATCGACCGCGTCGGAAGCCCGCCATGGCATCTGGGTAGGCGTTGTGGTACTCCAAGTACCACTCCAGGCGTCCTAGGACCATCCTCTCCATTACTTTGCCCACACAGCTCGCCAACGCGATCGGGCGATATGATGAGAGTTACAACGGCGACTTGCCAGGCTTCAGCAGTGGAGCAAGGCGACTTGTTTTCCAGGTTGTTGGTATATACGGTTAGGTCAAGAGAGAGGCAGTATCACAAAACGGCGGTTTAATTTTGCTGGAGTTCTTCAACACGATCGCAGCCAAAGGTTTCAGCACAAGATGGGATTTTTCATTTTTTCCACCCTGTTTTCCCAACCCACAACACCGCTACTGCGGAAGGGAATAAAAACGTCAATGGTTTGTTCGGCAATAGAATACCGCTGCCACTGCGCAGGCGTGGAGGACGAATAATAACAATAATGTTAATGGATGGATGGATGGATGGATGTAAAACTTTAGTGAAGGTCCTGAGGTGCGCGACTGAGCGCGCTGCGGGCCACTCCCACGTTGGGGAAGTCAGGCCATGCCCGACCGCCGCATCATCGGCCCTCTCCAGGACAGCCCATAGTTGCGCACGGGCATCGGGGCTCTTGATAGCGGAGAGCCACTTGTCCTTGTTAATTTGTTCTGTGCCTCGTAACGAGGGGCAACGCCAGAGCATATGGCCTAGACTAACGAATTCATTGCAGTGCCTCCAAGAACTAGTGGCATAAATGTCGGGATAAAGCTTGTGGAATAAAGCAGGGATGGGATACGAGCCTGTTTGCAATAATCCGAGGGTCAGTGCCTGCGCTCTATTTAACTTCTTGTGAGGAAGGGGAAAGTCTCTCCTGCCGAGATAAAAGTGCTGTGTAATTTCATTGTATGTGGTTGGTTGATCTCTGTTCTCCACCACCGCGGGTCGGCGGTGGAGTTCTCCATGGTCGCGGAAAGCGAGACCTCGCGCCTTGGAGTGGGCCAGCTCGATGAAGTTGGTGGGGCCTCCCATGATGGATCCCATGAGAGCGGGGAACCACGTGAGAGTGTGGGTGGCGGTGCTTTTGCCATCGAGGATGCGACAGGCTTCCTTACACATGGCGCCAAAGCTGAAGGCTCGGATGGCTGCCCTGGAGTCGCCGAAGATATTGGCATGTTTGTCGTCCAGGAGGGCCAAGGAAATGGCCACTTTCTCGGCCGCACGCGACGACGTGCTTCGTACCGAAGTGGCGTTAACGGTCGAACCCCTGTGGTTGATCGACACTACCGTGAAATTGTTGCTGTTGCCATACTGGGCCGCGTCAACGAAGCAGCTGCCGCCAGGGAGTTCTGTAGCGCGGCGTAGGAGCGCCACCACCCTGGCCTTTCTTCTTTCTACGTTGCGCTTGGGATACTTATTGAGGGGCGGTTGATATGATGATTCTATCTTTCTGCTCTTTCGGAAGGCCCTGATAGGCGTCTTCGACAGTGGCCGGGGGGACGCCCGTCTCTGTTAGGAGTCGTCTGCCAGCCCTGATGCCGGAGAGTCTGGGAATCTGTGTCCTTTCTCGAGCTTCTGCAATTTCTTCAAGGTATTATGAATACCCAAGTGCAGGAGTCGCCGGTGCGTGTGTAGTTTGGTAGTCCGAGCGCGCTCTTGATACCCCTCCTTATCATGGCATTTAGCTTGTCTCGCTTGGCCCTTTCCCAGACGGGCATGGCCGCTACGTACGTGAAATGGCATAATAAGAAAGCTTGAACTAGCCTTATCAGATTCTCTTCGCTCAGGCCTCTGCTTCTGTTGGCTACCCGCTTGATTAGACCGATGATGCTATCCATCTTCTTTGTTAGTTCGTAAATGGTGATGCTATTTGTGCGGGCCCGCCCCTTTGAGTGTCATTCCCAAGATTCGAATGGACGCGAATTCGGGAATCGGATCTCCGCCCTTGGTGTAGAGATTATAGTCGATTTCAGTGGGGGTCTCCAGTTTTATGGCTTGCGGCCCTTTCTAGTGGGGCTGTAGAGAAGGAGCTCCGATTTCTTTGGGGAGCCCCGGAGCCCCGTGTGTGTTAGAAAGCGCTCCGCAGTGTGGACAGCTTCCTGGAGGGCGGCTTCCACTTGTTCGTCACTGCCACCCGCGCAGCAGACAGTGAGGTCGTCCGCGCAGATCATGTGATCGATGCCCTGGACCACCTTGCCTAGGTAACTCGAGAGGTCGACGATTGCGAAGTTGTAGAGGAGCGGTGAGATGACTGACCCCTCTTCTGCTCAGCTCCACTTTCTCTGATTCCAAATCTCCAGCCTTGAGGATGGCGCATCGTTTGCTCAAGAAAGACCTGACGAAGGCATGAAAGGACGAGCCTAGGTCGAGTTTGGAGATGGCGTTGAGAACGAACTCGTGACGGATGTTATCAAAGGCCTTCTCGGGGTCCAAACCAAGGATGGCTCTCTTGTCCCGAGTGCAGCGTTCCAGGATTTGCATCTTGATAAGCTTCATGGCATCCTGGGTGGAGAGGCCTGGCCTGAAACCTATTATGTTGTGAGGGAAAAGTTCGTTGGTCTTGATATTCTCGGCAATTCCGTTATGGATGGCCTGCTCGACCACCTTCCCTACACATGACGTCAGTGAGACGGGGTGGAGGTTGTCCAAGCTCGGTGGTTTACCGGGCTTAGGGATGAGTATGACCTTTGCCAATTTCCATTGTTCCGGTACAATTCCCTCCTCCCAAATCCGATTTATCTCATTTGTGAGAAACTCGATCGATGCGTCCTCTAGGTTGCTGAGAGCCTTGTTGTTAATGTGATCCGGGCCGGGTGCTGACCTACCATTGAGGTCGTGAAGGGCGCGGCGGGTTTCAGTGACATTGAAAGGCTCGTCCAGCGCGTAGTTCGGCTTCCCTTTGTATACTGGGTATGTCACCTCATTGTCCACAGTTTTGAGCGACAGGTACTTCTTAGCTAGCATCTCCAGCAAGTCCTCTTCCGAAGACGACCTCTTGGCTTCGTGAAGCGCTTTAGCGAGGACACTTCTCTGGTTTGACTTGGTGCCGGAATCGTCGAGCAAGCATTTGAGAAGATTCCACTTGCCTCCAGTGCGCATCTGCCCGTCGATTGAATTGCAAATATCGTCCCGTTGCTGCCTAGACAGGGCTTGGCAGTGCTCGTCGATCTGATTGTTGATCTCGGCTATCTTTTTTTCTGAGCTTGCGATTAAAGCGTTGGTTTTTCCACCTCTCGAGAAGTGATTGCTTGGCCTCAAGAAGGTGTGCTAGCCTGCTACACATTTTGTCTGTCTGTAGATCCGTCTCTATGGTTTTGGTGGTGGAGCAGACATCTTGTAGAATTAGTGCGGACCACTGGACGAGACTCTCAGGCTTTTCTCCACGGGCGGCGCGGGCCTTGCGAACCTCACGGAATTTGTCCCAGTCTGGGATCGAGAAGGCCTTTCTTTTCTGCTCCACGTATAAGCTGGTGGCCACGATCGCTACCGAGGTCTATGAGCAGATTCGACCATACGGCTGCTGAGCCAGCGTTTCTAACAAAGGCGAGATTCGGGACAGAGTGCCTGGTCGAGGAGTTGCCGCGTCTGGTGGGAAAGCCTGGGTCCGTCAATAGAGAGCGTCCCGTATCTCCCGCCTCCTGCCACAGTCTTCTGCCCTTGACCATGTCGTGTGTGTAGTTCCACGCGTGAAAGGAGGCGCTGAAGTCGCCGGTCTAAACCAGTGGAGAGTTTCCGGCGAGTTTCGTTGCCCTAGTGATGATGGTTTTGAAACGTTGTCTGTGATCGCTCGGGCTGCTGTATACGTTAAGTATAAAAATGCTGGATATGTTGGATTGACTTGGGATGACTTCTACTAGGAAGGTCTGCGTCTTGCTAGGCCGGACCCCTAGATTGTGTGCGACGAAAGTGAGCTTGCTGCTGACTAATGTGCCGATTCCTCTGCCGTCCCCACGGAGAGCAAGACCTTTGTATCCCTGGAGTGAAACCTGATCAGCCATCGTTTCTTGCAATAACATGTGCCTTTTCTTTGTGAGTGCGAACAAACTGCTGCAGCGTGCATCTTTTATGGTTGAGTCCCCTGCAGTTCCACTGCCAAATCCTAAATTGGGTGTGTAGCCCCATCCTTGCTGTATAGAGTGCCTTCCGGGGTTGCTACTAGGGTCTCGAGGGAGATGGTTCTACTAATTGGTCCGGGGAGTGGTGGCGGCGTAGGTACCGATGCACCATCCGGGAAGTACATTGGACGTACACGAGTCGACGCCCTGATGTCAATTTCCTGCACCTTGGACTCTATTCCTGGCATTCTGTTCTCTAAGCATTGAATTTTGACGTTTTGCGCGTCTAACTTCTGAACCACGACCGAGAGTCGCTGATCTACTGCAGGGAGTCGTTCGTTAATCTTCGTGATCTCGAAGCAGATGGAATTCAACATTTCGCTGACCTCGGACTTGGCTTTAGGCTGTACGTTTTCGGGCTTGCTAGGCACGGTCTTTCTTTTGGCTGGGTTGCCCGAGTGAGTCGCGTCTACGACCATGGGAAGGTCTGCGGTTGGGGAAGAGGGGGTCCCTGAGGGGGTCCCCGAGGGGGTTGAACTAGGGAGTGGAACGGGGTTTTAATGCAAATAAATTAATGCAAATTTAGTACCAAATAGTTATTCCGGTACGCAACCTTTCTTTAATGCTCTTAGCGTCCTTTGTCTACTGACGTAATTTTCTATCTATCTATCTATCTATCTATCTATCTATCTATCTATCTATCTATCTATCTATCTATCTATCTATCTATCTATCTATCTATCTATCTATCTATCTATCTATCTATCTATCTATCTATCTATCTATCTATCTATCTATCTATCTATCTATCTATCTATCTATCTATCTATCTATCTATCTATCTATCTATCTATCTATCTATCTATCTATCTATCTATCTATCTATCTATCTATCTATCTATCTATCTATCTATCTATCTATCTATCTATCTATCTATCTATCTATCTATCTATCTATCTATCTATCTATCTATCTATCTATGTTACGCCTACGCTCTGGGCCAAGTTATCTGCTAGCTTGGGTCACAGTATGTGCTGTGGTCGTGATGCCGTCACGGCCGTTCCATTGTTTTTCATTTCAGCTTCGTCATCTGACTCTCGTCATGCCGCCATCATCACGTCATCATCATTCTACAATCGTCATGCATCCCCTGTCATGCCAACCTCGTGGTGCCGTGGCCGTTCCAATGTCGACTCTCCAGCTTCTTTATGCAATTTTCGTCATGCCTTCGTGACTACACCATTTTTGTCTTACAACGTTCGTCATACCATCGTGTAGTCACGCCATCGTCGTCATACTTTCGTCGTCATATCAGTGACCTCATACCGCTGTCACGCCATCCTCGTCGTTGCGTCGTTGAAATGTTGTCGTGGTAGTTCCGTTGACGGCATTCTAACTTCGTCGCCCGATGCTCGCAATGTCGTCGTCGTCCCACCATATCGTGGTACCACTGCGGTCGTGCCGTCGTCGTCATACTACCTTCGTCGTTCCAGTGACGTCATTTCTTCTTCGCCTTTCTATCGTAATCAGGTTATCGTCCTTCAATCGGGATTATGCCGCCGTTAATATGACATGGTCGTCATTGCGTCGTCGTCAGACAGTTGTCATCCTGCACTTGTCGTGGTACTGTCGTATGTCATGCCGTAATGACCGTTCCATCTTCGTCTTCTCAGCTTTGTCACCCCGTTGTCCTCGCGCGTAGGCGTCTCGCCATAGCGATCATACAGTCTTCGCCATGCAGTCATTATGCCATCGCCGTCATACCCTCGTCGTAAGCTCATTGTCATCATGCTGTAGCCTTGGCTCTATCGTCATTATACCGTAGCCAAAATTTTTGAATAATCGTGAGCAATGTCGTCATGCTATCGCCGTAATAACTGCCGTCTTCGTTCAATCGTTGTAATTCCTTTTTAGGATGCTGCGTTGTAGTCATACAAACGTCGACATGCCGTGATGCTCATGACCGAGCTTGGCATGCGAGGTTCATAGGAAAGTGGACCGATGCCGGAAATAATTATATGTGTCCCATATAGCCAAAACAAAGAAAGTTCTAGAATTATCCACAAGGGATTCTGAATAAACGTGTCTTTGGCAATATAGTCTGTTGCTAGATTGCTTGAATGCTAATCGTATTGCCGTCGGCGATCATAGCGATACGGTTTTTCATGGGATTGTTTTTTTCAGAGCTGGCTTGAATTAATGAAATATATGTGCGATCAATGTCCGCTAACCCTTAAAAATCCTGAAAGAAGTATCAGCCAAATGTCCTCTGCAAGCATCTCCTTTCACAAGAAAATTGCGCGGCTCACCGAAGCAAGATGATGTAATGGTAATGCTAAGAGGTGCTATGAACCCACACCGCTTTAATACAAGGACGTGCACTGTGGGGAAATCCGTGTAATTATTTTGTAGCTGGCTGCGAAGGTATCTTGATAGCCTGTGCAGCAATTTCTTTGAAATGCTGCGTACAATAAAAACGGCTGCGAAACTGCAACTACGTAGCAAGATATGATAACGACACTAGCTAGCAAGTAGTTACAACACGCCAATTGTGTACAGAAGGACGTAAAAGGCCCCGAGGCTTTGGCTTGCGTCTCGCGTATCCCGTGCGCGCCTAACGTGCCATTGAAGCAGTTTCGTAAGTTGTTAATGCCTTTCGATTTTCCGGGAAAGAAGTCGATGCCGAGAGCGGGCAGGTGAGACAGGCGCCCCGGCGCGAAGTCTCCGGATAGCCACCGCTTGTGCTTGGGGTCAAACCATACGAAGATATTGTCCAGTGTCCAGTGTCCGAAGTGCTCGGCTCCTGCGTCTGCAGTGGATGCCCGCCACCTACTTTGGACGTGCGCTGGGACAAGGACAATTCGCCAAAGTGCGCTCAAAAGTGTCAAATTGAACAGTGATCAAGCTGAAGACTATGAAAGACGGACTATGGAAAACACCTTTTATGAGTCACTGCCGCAGTATCTCACAGAAACGGGCCTGCATGCTTATATTTAGCTCCATTATAGCGTTATGCCGCGTGGCAAAACAAGGGCGAAAAAAAAAAAGAAAGCTCTTGATGCTATGTCGGCTCGTACATATCTCCGAGGCACAAAGAGCTATAGCGCATGATATTTAATAATCATTTCAGTACTTTTTTTTCATACTTGAGCATCACCATTTTGGCACAACTTTTACGATAAATTTCATTTGACTTTCTTTTCCAATGATCCGTTGCGTACAGTGGCGTTTTACTGCTGTAGATACGTGCGCTGGCACCTGAACGAGTGATGATGGGCTCAAAGTATGAAAAATTATATGAATTGTCGCAAAATGTGGCTTCTGGTTGAAAGATAAAGAGGCGGAGGAAAGGACAGGGAGGTTGGCGAGATCAGAAAATTCGATTCGCTACATTACACTTGAGGATGGAGGAGGTAGAAAGATAAGAAAGTAGAGAGAGGGGGTAGGACAGAGAGGGTGGAAGCACATGGACACACGTTTCCAGCCGGTCACATTGACAGCACAGAATCACGCGGATGACATTTGCTGCCCTTTAGAGATCAAGCCATTTTGTTGTCGTTAAGTGTATTGTAGTCAGCGGAAAAGCGGCAGGGGCGAGTGGAATGAGAACGCCACGAAAAAGAAAAAAACTGGTGTTCAAGCATCCCCTTTGACAAAGTACAAATCATGAAAGAACTATCAACCAGATGCCGTCTGCAAGCATCTCCTTCCACAAGGTAATTCCGCGGCTCACCGAAGCAATACGATGTAACGATAATGATGATAGGTGCTATGAATCCACACCGGCTTAATACAAGGACATTTACTGTGGGTAAGTCTGTTTGATTCTTTTGTAGCTGGCAGCGAAGCTATCGTGATAGTCCTGCAGCAATTTCTTTGAAATTGTGCGTTCAATCAAAGCGATTGCAAAGCTTCGACTATGAAGGAAGCTGGGATAACGACACTAGCTAGCAATTAATAAAGGGTAAAATGGATTTCCGTGCAGGTTTCCTTTGTAGCAGTCGCTACGAACGGGTGGATGTCTGATTTTCCCTTTATTAGTTACTTCTCTCCACCTTGCGGGTTTCCGTAGAACTATTACGTCAAACTGTAGCTAGCAATTAGGTACAATAAACCGATTGTGTACAGAAGGAAGTAAAAAGGCCCCGAGGCTTTGGCTAGCGTCTCACGTATCTCGCACGCGCCTAACGTGCCATTGAGACAATTTCGTAAGTTATAATGCGTTTCGCTTTTACGGGAAAGAAGTCGATGCCGAGAGCGGGCAGGTGAGACGGGCGCCTTGTTTTTTTTTCAGGTAACTGAAGCGGAAAAGAAAACGCGTTCTTGCGCGCGCCGAGCGCACGCACAGAGGAAGAATTGTTGAAGCTGTGGAATTTCACTATACCTGCGAGGATCGCTCAAGTATAAGCCAGATTTTTCGCGGTACGCACGTACACATACACACTAGCGCCATGTGACGGCCGTACTTTGACGACGCATTTGAGGGTTATCGGAGCACGAGCGATTTTTGCTTGCATTTGCCCGGCCCAGAAAGTCCCCAGAGAGAA